>NC_140988.1:383994422-384398022 GCF_052327205.1 Somniosus microcephalus | reverse complement strand
CCCTCACATCGTACCTCACTCTCCCCTCACATCGTACCTCACTCTCCCCTCACATCGTACCTCACTCTCCCCTCACATCGTACCTCACTCTCCCCTTACATCGTACCTCACTCTCCCCCTCACATCGTACCTCACTCTCCCCTCACATCGTACCTCACTCTCCCCCTCACATCGTACCTCACTCTCTCCCTCACATCGTACCTCACTCTCCCCTCACATCGTACCTCACTCTCCCCTCACATCGTACCTCACTCTCCCCCTCACATCGTACCTCACTCTCCCCTCACATCGTACCTCACTCTCCCCCTCACATCGTACCTCACTCTCCCCTCACATCGTATCTCACTCTCCCTCACATCGTACCTCACTCTCCCCCTCACATCGTACCTCACTCTCCCCCTCACATCGTACCTCACTCTCCCCTCACATCGTACTTCACTCTGCCCCTCACATCGTACCTCACTCTCCCCTCACATCGTACCTCACTCTCCCCCTCACATCGTACCTCACTCTCCCCTCACATCGTACCTCACTCTCCCCTCACATCGTACCTCACTCTCCCCTCACATCGTACCTCACTCTCCCTCACATCGTACCTCACTCTCCCCTCACATCGTACCTCACTCTCCGCCTCACATCGTACCTCACTCTCCCCTCACATCGTACCTCACTCCCCCCCTCACATCGTACCTCACTCTCCCCCTCACATCGTACCTCACTCTCCCCCTCACATCGCACCTCACTCTCCCCCTCACATCGTACCTCACTCTCTCCCTCACATCGTACCTCACTCTCCCCTCACATCGTACCTCACTCTCCCTCACATCGTACCTCACTCTCCCCCTCACATCGTACCTCACTCTCCCCTCACATCGTACCTCACTCTCCCTCACATCGTACCTCACTCTCCCCCTCACATCGTACGTCACTCCCCCTCACATCGTACCTCACTCTCCCTCACATCGTACCTCAGTCTCCCCTCACATCGTACCTCACTCTCCCTCACATCGTACATCACTCTCTCCCTCACATCGTACCTCACTCTCCCCTCACATCGTACCTCACTCTCCCTCACATCGTACCTCACTCTCCCCCTCACATCGTACGTCACTCCACCTCACATCGTACCTCACTCTCCCTCACATCGTACCTCAGTCTCCCCTCACATCGTACCTCACTCTCCCTCACATCGTACATCACTCTCCCCTCACATCGTATCTCACTCTCCCCTCACATCGTACCTCACTCTCCCCTCACATCGTACCTCACTCTCCCCTCACATCGTACCTCACTCTCCCCTCACATCGTACCTCACTCTCCCCTCACATCGTACCTCACTCTCCCCTCACATCGGACCTCACTGTCCCCCTCACATCGGACCTCACTCTCCCTCACATCGTACCTCACTCTCCCCCTCACATCGCACCTCACTCTCCCCCTCACATCGTACCTCACTCTCCCTCACATCGTACCTCACTCTCCCTCACATCGTACATCACTCTCCCCCTCACATCGTACCTCACTCTCCCCCTCACATCGTACCTCACTCTCCCCCTCACATCGTACCTCACTCTCCCCTCACATCGTACCTCACTCTCCCCTCACATCGTACCTCACTCTCCCCTCTCATCGTACCTCACTCTCCCCTCACATCGTATCTCACTCTCCCCCTCACATCGTACGTCACTCTCCCCTCACATCGTACCTCACTCTCCCCCTCACATCGTACCTCACTCTCCCCTCACATCGTACCTCACTCTCCCCTCACCTCGTACCACACTCTCCCCTCACATCGTACCTCACTCTCCCCCTCACATCGTACCTCACTCTCCCCTCACATCGTACCTCACTCTCCCCCTCACATCGTACCTCACTCTCCCCCTCACATCGTACCTCACTGTCCCCCTCACATCGTACCTCACTCCCCCTCACATCGTACCTCACTCTCCCCCTCACGTCGTACCTCACTCTCCCCTCACATCGTACCTCACTCCCCCTCACATCGTACCTCACTCTCCCTCACATCGTACCTCACTCCCCCCTCACATCGTACCTCACTCTCCCTCACATCGTACCTCACTCTCCCCCTCACATCGTACCTCACTCTCCCCCTCACATCGTACCTCACTCCCCCTCACATCGTACCTCACTCTCCCCTCACATCGTACCTCACTCTCCCTCACATTGTATCTCACTCTCCCCCTCACATCGTACCTCACTGTCCCCTCATATCGTACCTCACTGTCCTCCTCATATCGTACCTCACTCTCCGTCTCACATCGTACCTCACTGGCAGATCTCTCCACAACCCTGAGATGATGCTGACTCGATCCGGTAAACTGTTTGTTTGGCTCCCTGCAGCTCACAGTGGCGAGGGGTTTCAGGGGGTTTTGCTCTTCACCCAGCAGCTGACCTGTGCATTCCTTCGCTTGATCAGCCAAAGGTGAAAACCGACCCCAGTGACCCTGTGGTCTCAGACTTGCTAGAAAGGTACCAGGGACGAGGGACTGGAGAAGCTGGGGTTGGTCTCTTTCGTGCAGAGAAGGTTAAGAGGATATTTAATAGAGGTGTTCAAAATCATGAAGGGTTTTTATAGAGTGAATAAGGAGAAAATGTTTCCAGTGGCAGGAAATTGGTAACTAGAGGACACAGATTTAAGGTGATCGGCAAAAGAACCAGAGGTGAGATGAGGAGAATGTTTTTTACGCAGCGAGTTGTTGTGATCTGGAACGCGCTGCCTGAAACGGTGGTGGAAGCAGATTCAGTAATAACTTACAAAAGGGAATTGGATAAATACTTGAATTGAAAAAATTTGCAGGGCTCTGGGGAATGAGCAGGGGGAGTGGGACTAATTGGAGAGATCGTTCAAAGAGCCGGCACAGGCATGATGGGCCGAATGGCCTCCTTCTGTGCTGTGAGATTCGATGTATCATACCTCACATGCCTCTCACCACCTCACGACGTGCCAAAGTGCTTTGCAGCCAATAAATTCCTTTTGAAGTGTCGGGCAGACCCTCCCCAACCCGTGGCCCCTCCCCAACCCATGGACCCTCCCCATCCCATGGCCCCTCCCCAACCCATGGACCATCCCCATCCCATGGCCCCTCCCCACCCCATGGCACCTCCCCAACCCGTGGCCCCTGCTCTTCCCGTGGCCCCTCCCCAACCCGTGGCCCCTCCCCAATGCGTGGACCCTCTCCATCCCGCGGCCCCTCCCCATCCCACGGCCACTCCCCATCCCGTGGCCCCTCCCCAACCCGTGGCCCCTCCCCAACGCGTGTACCCTCTCCATCCCGCGGCCCCTCCCCATCCCTCAGCCCCTCCCCATCCCGTGGCCTCTCCCCATCCCTCGGCCCCTCCCCATCCTGTGGCCCCTTCCCATCCCGTGGCCCCTCCCCAACACGTGGACCCTCCCCATCCCATGGCCCCTCCCCATCCCACGGCCCCTCCCCAACCCATGGCCCCGCCCCATCCCATGGCCCCGCCCCAACTCGTGGCCCCGCCCCATCCCATGGCCCCGCCCCATCCCATGGCCCCTCCCCATCCTGTGGCCCCTCCCCATCCCGTGGCCCCTCCCCATCCCGCGACCCCTCCCCATCCTGCGGCCCCTCCCCATCCCGCGGCCCCTCCCCATCCCGCGGCCCCTCCCCATCCCGCGGCCCCTCCCCACCCCGCGGCCCCTCCCCACCCCGCGGCCTCTCCCCACCCCACGGCCCCTCCCCACCCCGCGGCCCCTCCCCATCCCGCGGCCCCTCCCTATCCCGCGGCCCCTCCCCATCCCACGGACACACTCCATCCCGCAGCCCCTCCCCATCCCGCGGACACTCCCCATCCCGCGGCCCCTCCCCAACCCGCGGCCCCTCCCCATCCCGCGGACACTCCCCGTCCCGCGGCCCCTCCCCATCCCGCGGACACTCCCCATCCCGCGGACACTCGCCATCCCGCGGCCCCTCCCCTTCCCGTGGCCCCTCCCCTTCCCGTGGCCCCTCCCATTCCCGTGGCCCCTCCCCTGTTGCGCAGTGAACCCTCGCCCGTCGTGCGGCCCCATCACCAATGATAACTGTGTTGACACCTGATCGACACCATTATTAATATTGTTTTTATTCTTCCTGCTTTACTGTTTGTTTACTTCAGTTTCTTTACATCAACAGAAATGTCGTCAGACTCGTGGTCCCTGCCGGCCTCACCTCATCTCAAATTTCAGAGTGAGGGCAGTGCGGAGGAATGGAACACTCCCAGGGCAGGTACAGCATGGGTTAGATACAGAGTAAAGCTCCCTCTACACTGTCCCATCAAACACTCCCAGCGCAGGTACAGCATGGGTTGATACAGAGTAAAGCTCCCTCTACACTGTCCCATCAAACACTCCCAGGGCAGGTAGAGCATGGGTTAGATACAGAGTAAAGCTCCCTCTACACTGTCCCATCAAACACTCCCAGGGCAGGTACAGCAGGGATTAGATACAGAGTAAAGCCCCCTCTACACTTTCCCAAATAACACTCCCAGGGCAGGTACAGCAGGGGTTAGATACAGAGTAAAGCTCCCTCTACACTGCCCCATCAAACACTCCCAGGGCAGGTACAGCACGGGGTAGATACAGAGTAAAGCTCCCTCTACACTGTCCCATCAAACACACCCAGGGCAGGTACAGCACGGGTTAGATACAAAGTAAAGCTCCCTCTACACTGACCCATCAAACACTCCCAGGGCAGGTACAGCATGTGTTAGATACAGAGTAAAGCTCCCTCTACACTGTCCCATCAAACACTCCCAGGGCAGGTACAGCACGGGCTAGATACAGAGTAAAGCTCCCTCCACACTGTCCCATCAAACACTCACAGCGCAGGTACAGCACAGGTTAGATACAGAGTAAAGCTCCCTCTACACTGTCCCATCAAACACTCCCAGGGCAGGTACAGCACGGGTTAGATACAGAGTAAAGCTCCCTCTACACTGTCCCATCAAACACTCCCAGGGCAGATACAGCACGGGTTAAATACAGAGTAAAGATCCCTCTACACTGTCCCATCAAACACTCCCAGGGCAGGTACAGTACGGGTTAGATACAGAGTAAAGCTCCCTCTACACTGTCCCATCAAACACTCCCAGGGCAGGTACAGCACGGGTTAGATACAGAGTAAAGCTCCCTCTACACTGTCCCATCAAACACTCCCAGGGCAGGTACAGCACGGGTTAGATACAGAGACGAGCTCCCTCTACACTGTCCCATCAAACACTCCCGGGGCAGGTACTGCACGGGTTAGATACAGAGTAAAGCTCCCTCTGCACTGTCCCATCAAACACTCCCAGGGCAGGTACAGCATGGGTTAGATACAGATTAAAGCTCCCTCTACACTGTCCCATCAAACACTCCCAGGGCAGGGACAGCACGGGTTAGATACAGAGTAAAGCACCCTCTACACTGTCCCATCAAACACTCCCACGGCAGGTACAGCACGGGTTAGATACAGAGTAAAGCACCCTCTACACTGTCCCATCAAACACTCCCAGGCCAGGTACAGCACGGGTTAGATACAGAGTAAAGCACCCTCTACACTGTCCCAACAAACACTCCCAGGGCAGGTACAGCACGGGTTAGATACAGAGTAAAGCTCCCTCAACACTGTCCCATCAAACACTCCCAGGGCAGGTACAGCACGGGTTAGATACAGAGTAAAGCTCCCTCTACACTGTCCCATCAAACACTCCCAGGGCAGGTACAGCACGGGTTAGATACAGAGTAAAGCTCCCTCGACACTGTCCCATCAAACACTCCCAGGGCAGGTACAGCACGGGTTAGATACTGAGTAAAGCTCCCTCTACACTGTCCCAACAAACACTCCCAGGGCAGGTACAGCACAGGTTAGATACAGAGTAAAGCTCCCTCTGCACTGTCCCATCAAACACTCCCAGGGCAGGTATAGCACGGGTTAGATACAGAGTAAAGCTGCCTCTGCACTGTCCCATCAAACAATCCCAGGGCAGGTACAGCACGGGTTAGATACAGAGTAAAGCTGCCTCTGCACTGCCCCATCAAACACTCCCAGGGCAGGTACAGTACGGGTTAGATACAGAGTAAAGCTCCCTCTGCACTGTCCCATCAAACACTCCCAGGGCAGGTACAGCACGGGTTAGATACAGAGTAAAGCTCCCTCTGCACTGTCCCATCAAACACTCCCAGGGCAGGTACAGCACGGGTTAGATACAGAGTAAAGCTCCCGCTACACTGTCCCATCAAACACTCCCAGGGCAGGTACAGCACGGGTTAGATACAGAGTAAAGCTCCCTCTACACTGTCCCATCAAACACTCCCAGGGCAGGTACAGCACGGGTTAGATACAGAGTAAAGCTCCCTCTACACTGTCCCATCAAACACTCCCAGGGCAGGTACAGCACGGGTTAGATACAGAGTAAAGCTCCCTCTACACTGTCCCATCAAACACTCCCAGCGCAGGTACAGCACGGGTTAGATACAGAGTAAAGCACCCTCTACACTGTCCCATCAAACACTCCCAGGGCAGGTACAGCACGGGTTAGATACAGAGTAAAGCACCCTCTACACTGTCCCATCAAACACTCCCAGGGCAGGTACAGCACGGGTTAGATACAGAGTAAAGCACCCTCTACACTGTCCCATCAAACACTCCCAAGGCAGGTACAGCACGGGTTAGATACAGAGTAAAGCACCCTCGACACTGTCCCATCAAACATTCCCAGGGCAGGTACAGCATGGGTTAGATACAGAGTAAAGCTCCCTCTACACTGTCCCATCAAACACTCCCAGGGCAGGTACAGCACGGGTTAGATACAGAGTAAAGCTCCCTCTACACTGTCCCATCAAACAGTCCCAGGGCAGGTACAGCACGGGTTAGATACAGAGTAAAGCTCCCTCTACACTGTCCCATCAAACGCTCCCAGGGCAGGTACAGCACGGGTTAGATACAGAGTAAAGCTCCCTCTACACTGTCCCATCAAACACTCCCAGGGCAGGTACAGCACAGGTTAGATACAGAGTAAAGCTCCCTCTACACTGTCCCATCAAACACTCCCAGGGCAGGTACAGCACGGGTTAGATACAGAGTAAAGCTCCCTCTACACTGTCCCATCAAACACTCCCAGGGCAGATACAGCACGGGTTAAATACAGAGTAAAGCTCCCTCTACACTGTCCCATCAAACACTCCCAGGGCAGGTACAGTACGGGTTAGATACAGAGTAAAGCTCCCTCTACACTGTCCCATCAAACACTCCCAGGGCAGGTACAGCACGGGTTAGATACAGAGTCAAGCTCCCTCTACACTGTCCCATCAAACACTCCCGGGGCAGGTACTGCACGGGTTAGATACAGAGTAAAGCTCCCTCTACACTGTCCCATCAAACACTCCCAGGGCAGGTACAGCACGGGTTAGATACAGAGTAAAGCTCCCTCTGCACTGTCCCATCAAACACTCCCAGGGCAGGTACAGCATGGGTTAGATACAGATTAAAGCTCCCTCTACACTGTCCCATCAAACACTCCCAGGGCAGGGACAGCACGGGTTAGATACAGAGTAAAGCTCCCTCTACACTGTCCCATCAAACACTCCCACGGCAGGTACAGCACGGGTTAGATACAGAGTAAAGCACCCTCTACACTGTCCCATCAAACACTCCCAGGCCAGGTACAGCACGGGTTAGATACAGAGTAAAGCTCCCTCTACACTGTCCCAACAAACACTCCCAGGGCAGGTACAGCACGGGTTAGATACAGAGTAAAGCACCCTCTACACTGTCCCAACAAACACTCCCAGGGCAGGTACAGCACGGGTTAGATACAGAGTAAAGCTCCCTCTACACTGTCCCATCAAACACTCCCAGGGCAGGTACAGCACAGGTTAGATACAGAGTAAAGCTCCCTCTGCACTGTCCCATCAAACACTCCCAGGGCAGGTATAGCACGGGTTAGATACAGAGTAAAGCTGCCTCTGCACTGTCCCATCAAACACTCCCAGGGCAGGTACAGCACGGGTTAGATACAGAGTAAAGCTGCCTCTGCACTGTCCCATCAAACACTCCCAGGGCAGGTACAGCACGGGTTAGATACAGAGTAAAGCTCCCTCTGCACTGTCCCATCAAACACTCCCAGGGCAGGTACAGCACGGGTTAGATACAGAGTAAAGCACCCTCTACACTGTCCCATCAAACACTCCCAGGGCAGGTACAGCACGGGTTAGATACTGAGTAAAGCTCCCTCTACACTGTCTCATCAAACACTCCCAGGGCAGGTACAGCACGGGTTAGATACAGAGTAAAGCTCCCTCTACACTGTCCCATCAAACAGTCCCAGGGCAGGTACAGCACGGGTTAGATACAGAGTAAAGCTCCCTCTACACTGTCCCATCAAACGCTCCCAGGGCAGGTACAGCACGGGTTAGATACAGAGTAAAGCTCCCTCAACACTGTCCCATCAAACGCTCCCAGGGCAGGTACAGCACGGGTTAGATACAGAGTAAAGCTCCCTCTACACTGTCCCATCAAACGCTCCCAGGGCAGGTACAGCACGGGTTAGATACAGAGTAAAGCTCCCTCTACACTGTCCCATCAAACACTCCGAGGGCAGGTACAGCACGGGTTAGATACTGAGTAAAGCTCCCTCTACACTGTCCCATCAAACACTCCCAGGGCAGGTACAGCACGGGTTAGATACAGAGTAAAGCTCCCTCTGCACTGTCCCATCAAACACTCCCAGGGCAGGTACAGCACGGGTTAGATACAGAGTAAAGCTCCCTCTACACTGTCCCATCAAACACTCCCAGGGCAGGTACAGCACGGGTTAGATACTGAGTAAAGCTCCCTCTACACTGTCCCATCAAACACTCCCAGGGCAGGTACAGCACGGGTTAGATACAGAGTAAAGCTCCCTCTGCACTGTCCCATCAAACACTCCCAGGGCAGGTGCAGCACGGGTTAGATACAGAGTAAAGCTGCCTCTGCACTGTCCCATCAAACACTCCCAGGGCAGGTACAGCACGGGTTAGATACAGAGTAAAGCTGCCTCTGCACTGTCCCATCAAACACTCCCAGGGCAGGTACAGCACGGGTTAGACACAGAGTAAAGCTCCCTCTGCACTGTCCCATCAAACACTCCCAGGGCAGGTACAGCACGAGTTAGATACAGAGTAAAGCTCCCTCTACACTGTCCCATCAAACACTCCCAGGGCAGGTACAGCACGGGTTAGATACAGAGTAAAGCTCCCTCTACACTGTCCCATCAGACACTCCCAGGGCAGGTAAAGCACAGGTTAGATACAGAGTAAAGCTCCCTCTACACTGTCCCATCAAACACTCCCAGGGCAGGTACAGCACCGGTTAGATACAGAGTAAAGCTCCCTCTACACTGTCCCATCAAACACTCCCAGCGCAGGTACAGCACGAGTTAGATACAGAGTGAAGCTCCCTCTACACTGTCCCATCAAACACTCCCAGGGCAGGTACAGCATGGGTTAGATACAGAGTAAAGCTCCCTCTACACTGTCCCATCAAACACTCCCAGGGCAGGTACAGCACGGGTTAGATACAGAGTAAAGCACCCTCTACACTGTCCCATCAAACACTCCCAGGGCAGGTACAGCACGGGTTAGATACAGAGAAAAGCTCCCTCTACACTGTCACATCAAACAGTCCCAGGGCAGGTACAGCACGGGTTAGATACAAAGTAAAGCTCCCTCTACACTGTCCCATCAAACGCTCCCAGGGCAGGTACAGCACGGGTTAGATACAGAGTAAAGCTCCCTCTACACTGTCCCATCAAACACTCCCAGGGCAGGAACAGCACGGGTTAGATGCAGAGTAAAGCTCCCTCTACACTGTCCCATCAGACACTCCCAGGGCAGGTACAGCACGGGTTAGATACAGAGTAAAGCTCCCTCTACACTGTCCCATCAAACGCTCCCAGGGCAGGTACAGCACGGGTTAGATACAGAGTAAAGCACCCTCTACACTGTCCCATCAAGCGCTCCCAGGGCAGGTACAGCACGGGTTAGATACAGAGTAAAGCTCCCTATACACTGTCCCATCAAACGCTCCCAGGGCAGGTACAGCACGGGTTAGATACAGAGTAAAGCTCCCTCTACACTGTCCCATCAAACACTCCTAGGGCAGGTACAGCACGGGTTAGATACAGAGTAAAGCGCCCTCTACACTGTCCCATCAAACACTCCCAGGGCAGGTACAGCACGGGTTAGTTACAGAGTAAAGCTCCCTCTACACTGTCCCATTAAACACTTCCAGGGCAGTTACAGCACGGGTTAGAGACAGAGTTAAGCACCCTCTACACTGTCCCATCAAACACTCCCAGGGCAGGTACAGCACGGGTTAGATACAGAGTAAAGCTCCCTCTACACTGTCCCATCAAACACTCCCAGGGCAGGTACAGCACGGGTTAGATACAGAGTAAAGCTCCCTCTACACTGTCCCATCAAACACTCCCAGGGCAGGTACAGCACGGGTTAGATACAGATTAAAGCTCCCTCTACACTGTCCCATCAAACACTCCCAGGGCAGGTACAGCACGGGTTAGATACAGAGTAAAGCTCCCTCTACACTGTCCCATCAAACACTCCCAGGGCAGGTACAGCACGGGTTAGATACAGAGTAAAGCTCCCTCTACACTGTCTGATCAAACACTCCCAGGGCAGGTACAGCACGGGTTAGATACAGAGTAAAGCTCCCTCTACACTGTCCCATCAAACACTCCCAGGGCAGGTACAGCACGGGTTAGATACAGAGTAAAGCACCCTCTACACTGTCCCATCAAACACTCCCAGGGCAGGTACAGCACGGGTTAGATACAGAGTAAAGCTCCCTGTACACTGTCCCAGCAACCACTCCCAGGGCAGGTACAGCACGGGTTAGATACAGAGTAAAGCTCCCTCTACACTGTCCCATCAAACACTCCCAGGGCAGATACAGCACGAGTTAAATACAGAGTAAAGCTCCCTCTACACTGTCCCATCAAACACTCCCAGGGCAGGTACAGTACGGATTAGATACAGAGTGAAGCTCCCTCTACACTGTCCCATCAAACACTCCCAGGGCAGGTACAGCACGGGTTAGATACAGAGTAAAGCTCCCTCTACACTGTCCCATCAAACACTCCCAGGGCAGGTACAGCACGGGTTAGATACAGAGTCAAGCTCCCTCTACACTGTCCCATCAAACACTCCCGGGGCAGGTACTGCACGGGTTAGATACAGAGTAATGCTCCCTCTACACTGTCCCATCAAACACTCCCAGGGCAGGTACAGCACGGGTTAGATACTGAGTAAAGCTCCCTCTACACTGTCCCAACAAACACTCCCAGGGCAGGTACAGCACAGGTTAGATACAGAGTAAAGCTCCCTCTGCACTGTCCCATCAAACACTCCCAGGGCAGGTATAGCACGGGTTAGATACAGAGTAAAGCTCCCTCTGCACTGTCCCATCAAACACTCCCAGGGCAGGTACAGCACGGGTTAGATACAGAGTAAAGCTCCCGCTACACTGTCCCATCAAACACTCCCAGGGCAGGTACAGCACGGGTTAGATACAGAGTAAAGCTCCCTCTACACTGTCCCATCAAACACTCCCAGGGCAGGTACAGCACGGGTTAGATACAGAGTAAAGCTCCCTCTACACTGTCCCATCAAACACTCCCAGGGCAGGTACAGCACCGGTTAGATACATAGTAAAGCTCCCTCTACACTGTCCCATCAAACACTCCCAGTGCAGGTACAGCACGTGTTAGATACAGAGTAAAGCACCCTCTACACTGTCCCATCAAACACTCCCAGGGCAGGTACAGCACGGGTTAGATACAGAGTAAAGCACCCTCTACACTGTCCCATCAAACACTCCCAGGGCAGGTACAGCACGGGTTAGATACAGAGTAAAGCACCATCTACACTGTCCCATCAAACACTCCCAAGGCAGGTACAGCACGGGTTAGATACAGAGTAAAGCACCCTCTACACTGTCCCATCAAACACTCCCAGGGCAGGTACAGCACGGGTTAGATACAGAGTAAAGCTGCCTCTGCACTGTCCCATCAAACACTCCCAGGGCAGGTACAGCACGGGTTAGATACAGAGTAAAGCTCCCTCTACACTGTCCCATCAAACACTCCCAGGGCAGGTACAGCATGGTTTAGATACAGAGTAAAGCTCCCTCTACACTGTCCCATCAGACACTCCCAGGGCAGGTACAGCACGGGTTAGATACAGAGTAAAGCTCCCTCTACACTGTCCCATCAAACACTCCCAGGGCAGGTACAGCACGGGTTAGATACTGAGTAAAGCTCCCTCTACACTGTCCCATCAAACACTCCCAGGGCAGGTACAGCACGGGTTAGATACAGAGTAAAGCTCCCTCTGCACTGTCCCATCAAACACTCCCAGGGCAGGTGCAGCACGGGTTAGATACAGAGTAAAGCTGCCTCTGCACTGTCCCATCAAACACTCCCAGGGCAGGTACAGCACGGGTTAGATACAGAGTAAAGCTGCCTCTGCACTGTCCCATCAAACACTCCCAGGGCAGGTACAGCACGGGTTAGACACAGAGTAAAGCTCCCTCTGCACTGTCCCATCAAACACTCCCAGGGCAGGTACAGCACGGGTTAGACACAGAGTAAAGCTCCCTCTGCACTGTCCCATCAAACACTCCCAGGGCAGGTACAGCACGAGTTAGATACAGAGTAAAGCTCCCTCTACACTGTCCCATCAAACACTCCCAGGGCAGGTACAGCACGGGTTAGATACAGAGTAAAGCTCCCTCTACACTGTCCCATCAGACACTCCCAGGGCAGGGAAAGCACAGGTTAGATACAGAGTAAAGCTCCCTCTACACTGTCCCATCAAACACTCCCAGGGCAGGTACAGCACCGGTTAGATACAGAGTAAAGCTCCCTCTACACTGTCCCATCAAACACTCCCAGCGCAGGTACAGCACGAGTTAGATACAGAGTGAAGCTCCCTCTACACTGTCCCATCAAACACTCCCAGGGCAGGTACAGCATGGGTTAGATACAGAGTAAAGCTCCCTCTACACTGTCCCATCAAACACTCCCAGGGCAGGTACAGCACGGGTTAGATACAGAGTAAAGCACCCTCTACACTGTCCCATCAAACACTCCCAGGGCAGGTACAGCACGGGTTAGATACAGAGAAAAGCTCCCTCTACACTGTCAAATTAAACAGTCCCAGGGCAGGTACAGCACGGGTTAGATACAAAGTAAAGCTCCCTCTACACTGTCCCATCAAACACTCCCAGGGCAGGTACAGCACGGGTTAGATACAGAGTAAAGCTCCCTCTACACTGTCCCATCAAACACTCCCAGGGCAGGTACAGCACGGGCTAGATACAGAGTAAAGCTCCCTCTACACTGTCCCATCAAACAGTCCCAGGGCAGGTACAGCACGGGTTAGATACAGAGTAAAGCTCCCTCTACACTGTCCCATCAAACGCTCCCAGGGCAGGTACAGCACGGGTTAGATACAGAGTAAAGCTCCCTCTACACTGTCCCATCAAACGCTCCCAGGGCAGGTACAGCACAGGTTAGATACAGAGTAAAGCTCCCTCTACACTGTCCCATCAAACACTCCCAGGGCAGGTACAGCACGGGTTAGATACAGAGTAAAGCTCCCTCTACACTGTCCCATCAAACACTCCCAGGGCAGATACAGCACGGGTTAAATACAGAGTAAAGCTCCCTCTGCACTGTCCCATCAAACACTCCCAGGGCAGGTACAGTACGGGTTAGATACAGAGTAAAGCTCCCTCTACACTGTCCCATCAAACACTCCCAGGGCAGGTACAGCACGGGTTAGATACAGAGTAAAGCTCCCTCTACACTGTCCCATCAAACACTCCCAGGGCAGGTACAGCACGGGTTAGATACAGAGTCAAGCTCCCTCTACACTGTCCCATCAAACACTCCCGGGGCAGGTACTGCACGGGTTAGATACAGAGTAAAGCTCCCTCTACACTGTCCCATCAAACACTCCCAGGGCAGGTACAGCACGGGTTAGATACAGAGTAAAGCTCCCTCTGCACTGTCCCATCAAACACTCCCAGGGCAGGTACAGCATGGGTTAGATACAGATTAAAGCTCCCTCTACACTGTCCCATCAAACACTCCCAGGGCAGGGACAGCACGGGTTAGATACAGAGTAAAGCTCCCTCTACACTGTCCCATCAAACACTCCCACGGCAGGTACAGCACGGGTTAGATACAGAGTAAAGCACCCTCTACACTGTCCCATCAAACACTCCCAGGCCAGGTACAGCACGGGTTAGATACAGAGTAAAGCACCCTCTACACTGTCCCAACAAACACTCCCAGGGCAGGTACAGCACGGGTTAGATACAGAGTAAAGCACCCTCTACACTGTCCCAACAAACACTCCCAGGGCAGGTACAGCACGGGTTAGATACAGAGTAAAGCTCCCTCTACACTGTCCCATCAAACACTCCCAGGGCAGGTACAGCACGGGTTAGATACAGAGTAAAGCTCCCTCTACACTGTCCCATCAAACACTCCCAGGGCAGGTACAGCACGGGTTAGATACTGAGTAAAGCTCCCTCTACACTGTCCCAACAAACACTCCCAGGGCAGGTACAGCACAGGTTAGATACAGAGTAAAGCTCCCTCTGCACTGTCCCATCAAACACTCGCAGGGCAGGTATAGCACGGGTTAGATACAGAGTAAAGCTGCCTCTGCACTGTCCCATCAAACACTCCCAGGGCAGGTACAGCACGGGTTAGATACAGAGTAAAGCACCCTCTACACTGTCCCATCAAACACTCCCAAGGCAGGTACAGCACGGGTTAGATACAGAGTAAAGCACCCTCTACACTGTCCCATCAAACACTCCCAGGGCAGGTACAGCACGGGTTAGATACAGAGTAAAGCTGCCTCTGCACTGTCCCATCAAACACTCCCAGGGCAGGTACAGCACGGGTTAGATACAGAGTAAAGCTCCCTCTACACTGTCCCATCAAACACTCCCAGGGCAGGTACAGCACGGTTTAGATACAGAGTAAAGCTCCCTCTACACTGTCCCATCAGACACTCCCAGGGCAGGTACAGCACGGGTTAGATACAGAGTAAAGCTCCCTCTACACTGTCCCATCAAACACTCCCAGGGCAGGTACAGCACGGGTTAGATACTGAGTAAAGCTCCCTCTACACTGTCCCATCAAACACTCCCAGGGCAGGTACAGCACGGGTTAGATACAGAGTAAAGCTCCCTCTGCACTGTCCCATCAAACACTCCCAGGGCAGGTGCAGCACGGGTTAGATACAGAGTAAAGCTGCTTCTGCACTGTCCCATCAAACACTCCCAGGGCAGGTACAGCACGGGTTAGATACAGAGTAAAGCTGCCTCTGCACTGTCCCATCAAACACTCCCAGGGCAGGTACAGCACGGGTTAGACACAGAGTAAAGCTCCCTCTGCACTGTCCCATCAAACACTCCCAGGGCAGGTACAGCACGGGTTAGACACAGAGTAAAGCTCCCTCTGCACTGTCCCATCAAACACTCCCAGGGCAGGTACAGCACGAGTTAGATACAGAGTAAAGCTCCCTCTACACTGTCCCATCAAACACTCCCAGGGCAGGTACAGCACGGGTTAGATACAGAGTAAAGCTCCCTCTACACTGTCCCATCAGACACTCCCAGGGCAGGGAAAGCACAGGTTAGATACAGAGTAAAGCTCCCTCTACACTGTCCCATCAAACACTCCCAGGGCAGGTACAGCACCGGTTAGATACAGAGTAAAGCTCCCTCTACACTGTCCCATCAAACACTCCCAGCGCAGGTACAGCACGAGTTAGATACAGAGTGAAGCTCCCTCTACACTGTCCCATCAAACACTCCCAGGGCAGGTACAGCATGGGTTAGATACAGAGTAAAGCTCCCTCTACACTGTCCCATCAAACACTCCCAGGGCAGGTACAGCACGGGTTAGATACAGAGTAAAGCACCCTCTACACTGTCCCATCAAACACTCCCAGGGCAGGTACAGCACGGGTTAGATACAGAGAAAAGCTCCCTCTACACTGTCACATCAAACAGTCCCAGGGCAGGTACAGCACGGGTTAGATACAAAGTAAAGCTCCCTCTACACTGTCCCATCAAACACTCCCAGGGCAGGTACAGCACGGGTTAGATACAGAGTAAAGCTCCCTCTACACTGTCCCATCAAACACTCCCAGGGCAGGTACAGCACGGGTTAGATACAGAGTAAAGCTCCCTCTACACTGTCCCATCAAACAGTCCCAGGGCAGGTACAGCACGGGTTAGATACAGAGTAAAGCTCCCTCTACACTGTCCCGTCAAACGCTCCCAGGGCAGGTACAGCACGGGTTAGATACAGAGTAAAGCTCCCTCTACACTGTCCCATCAAACGCTCCCAGGGCAGGTACAGCACAGGTTAGATACAGAGTAAAGCTCCCTCTACACTGTCCCATCAAACACTCCCAGGGCAGGTACAGCACGGGTTAGATACAGAGTAAAGCTCCCTCTACACTGTCCCATCAAACACTCCCAGGGCAGATACAGCACGGGTTAAATACAGAGTAAAGCTCCCTCTGCACTGTCCCATCAAACACTCCCAGGGCAGGTACAGTACGGGTTAGATACAGAGTAAAGCTCCCTCTACACTGTCCCATCAAACACTCCAGGGCAGGTACAGCACGGGTTAGATACAGAGTAAAGCTCCCTCTACACTGTCCCATCAAACACTCCCAGGCAGGTACAGCACGGGTTAGATACAGAGTCAAGCTCCTCTACACTGTCCCATCAAACACTCCCGGGGCAGGTACTGCACGGGTTAGATACAGAGTAAAGCTCCTCTACACTGTCCCATCAAACACTCCCAGGGCAGGTACAGCACGGGTTAGATACAGAGTAAAGCTCCTCTGCACTGTCCCATCAAACACTCCAGGGCAGGTACAGCATGGGTTAGATACAGATTAAAGCTCCCTCTACACTGTCCCATCAAACACTCCAGGGCAGGGACAGCACGGGTTAGATACAGAGGTAAAGCTCCCTCTACACTGTCCCATCAAACACTCCCACGGCAGGTACAGCACGGGTTAGATACAGAGTAAAGCACCCTCTACACTGTCCCATCAAACACTCCCAGGCCAGGTACAGCAGGGTTAGATACAGAGTAAAGCACCCTCTACACTGTCCCAACAAACACTCACAGGGCAGGTACAGCACGGGTTAGATACAGAGTAAAGCACCCTCTACACTGTCCCAACAAACACTCCCAGGGCAGGTACAGCACGGGTTAGATACAGAGTAAAGCTCCCTCTACACTGTCGCATCAAACACTCCAGGGCAGGTACAGCACGGGTTAGATACAGAGTAAAGCTCCCTCTACACTGTCCCATCAAACACTCCAGGGCAGGTACAGCACGGGTTAGATACTGAGTAAAGCTCCCTCTACACTGTCCCAACAAACACTCCCAGGGCAGTACAGCACAGGTTAGATACAGAGTAAAGCTCCCTCTGCACTGTCCCATCAAACACTCGCAGGGCAGGTATAGCACGGGTTAGATACAGAGTAAAGCTGCCTCTGCACTGTCCCATCAAACACTCCAGGGCAGGTACAGCACGGGTTAGATACAGAGTAAAGCTCCCTCTGCACTGTCCCATCAAACACTCCCAGGGCAGGTACAGCACGGGTTAGATACAGAGTAAAGCTCCCGCTACACTGTCCCATCCAAACACACCCAGGGCAGGTACAGCACGGGTTAGATACAGAGTAAAGCTCCCTCTACACTGTCCCATCAAACACTCCCAGGGCAGGTACAGCACGGGTTAGATACAGAGTAAAGCTCCCTCTACACTGTCCCATCAACACTCCCAGGGCAGGTACAGCACCGGTTAGATACAGAGTAAAGCTCCCTCTACACTGTCCATCAAACACTCCCAGCGCAGGTACAGCACGGGTTAGATACAGAGTAAAGCACCCTCTACACTGTCCCATCAAACACTCCCAGGGCAGGTACAGCACGGGTTAGATACAGAGTAAAGCACCCTCTACACTGTCCCATCAAACACTCCAGGGCAGGTACAGCACGGGTTAGATACAGAGTAAAGCACCCTCTACACTGTCCCATCAAACACTCCCAAGGCAGGTACAGCACGGGTTAGATACAGAGTAAAGCACCCTCTACACTGTCCCATCAAACACTCCAGGGCAGGTACAGCACGGGTTAGATACAGAGTAAAGCTCCCTCAACACTGTCTCATCAAACACTCCCAGGGCAGGTACAGCACGGGTTAGATACAGAGTAAAGCTCCCTCTACACTGTCCCATCAAACAGTCCCAGGGCAGGTACAGCACGGGTTAGATACAGAGTAAAGCTCCCTCTACACTGTCCCATCAAACGCTCCCAGGGCAGGTACAGCACGGGTTAGATACAGAGTAAAGCTCCCTCTACACTGTCCCATCAAACGCTCCCAGGGCAGGTACAGCACGGGTTAGATCCAGAGTAAAGCTCCCTCTACACTGTCCCATCAAACGCTCCCAGGGCAGGTACAGCACGGGTTAGATACAGAGTAAAGCTCCCTCTACACTGTCCCATCAAACACTCCGAGGGCAGGTACAGCACGGGTTAGATACTGAGTAAAGCTCCCTCTACACTGTCCCATCAAACACTCCCAGGGCAGGTACAGCACGGGTTAGATACAGAGTAAAGCTCCCTCTGCACTGTCCCATCAAACACTCCCAGGGCAGGTACAGCACGGGTTAGATACAGAGTAAAGCTGCCTCTGCACTGTCCCATCAAACACTCCCAGGGCAGGTACAGCACGGGTTAGATACAGAGTAAAACTGCCTCTGCACTGTCCCATCAAACACTCCCAGGGCAAGTACAGCACGGGTTAGATACAGAGTAAAGCTCCCTCTACACTGTCCCATCAAACACTCCCAGGGCAGGTACAGCACGGGTTAGATACAGAGTAAAGCTCCCTCTACACTGTCCCATCAGACACTCCCAGGGCAGGTACAGCACGGGTTAGATACAGAGTAAAGCTCCCTCTACACTGTCCCATCAAACACTCCCAGGGCAGGTACAGCACGGGTTAGATACTGAGTAAAGCTCCCTCTACACTGTCCCATCAAACACTCCCAGGGCAGGTACAGCACGGGTTAGATACAGAGTAAAGCTCCCTCTGCACTGTCCCATCAAACACTCCCAGGGCAGGTGCAGCACGGGTTAGATACAGAGTAAAGCTGCCTCTGCACTGTCCCATCAAACACTCCCAGGGCAGGTACAGCACGGGTTGGATACAGAGTAAAGCTGCCTCTGCACTGTCCCATCAAACACTCCCAGGGCAGGTACAGCACGGGTTAGACACAGAGTAAAGCTCCCTCTGCACTGTCCCATCAAACACTCCCAGGGCAGGTACAGCACGAGTTAGATACAGAGTAAAGCTCCCTCTACACTGTCCCATCAAACACTCCCAGGGCAGGTACAGCACGGGTTAGATACAGAGTAAAGCTCCCTCTACACTGTCCCATCAGACACTCCCAGGGCAGGTAAAGCACAGGTTAGATACAGAGTAAAGCTCCCTCTACACTGTCCCATCAAACACTCCCAGGGCAGGTACAGCACCGGTTAGATACAGAGTAAAGCTCCCTCTACACTGTCCCATCAAACACTCCCAGCGCAGGTACAGCACGAGTTAGATACAGAGTGAAGCTCCCTCTACACTGTCCCATCAAACACTCCCAGGGCAGGTACAGCATGGGTTAGATACAGAGTAAAGCTCCCTCTACACTGTCCCATCAAACACTCCCAGGGCAGGTACAGCACGGGTTAGATACAGAGTAAAGCACCCTCTACACTGTCCCATCAAACACTCCCACGGCAGGTACAGCACGGGTTAGAGACAGAGAAAAGCTCCCTCTACACTGTCACATCAAACAGTCCCAGGGCAGGTACAGCACGGGTTAGATACAAAGTAAAGCTCCCTCTACACTGTCCCATCAAACGCTCCCAGGGCAGGTACAGCACGGGTTAGATACAGAGTAAAGCTCCCTCTACACTGTCCCATCAAACACTCCCAGGGCAGGTACAGCACGGGTTAGATGCAGAGTAAAGCTCCCTCTACACTGTCCCATCAGACACTCCCAGGGCAGGTACAGCACGGGTTAGATACAGAGTAAAGCTCCCTCTACACTGTCCCATCAAACGCTCCCAGGGCAGGTACAGCACGGGTTAGATACAGAGTAAAGCACCCTCTACACTGTCCCATCAAGCGCTCCCAGGGCAGGTACAGCACGGGTTAGATACAGAGTAAAGCTCCCTATACACTGTCCCATCAAACGCTCCCAGGGCAGGTACAGCACGGGTTATATACAGAGTAAAGCTCCCTCTACACTGTCCCATCAAACACTCCCAGGGCAGGTACAGCACGGGTTAGATACAGAGTAAAGCGCCCTCTACACTGTCCCATCAAACACTCCCAGGGCAGGTACAGCACGGGTTAGTTACAGAGTAAAGCTCCCTCTACACTGTCCCATTAAACACTCCCAGGGCAGTTACAGCACGGGTTAGAGACAGAGTTAAGCACCCTCTACACTGTCCCATCAAACACTCCCAGGGCAGGTACAGCACGGGTTAGATACAGAGTAAAGCTCCCTCTACACTGTCCCATCAAACACTCCCAGGGCAGGTACAGCACGGGTTAGATACAGAGTAAAGCTCCCTCTACACTGTCCCATCAAACACTCCCAGGGCAGGTACAGCACGGGTTAGATACAGATTAAAGCTCCCTCTACACTGTCCCATCAAACACTCCCAGGGCAGGTACAGCACGGGTTAGATACAGAGTAAAGCTCACTCTACACTGTCCCATCAAACACTCTCAGGGCAGGTACAGCACGGGTTAGATACAGAGTAAAGCTCCCTCTACACTGTCCCATCAAACACTCCCAGGGCAGGTGCAGCACGGGTTAGATACAGAGTAAAGCTGCTTCTGCACTGTCCCATCAAACACTCCCAGGGCAGGTACAGCACGGGTTAGATACAGAGTAAAGCTGCCTCTGCACTGTCCCATCAAACACTCCCAGGGCAGGTACAGCACGGGTTAGACACAGAGTAAAGCTCCCTCTGCACTGTCCCATCAAACACTCCCAGGGCAGGTACAGCACGGGTTAGACACAGAGTAAAGCTCCCTCTGCACTGTCCCATCAAACACTCCCAGGGCAGGTACAGCACGAGTTAGATACAGAGTAAAGCTCCCTCTACACTGTCCCATCAAACACTCCCAGGGCAGGTACAGCACGGGTTAGATACAGAGTAAAGCTCCCTCTACACTGTCCCATCAGACACTCCCAGGGCAGGGAAAGCACAGGTTAGATACAGAGTAAAGCTCCCTCTACACTGTCCCATCAAACACTCCCAGGGCAGGTACAGCACCGGTTAGATACAGAGTAAAGCTCCCTCTACACTGTCCCATCAAACACTCCCAGCGCAGGTACAGCACGAGTTAGATACAGAGTGAAGCTCCCTCTACACTGTCCCATCAAACACTCCCAGGGCAGGTACAGCATGGGTTAGATACAGAGTAAAGCTCCCTCTACACTGTCCCATCAAACACTCCCAGGGCAGGTACAGCACGGGTTAGATACAGAGTAAAGCACCCTCTACACTGTCCCATCGAACACTCCCAGGGCAGGTACAGCACGGGTTAGATACAGAGAAAAGCTCCCTCTACACTGTCACATCAAACAGTCCCAGGGCAGGTACAGCACGGGTTAGATACAAAGTAAAGCTCCCTCTACACTGTCCCATCAAACACTCCCAGGGCAGGTACAGCACGGGTTAGATACAGAGTAAAGCTCCCTCTACACTGTCCCATCAAACACTCCCAGGGCAGGTACAGCACGGGTTAGATACAGAGTAAAGCTCCCTCTACACTGTCCCATCAAACAGTCCCAGGGCAGGTACAGCACGGGTTAGATACAGAGTAAAGCTCCCTCTACACTGTCCCATCAAACGCTCCCAGGGCAGGTACAGCACGGGTTAGATACAGAGTAAAGCTCCCTCTACACTGTCCCATCAAACGCTCCCAGGGCAGGTACAGCACAGGTTAGATACAGAGTAAAGCTCCCTCTACACTGTCCCATCAAACACTCCCAGGGCAGGTACAGCACGGGTTAGATACAGAGTAAAGCTCCCTCTACACTGTCCCATCAAACACTCCCAGGGCAGATACAGCACGGGTTAAATACAGAGTAAAGCTCCCTCTGCACTGTCCCATCAAACACTCCCAGGGCAGGTACAGTACGGGTTAGATACAGAGTAAAGCTCCCTCTACACTGTCCCATCAAACACTCCCAGGGCAGGTACAGCACGGGTTAGATACAGAGTAAAGCTCCCTCTACACTGTCCCATCAAACACTCCCAGGGCAGGTACAGCACGGGTTAGATACAGAGTCAAGCTCCCTCTACACTGTCCCATCAAACACTCCCGGGGCAGGTACTGCACGGGTTAGATACAGAGTAAAGCTCCCTCTACACTGTCCCATCAAACACTCCCAGGGCAGGTACAGCACGGGTTAGATACAGAGTAAAGCTCCCTCTGCACTGTCCCATCAAACACTCCCAGGGCAGGTACAGCATGGGTTAGATACAGATTAAAGCTCCCTCTACACTGTCCCATCAAACACTCCCAGGGCAGGGACAGCACGGGTTAGATACAGAGTAAAGCTCCCTCTACACTGTCCCATCAAACACTCCCACGGCAGGTACAGCACGGGTTAGATACAGAGTAAAGCACCCTCTACACTGTCCCATCAAACACTCCCAGGCCAGGTACAGCACGGGTTAGATACAGAGTAAAGCACCCTCTACACTGTCCCAACAAACACTCACAGGGCAGGTACAGCACGGGTTAGATACAGAGTAAAGCACCCTCTACACTGTCCCAACAAACACTCCCAGGGCAGGTACAGCACGGGTTAGATACAGAGTAAAGCTCCCTCTACACTGTCCCATCAAACACTCCCAGGGCAGGTACAGCACGGGTTAGATACAGAGTAAAGCTCCCTCTACACTGTCCCATCAAACACTCCCAGGGCAGGTACAGCACGGGTTAGATACTGAGTAAAGCTCCCTCTACACTGTCCCAACAAACACTCCCAGGGCAGGTACAGCACAGGTTAGATACAGAGTAAAGCTCCCTCTGCACTGTCCCATCAAACACTCGCAGGGCAGGTATAGCACGGGTTAGATACAGAGTAAAGCTGCCTCTGCACTGTCCCATCAAACACTCCCAGGGCAGGTACAGCACGGGTTAGATACAGAGTAAAGCTCCCTCTGCACTGTCCCATCAAACACTCCCAGGGCAGGTACAGCACGGGTTAGATACAGAGTAAAGCTCCCGCGACACTGTCCCATCAAACACTCCCAGGGCAGGTACAGCACGGGTTAGATACAGAGTAAAGCTCCCTCTACACTGTCCCATCAAACACTCCCAGGGCAGGTACAGCACGGGTTAGATACAGAGTAAAGCTCCCTCTACACTGTCCCATCAAACACTCCCAGGGCAGGTACAGCACCGGTTAGATACAGAGTAAAGCTCCCTCTACACTGTCCCATCAAACACTCCCAGCGCAGGTACAGCACGGGTTAGATACAGAGTAAAGCACCCTCTACACTGTCCCATCAAACACTCCCAGGGCAGGTACAGCACGGGTTAGATACAGAGTAAAGCACCCTCTACACTGTCCCATCAAACACTCCCAGGGCAGGTACAGCACGGGTTAGATACAGAGTAAAGCACCCTCTACACTGTCCCATCAAACACTCCCAAGGCAGGTACAGCACGGGTTAGATACAGAGTAAAGCACCCTCTACACTGTCCCATCAAACACTCCCAGGGCAGGTACAGCACGGGTTAGATACAGAGTAAAGCTCCCTCAACACTGTCTCATCAAACACTCCCAGGGCAGGTACAGCACGGGTTAGATACAGAGTAAAGCTCCCTCTACACTGTCCCATCAAACAGTCCCAGGGCAGGTACAGCACGGGTTAGATACAGAGTAAAGCTCCCTCTACACTGTCCCATCAAACGCTCCCAGGGCAGGTACAGCACGGGTTAGATACAGAGTAAAGCTCCCTCTACACTGTCCCATCAAACGCTCCCAGGGCAGGTACAGCACGGGTTAGATACAGAGTAAAGCTCCCTCTACACTGTCCCATCAAACGCTCCCAGGGCAGGTACAGCACGGGTTAGATACAGAGTAAAGCTGCCTCTGCACTGTCCCATCAAACACTCCCAGGGCAGGTACAGCACGGGTTGGATACAGAGTAAAGCTGCCTCTGCACTGTCCCATCAAACACTCCCAGGGCAGGTACAGCACGGGTTAGACACAGAGTAAAGCTCCCTCTGCACTGTCCCATCAAACACTCCCAGGGCAGGTACAGCACGAGTTAGATACAGAGTAAAGCTCCCTCTACACTGTCCCATCAAACACTCCCAGGGCAGGTACAGCACGGGTTAGATACAGAGTAAAGCTCCCTCTACACTGTCCCATCAGACACTCCCAGGGCAGGTAAAGCACAGGTTAGATACAGAGTAAAGCTCCCTCTACACTGTCCCATCAAACACTCCCAGGGCAGGTACAGCACCGGTTAGATACAGAGTAAAGCTCCCTCTACACTGTCCCATCAAACACTCCCAGCGCAGGTACAGCACGAGTTAGATACAGAGTGAAGCTCCCTCTACACTGTCCCATCAAACACTCCCAGGGCAGGTACAGCATGGGTTAGATACAGAGTAAAGCTCCCTCTACACTGTCCCATCAAACACTCCCAGGGCAGGTACAGCACGGGTTAGATACAGAGTAAAGCACCCTCTACACTGTCCCATCAAACACTCCCACGGCAGGTACAGCACGGGTTAGAGACAGAGAAAAGCTCCCTCTACACTGTCACATCAAACAGTCCCAGGGCAGGTACAGCACGGGTTAGATACAAAGTAAAGCTCCCTCTACACTGTCCCATCAAACGCTCCCAGGGCAGGTACAGCACGGGTTAGATACAGAGTAAAGCTCCCTCTACACTGTCCCATCAAACACTCCCAGGGCAGGTACAGCACGGGTTAGATGCAGAGTAAAGCTCCCTCTACACTGTCCCATCAGACACTCCCAGGGCAGGTACAGCACGGGTTAGATACAGAGTAAAGCTCCCTCTACACTGTCCCATCAAACGCTCCCAGGGCAGGTACAGCACGGGTTAGATACAGAGTAAAGCACCCTCTACACTGTCCCATCAAGCGCTCCCAGGGCAGGTACAGCACGGGTTAGATACAGAGTAAAGCTCCCTATACACTGTCCCATCAAACGCTCCCAGGGCAGGTACAGCACGGGTTATATACAGAGTAAAGCTCCCTCTACACTGTCCCATCAAACACTCCCAGGGCAGGTACAGCACGGGTTAGATACAGAGTAAAGCGCCCTCTACACTGTCCCATCAAACACTCCCAGGGCAGGTACAGCACGGGTTAGTTACAGAGTAAAGCTCCCTCTACACTGTCCCATTAAACACTCCCAGGGCAGTTACAGCACGGGTTAGAGACAGAGTTAAGCACCCTCTACACTGTCCCATCAAACACTCCCAGGGCAGGTACAGCACGGGTTAGATACAGAGTAAAGCTCCCTCTACACTGTCCCATCAAACACTCCCAGGGCAGGTACAGCACGGGTTAGATACAGAGTAAAGCTCCCTCTACACTGTCCCATCAAACACTCCCAGGGCAGGTACAGCACGGGTTAGATACAGATTAAAGCTCCCTCTACACTGTCCCATCAAACACTCCCAGGGCAGGTACAGCACGGGTTAGATACAGAGTAAAGCTCACTCTACACTGTCCCATCAAACACTCTCAGGGCAGGTACAGCACGGGTTAGATACAGAGTAAAGCTCCCTCTACACTGTCCCATCAAACACTCCCAGGGCAGGTACAGCACGGGTTAGATACAGAGTAAAGCTCCCTCTACACTGTCCCATCAAACACTCCCAGGGCAGGTACAGCACGGGTTAGATACAGAGTAAAGCACCCTCTACACTGTCCCATCAAACACTCCCAGGGCAGGTACAGCACGGGTTAGATACAGAGTAAAGCTCCCTGTACACTGTCCCAGCAACCACTCCCAGGGCAGGTACAGCACGGGTTAGATACAGAGTAAAGCTCCCTCTACACTGTCCCATCAAACACTCCCAGGGCAGATACAGCACGAGTTAAATACAGAGTAAAGCTCCCTCTACACTGTCCCATCAAACACTCCCAGGGCAGGTACAGTACGGATTAGATACAGAGTAAAGCTCCCTCTACACTGTCCCATCAAACACTCCCAGGGCAGGTACAGCACGGGTTAGATACAGAGTCAAGCTCCCTCTACACTGTCCCATCAAACACTCCCGGGACAGGTACTGCACGGGTTAGATACAGAGTAAAGCTCCCTCTACACTGTCCCATCAAACACTCCCAGGGCAGGTACAGCACGGGTTAGATACTGAGTAAAGCTCCCTCTACACTGTCCCAACAAACACTCCCAGGGCAGGTACAGCACAGGTTAGATACAGAGTAAAGCTCCCTCTGCACTGTCCCATCAAACACTCCCAGGGCAGGTATAGCACGGGTTAGATACAGAGTAAAGCTCCCTCTGCACTGTCCCATCAAACACTCCCAGGGCAGGTACAGCACGGGTTAGATACAGAGTAAAGCTCCCGCTACACTGTCCCATCAAACACTCCCAGGGCAGGTACAGCACGGGTTAGATACAGAGTAAAGCTCCCTCTACACTGTCCCATCAAACACTCCCAGGGCAGGTACAGCACGGGTTAGATACAGAGTAAAGCTCCCTCTACACTGTCCCATCAAACACTCCCAGGGCAGGTACAGCACCGGTTAGATACAGAGTAAAGCTCCCTCTACACTGTCCCATCAAACACTCCCAGCGCAGGTACAGCACGTGTTAGATACAGAGTAAAGCACCCTCTACACTGTCCCATCAAACACTCCCAGGGCAGGTACAGCACGGGTTAGATACAGAGTAAAGCACCCTCTACGCTGTCCCATCAAACACTCCCAGGGCAGGTACAGCACGGGTTAGATACAGAGTAAAGCACCCTCTACACTGTCCCATCAAACACTCCCAAGGCAGGTACAGCACGGGTTAGATACAGAGTAAAGCACCCTCTACACTGTCCCATCAAACACTCCCAGGGCAGGTACAGCACGGGTTAGATACAGAGTAAAGCTCCCTCTACACTGTCCCATCAAACACTCCCAGGGCAGGTACAGCACGGGTTAGATGCAGAGTAAAGCTCCCTCTACACTGTCCCATCAGACACTCCCAGGGCAGGTACAGCACGGGTTAGATACAGAGTAAAGCTCCCTCTACACTGTCCCATCAAACGCTCCCAGGGCAGGTACAGCACGGGTTAGATACAGAGTAAAGCACCCTCTACACTGTCCCATCAAGCGCTCCCAGGGCAGGTACAGCACGGGTTAGATACAGAGTAAAGCTCCCTATACACTGTCCCATCAAACGCTCCCAGGGCAGGTACAGCACGGGTTATATACAGAGTAAAGCTCCCTCTACACTGTCCCATCAAACACTCCCAGGGCAGGTACAGCACGGGTTAGATACAGAGTAAAGCGCCCTCTACACTGTCCCATCAAACACTCCCAGGGCAGGTACAGCACGGGTTAGTTACAGAGTAAAGCTCCCTCTACACTGTCCCATTAAACACTCCCAGGGCAGTTACAGCACGGGTTAGAGACAGAGTTAAGCACCCTCTACACTGTCCCATCAAACACTCCCAGGGCAGGTACAGCACGGGTTAGATACAGAGTAAAGCTCCCTCTACACTGTCCCATCAAACACTCCCAGGGCAGGTACAGCACGGGTTAGATACAGAGTAAAGCTCCCTCTACACTGTCCCATCAAACACTCCCAGGGCAGGTACAGCACGGGTTAGATACAGATTAAAGCTCCCTCTACACTGTCCCATCAAACACTCCCAGGGCAGGTACAGCACGGGTTAGATACAGAGTAAAGCTCACTCTACACTGTCCCATCAAACACTCTCAGGGCAGGTACAGCACGGGTTAGATACAGAGTAAAGCTCCCTCTACACTGTCCCATCAAACACTCCCAGGACAGGTACAGCACGGGTTAGATACAGAGTAAAGCTCCCTCTACACTGTCCCATCAAACACTCCCAGGGCAGGTACAGCACGGGTTAGATACAGAGTAAAGCACCCTCTACACTGTCCCATCAAACACTCCCAGGGCAGGTACAGCACGGGTTAGATACAGAGTAAAGCTCCCTGTACACTGTCCCAGCAACCACTCCCAGGGCAGGTACA
Source organism: Somniosus microcephalus (assembly GCF_052327205.1). Taxonomy (NCBI): domain Eukaryota; kingdom Metazoa; phylum Chordata; class Chondrichthyes; order Squaliformes; family Somniosidae; genus Somniosus; species Somniosus microcephalus. Next base: position 384,369,601 of record NC_140988.1, on the reverse strand, counting down.
GCACGGGTTAGATACAGAGTAAAGCTCCCTCTACACTGTCCCATCAAACACTCCCAGGGCAGATACAGCACGAGTTAAATACAGAGTAAAGCTCCCCCTACACTGTCCCATCAAACACTCCCAGGGCAGGTACAGTACGGATTAGATACAGAGTAAAGCTCCCTCTACACTGTCCCATCAAACACTCCCAGGGCAGGTACAGCACGGGTTAGATACAGAGTCAAGCTCCCTCTACACTGTCCCATCAAACACTCCCGGGACAGGTACTGCACGGGTTAGATACAGAGTAAAGCTCCCTCTACACTGTCCCATCAAACACTCCCAGGGCAGGTACAGCACGGGTTAGATACTGAGTAAAGCTCCCTCTACACTGTCCCAACAAACACTCCCAGGGCAGGTACAGCACAGGTTAGATACAGAGTAAAGCTCCCTCTGCACTGTCCCATCAAACACTCCCAGGGCAGGTATAGCACGGGTTAGATACAGAGTAAAGCTCCCTCTGCACTGTCCCATCAAACACTCCCAGGGCAGGTACAGCACGGGTTAGATACAGAGTAAAGCTCCCGCTACACTGTCCCATCAAACACTCCCAGGGCAGGTACAGCACGGGTTAGATACAGAGTAAAGCTCCCTCTACACTGTCCCATCAAACACTCCCAGGGCAGGTACAGCACGGGTTAGATACAGAGTAAAGCTCCCTCTACACTGTCCCATCAAACACTCCCAGGGCAGGTACAGCACCGGTTAGATACAGAGTAAAGCTCCCTCTACACTGTCCCATCAAACACTCCCAGCGCAGGTACAGCACGTGTTAGATACAGAGTAAAGCACCCTCTACACTGTCCCATCAAACACTCCCAGGGCAGGTACAGCACGGGTTAGATACAGAGTAAAGCACCCTCTACGCTGTCCCATCAAACACTCCCAGGGCAGGTACAGCACGGGTTAGATACAGAGTAAAGCACCCTCTACACTGTCCCATCAAACACTCCCAAGGCAGGTACAGCACGGGTTAGATACAGAGTAAAGCACCCTCTACACTGTCCCATCAAACACTCCCAGGGCAGGTACAGCACGGGTTAGATACAGAGTAAAGCTCCCTCTACACTGTCCCATCAAACACTCCCAGGGCAGGTACAGCACGGGTTAGATACAGAGTAAAGCTCCCTCTACACTGTCCCATCAAACAGTCCCAGGGCAGGTACAGCACGGGTTAGATACAGAGTAAAGCTCCCTCTACACTGTCCCATCAAACGCTCCCAGGGCAGGTACAGCACGGGTTAGATACAGAGTAAAGCTCCCTCTACACTGTCCCATCAAACGCTCCCAGGGCAGGTACAGCACGGGTTAGATACAGAGTAAAGCTCCCTCTACACTGTCCCATCAAACGCTCCCAGGGCAGGTACAGCACGGGTTAGATACAGAGTAAAGCTCCCTCTGCACTGTCCCATCAAACACTCCCAGGGCAGGTACAGCACGGGTTAGATACAGAGTAAAGCTGCCTCTGCACTGTCCCATCAAACACTCCCAGGGCAGGTACAGCACGGGTTAGATACAGAGTAAAGCTGCCTCTGCACTGTCCCATCAAACACTCCCAGGGCAGGTACAGCACGGATTAGATTCAGAGTAAAGCTCCCTCTACACTGTCCCATCAGACACTCCCAGGGCAGGTACAGCACGGGTTAGATACAGAGTAAAGCTCCCTCTACACTGTCCCATCAGACACTCCCAGGGCAGGTACAGCACGGGTTAGATACAGAGTAAAGCTCCCTCTACACTGTCCCATCAAACACTCCCAGGGCAGGTACAGCACGGGTTAGATACTGAGTAAAGCTCCCTCTACACTGTCCCATCAAACACTCCCAGGGCAGGTACAGCACGGGTTAGATACAGAGTAAAGCTCCCTCTGCACTGTCCCATCAAACACTCCCAGGGCAGGTGCAGCACGGGTTAGATACAGAGTAAAGCTGCCTCTGCACTGTCCCATCAAACACTCCCAGGGCAGGTACAGCACGGGTTAGATACAGAGTAAAGCTGCCTCTGCACTGTCCCATCAAACACTCCCAGGGCAGGTACAGCACGGGTTAGACACAGAGTAAAGCTCCCTCTGCACTGTCCCATCAAACACTCCCAGGGCAGGTACAGCACGAGTTACATACAGAGTAAAGCTCCCTCTACACTGTCCCATCAAACACTCCCAGGGCAGGTACAGCACGGGTTAGATACAGAGTAAAGCTCCCTCTACACTGTCCCATCAGACACTCCCAGGGCAGGTAAAGCACAGGTTAGATACAGAGTAAAGCTCCCTCTACACTGTCCCATCAAACACTCCCAGGGCAGGTACAGCACCGGTTAGATACAGAGTAAAGCTCCCTCGACACTGTCCCATCAAACACTCCCAGCGCAGGTACAGCACGAGTTAGATACAGAGTGAAGCTCCCTCGACACTGTCCCATCAAACACTCCCAGGGCAGGTACAGCATGGGTTAGATACAGAGTAAAGCTCCCTCTACACTGTCCCATCAAACACTCCCAGGGCAGGTACAGCACGGGTTAGATACAGAGTAAAGCACCCTCTACACTGTCCCATCAAACACTCCCAGGGCAGGTACAGCACGGGTTAGATACAGAGAAAAGCTCCCTCTACACTGTCACATCAAACAGTCCCAGGGCAGGTACAGCACGGGTTAGATACAAAGTAAAGCTCCCTCTACACTGTCCCATCAAACGCTCCCAGGGCAGGTACAGCACGGGTTAGATACAGAGTAAAGCTCCCTCTACACTGTCCCATCAAACACTCCCAGGGCAGGTATAGCACGGGTTAGATGCAGAGTAAAGCTCCCTCAACACTGTCCCATCAGACACTCCCAGGGCAGGTACAGCACGGGTTAGATACAGAGTAAAGCTCCCTCTACACTGTCCCATCAAACTCTCCCAGGGCAGGTACAGCACGGGTTAGATACAGAGTAAAGCACCCTCTACACTGTCCCATCAAGCGCTCCCAGGGCAGGTACAGCACGGGTTAGATACAGAGTAAAGCTCCCTCTACACTGTCCCATCAAACGCTCCCAGGGCAGGTACAGCACGGGTTAGATACAGAGTAAAGCTCCCTCTACACTGTCCCATCAAACACTCCCAGGGCAGGTACAGCACGGGTTAGATACAGAGTAAAGCTCCCTCTACACTGTCCCATCAAACACTCCCAGGGCAGGTACAGCACGGGTTAGATACAGAGTAAAGCTCCCTCTACACTGTCCCATCAAACACTCCCAGGGCAGTTACAGCACGGGTTAGAGACAGAGTTAAGCACCCTCTACACTGTCCCATCAAACACTCCCAGGGCAGGTACAGCACGGGTTAGATACAGAGTAAAGCTCCCTCTACACTGTCCCATCAAACACTCCCAGGGCAGGTACAGCACGGGTTAGATACAGAGTAAAGCTCCCTCTACACTGTCCCATCAAACACTCCCAGGGCAGGTACAGCACGGGTTAGATACAGATTAAAGCTCCCTCTACACTGTCCCATCAAACACTCCCAGGGCAGGTACAGCACGGGTTAGATACAGAGTAAAGCTCCCTCTACACTGTCCCATCAAACACTCCCAGGGCAGGTACAGCACGGGTTAGATACAGAGTAAAGCTCCCTCTACACTGTCCCACCAAACACTCCCAGGGCAGGTACAGCACGGGTTAGATACAGAGTAAAGCTCCCTCTACACTGTCCCATCAAACACTCCCAGGGCAGGTACAGCACGGGTTAGATACAGAGTAAATCTCCCTCTACACTGTCCCATCAAACACTCCCAGGGCAGGTACAGCACGGGTTAGATACAGAGTAAAGCTCCCTCTACAATGTCCCATCAAACTCTCCCAGGACAGGTACAGCACGGGTTAGATACAGAGTAAAGCTCCCTCTACACTGTCCCATCAAACACTCCCAGGACAGGTACAGCACGGGTTAGATACAGATTAAAGCTCCGTCTACACTGTCCCATCAAACACTCCCAGGGCAGGTACAGCATGGGTTACATACAGAGTAAAGCTCCCTCTGCACTGTCCCATCAAACACTCCCAGGGCAGGTACAGCATGGGTTAGATACAGATTCAAGCTCCCTCTACACTGTCCCATCAAACACTCCCAGGGCAGGTACAGCACGGGTTAGATACAGAGTAAAGCTCCCTCTACACTGTCCCATCAAACACTCCCAGGGCAGGTACAGCACGGGTTAGATACAGAGTAAAGCTCCCTCTACACTGTCCCATCAAACACTCCCAGGGCAGGTACAGCACGGGTTAGATATTGAGTAAAGCTCCCTCTACACTGTCCCATCAAACACTCCCAGGGCAGGTACAGCACGGGTTAGATACAGAGTAAAGCTGCCTCTACACTGTCCCATCAAACACTCCCAGGGCAGGTACAGCACGGGTTAGATACTGAGTAAAGCTCCCTCTACACTGTCCCATCAAACACTCCCAGGGCAGGTACAGCACGGGTTAGATACAGAGTAAAGCTCCCTCTGCACTTTCCCATCAAACACTCCCAGGGGAGGTGCAGCACGGGTTAGATACAGAGTAAAGCTGCCTCTGCACTGTCCCATCAAACACTCCCAGGGCAGGTGCAGCACGGGTTAGATACAGAGTAAAGCTGCCTCTGCACTGTCCCATCAAACACTCCCAGGGCAGGTACAGCACGGGTTAGATACAGAGTAAAGCTCCCTCTGCACTGTCCCATCAAACACTCCCAGGGCAGGTACAGCACGGGTTAGATACAGAGTAAAGCTCCCTCTACACTGTCCCATCAAACACTCCCAGGGCAGGTACAGCACGGGTTAGATACAGAGTAAAGCTCCCTCTACACTGTCCCATCAGACACTCCCAGGGCAGGTAAAGCACAGGTTAGATACAGAGTAAAGCTCCCTCTACACTGTCCCATCAAACACTCCCAGGGCAGGTACAGCACCGGTTAGATACAGAGTAAAGCTCCCTCTACACTGTCCAATCAAACACTCCCAGCGCAGGTACAGCACGAGTTAGATACAGAGTGAAGCTCCCTCTACACTGTCCCATCAAACACTCCCAGGGCAGGTACAGCATGGGTTAGATACAGAGTAAAGCTCCCTCTACACTGTCCCATCAAACACTCCCAGGGCAGGTACAGCACGGGTTAGATACAGAGTAAAGCACCCTCTACACTGTCCCATCAAACACTCCCAGGGCAGCTACAGCACGGGTTAGATACAGAGTAAAGCTCCCTCTACACTGTCCCATCAAACACTCCCAGGTCAGGTACAGCACGGGTTAGATACAGAGTAAAGCTCCCTCTACACTGTCCCATCAAACACTCCCAGGGCAGGTACAGCACGGGTTAGATGCAGAGTAAAGCTGCCTCTGCACTGTCCCATCAAACACTCCCAGGGCAGGTACAGCATGGGTTAGATACAGAGTAAAGCTCCCTCTACACTGTCCCATCAAACACTCCCAGGGCAGGCACAGCACGGGTTAGATACAGATTAAAGCTCCCTCTACATTGTCCCATCAAACACTCCCAGGGCAGGTACAGCACGGGTTAGATACAGAGTAAAGCTCCCTTTACACTGTCCCATCAAACACTCCCAGGGCAGGTACAGCACGGGTTGGATACAGAGTAAAGCTCCCTCTACACTGTCCCATCAAACACTCCCAGGGCAGGTACAGCCAGGGTTAGATACAGAGTAAAGCTCCCTCTACACTGTCCCATCAAACAGTCCCAGGGCAGGTACAGCACGGGTTCGATACAGAGTAAAGCTCCCTCTACACTGTCCCATCAAACGCTCCCAGGGCAGTTACAGCACGGGTTAGATACAGAGTAAAGCTCCCTCTACACTGGCCCATCAAACGCTCCCAGGGCAGGTACAGCACGGGTTAGATACAGAGTAAAGCTCCCTCTACACTGTCCCATCATACGCTCCCAGGGCAGGTACAGCACGGGTTAGATACAGAGTAAAGCTCCCTCTACACTGTCCCATCAAACGCTCCCAGGGCAGGTACAGCACGGGTTAGATACAGAGTAAAGCACCCTCTACACTGTCCCATCAAACGCTCCCAGGGCAGGTACAGCACGGGTTAGATACAGAGTAAAGCTCCCTCTACACTGTCCCATCAAACGCTCCCAGGGCAGGTACAGCACGGGTTAGATACAGAGTAAAGCTCCCTCTACACTGTCCCATCAAACACTCCCAGGGCAGGTACAGCACGGGTTAGAAACAGAGTAAATCTCCCTCTACACTGTCCCATCAAACACTCCCAGGGCAGGTACAGCACAGTTTAGATACAGAGTAAAGCTCCCTCTACACTGTCCCATCAAACACTCCCAGGGCAGGTACAGCACGGGTTAGATACAGAGTAAAGCTCCCTCTACACTGTCCCATCAAACTCTCCCAGGACAGGTACAGCACGGGTTAGATACAGAGTAAAGCTCCCTCTACACTGTCCCATCAAACACTCCCAGGACAGGTACAGCACGGGTTAGAGACAGAGTAAAGCTCCGTCTACACTGTCCCATCAAACACTCCCAGGGCAGGTACAGCATGGGTTAGATACAGAGTTAAGCTCCCTCTGCACTGTCCCATCAAACACTCCCAGGGCAGGTACAGCATGGGTTAGATACAGAGTAAATCTCCCTCTACACTGTCCCATCAAACACTCCCAGGGCAGGTACAGCACGGGTTAGATACAGAGTAAAGCTCCCTCTACACTGTCCCATCAAACACTCCCAGGGCAGGTACAGCATGGGTTAGATACAGAGTAAAGCTCCCTCTACACTGTCCCATCAAACTCTCCCAGGACAGGTACAGCACGGGTTAGATACAGATTAAAGCTCCCTCTACACTGTCCCATCAAACACTCCCAGGACAGGTACAGCACGGGTTAGATACAGAGTAAAGCTCCGTCTACACTTTCCCATCAAACACTCCCAGGGCAGGTACAGCATGGGTTGGATACAGAGTAAAGCTCCCTCTGCACTGTCCCATCAAACACTCCCAGGGCAGGTACAGCATGGGTTAGATACAGATTCAAGCTCCCTCTACACTGTCCCATCAAACACTCCCAGGGCAGGTACAGCACGGGTTAGATACAGAGTAAAGCTCCCTCTACACTGTCCCATCAAACACTCCCAGGGCAGGTGCAGCACGGGTTAGATACAGAGTAAAACACCCTCTACACTGTCCAATCAAACACTCCCAGGCCAGGTACAGCACGGTTTAGAGACAGAGTAAAGCACCCTCTACACTGTCCCAACAAACACTCCCAGGGCATGTACAGCACGGGTTAGATACAGAGTAAAGCTCCCTCTACACTGTCCCATCAAACACTCCCAGGGCAGGTACAGCACGGGTTAGATACAGAGTAAAGCTCCCTCTACACTGTCCCATCAAACACTCCCAGGGCAGGTACAGCACGGGTTAGATATTGAGTAAAGCTCCCTCTACACTGTCCCATCAAACACTCCCAGGGCAGGTACAGCACGGGTTAGATACAGAGTAAAGCTGCCTCTACACTGTCCCATCAAACACTCCCAGGGCAGGTACAGCACCGGTTAGATACAGAGTAAAGCTGCCTCTGCACTGTCCCATCAAACACTCCCAGGGCAGGTACAGCATGGGTTAGATACAGAGTAAAGCTCCCTCTGCACTGTCCCATCAAACACTCCCAGGGCAGGTACAGCACGGGTTAGACATAGAGTAAAGCTCCCTCTGCACTGTCCCATCAAACACTCCCAGGGCAGGTACAGCATGGGTTAGATACAGAGTAAAGCTCCCTCAACACTGTCCCATCAAACACTCCCAGGGCAGGTACAGCACGGGTTAGATACAGAGTGAAGCTCCCTCTACACTGTCCCATCAAACACTCCCAGGGCAGGTACAGCACGGGTTAGATACAGAGTAAAGCTCCCTCTGCACTGTCCCATCAAACACTCCCAGGGCAGGTACAGCACCGGTTAGATACAGAGTAAAGCTCCCTCTACACTGTCCCATCAAACACTCCCAGCGCAGGTACAGCACGAGTTAGATACAGAGTGAAGCTCCCTCTACACTGTCCCATCAAACACTCCCAGGGCAGGACAGCACGGGTTAGATACAGAGTAACGCACCCTCTACACTGTCCCATCAAACACTCCCAAGGCAGGTACAGCACGGGTTAGATACAGAGTAAAGCACCCTCTACACTGTCCCATCAAACACTCCCAGGGCAGGTACAGCACGGGTTAGATACAGAGTAAAGCTCCCTCTACACTGTCCCATCAAACACTCCCATGGCAGGTACAGCACAGGTTAGATACAGAGTAAAGCTCCCTCTACACTGTCCCATCAAACAGTCCCAGGGCAGGTACAGCACGGGTTGGATACAGAGTAAAGCTGCCTCTGCACTGTCCCATCAAACACTCCCAGGGCAGGTACAGCACAGGTTAGATACAGAGTAAAGCTCCCTCTACACTGTCCCATCAAACAGTCCCAGGGCAGGTACAGCACGGGTTAGATACAGAGTAAAGCTGCCTCTGCACTGTCCCATCAAACACTCCCAGGGCAGGTACAGCACGGGTTAGATACAGAGTAAAGATCCCTCTACACTGTCCCATCAAACACTCCCAGGGCAGGTACAGCACGGGTTAGATACAGAGTAAAGCTGCCTCTGCACTGTCCCATCAAACACTCCCAGGGCAGGTACAGCACGGGTTGGATACAGAGTAAAGCTCCCTCTGCACTGTCCCATCAAACAATCCCAGGGCAGGTACAGCACGGGTTAGATACAGAGTAAAGCTCCCTCTACACTGTCCCATCAAACACTCCCAGGGCAGGTACAGCACGGGTTAGATACTGAGTAAAGCTCCCTCTACACTGTCCCATCAAACACTCCCAGGGCAGGTACAGCACGGGTTAGATACAGAGTAAAGCTGCCTCTGCACTGTCCCATCAAACACTCCCAGGGCAGGTACAGCACGGGTTAGATACAGAGTAAAGCTGCCTCTGCACTGTCCCATCAAACACTCCCAGGGCAGGTACAGCACGGGTTAGATACAGAGTAAAGCTCCCTCTACACTGTCCCATCAGACACTCCCAGGGCAGGTACATCACGGGTTAGATACAGAGTAAAGCTCCCTCTACACTGTCCCATCAAACACTCCCAGGGCAGGTACAGCATGGGTTAGATACAGAGTGAAGCTCCCTCTACACTGTCCCATCAAACACTCCCAGGGCAGGTACAGCACGGGTTAGATACAGAGTAAAGCTCCCTCTACACTGTCATATCAAACAGTCCCAGGGCAGGTACAGCACGGGTTAGATACAAAGTAAAGCTCCCTCTACACTGTCCCATCAAACGCTCCCAGGGCAGGTGCAGCATGGGTTAGATACAGAGTGAAGCTCCCTCTACACTGTCCCATCAAACAATCCCAGGGCAGGTACAGCACGGGTTAGATACAGAGTAAAGCTCCCTCTACACTGTCATATCAAACAGTCCCAGGGCAGGTACAGCACGGGTTAGATACAAAGTAAAGCTCCCTCTACACTGTCCCATCAAACGCTCCCAGGGCAGGTGCAGCATGGGTTAGATACAGAGTAAAGCTCCCTCTACACTGTCCCATCAAACACTCCCAGGGCAGGTACAGCATGGGTTAGATACAGAGTGAAGCTCCCTCTACACTGTCCCATCAAACACTCCAGGGCAGGTACAGCACGGGTTAGATACAGAGTAAAGCTCCCTCTACACTGTCCCATCAAACACTCCCAGGGCAGGTACAGCACGGGTTAGATACAGAGTAAAGCTCCCTCTACACTGTCCCATCAAACACTCCCAGGGCAGGTACAGCACGGGTTAGATACAGATTAAAGCTCCCTCTACACTGTCCCATCAAACACTCCCAGGGCAGGTACAGCACGGGTTAGATACAGAGTAAAGCTCCCTTTACACTGTCCCATCAAACACTCCCAGGGCAGGTACAGCACGGGTTAGATACAGAGTAAAGCTTCCTCTACACTGTCCCATCAAACACTCCCAGGGCAGGTACAGCACGGGTTAGATGCAGAGTAAAGCTCCCTCTACACTGTCCCATCAAACACTCCCAGGGCAGGTACAGCACGGGTTAGATACAGAGTAAAGCACCCTCTACACTGTCCCATCAAACACTCCCAGGGCAGGTACAGCACGGGTTAGATACAGAGTAAAGCTCCCTCTACACTGTCCCAGCAAACACTCCCAGGGCAGGTACAGCACGGGTTAGATACAGAGTTAAGCTCCCTCTACACTGTCCCATCAAACACTCCCAGGGCAGGTACAGCACGGGTTAGATACAGAGTAAAGCTCCCACTAACTAACTAGTGGGGGGAAGGTTCCTAGAGAGCAAATAATATAAATGACAACAGAGAAGGTCATAGACTTAGGTAGCAGTGGGGAAATTAAAAACCAGAGCGTGTCAGGAAGGGGCAAAAGGTATGGAGTAAAACGTAAAGTAATAAAAAGGGCAAAAGCAGGAACTAAGTGTCACAAATCATCTTTGAAAGTTCTCTATCTGAATGCACATAGCATTCGTAACAAAATAGACGAGTTAATGGCACAAATAACTACATATGGGTATGATCTTGTGGCCATTGCAGAAACATGGCTGCAGGGTGACAATGCTTGGGAATTAAACACACCAGGTTATTTAACGATCAGGAAGGACAGGCAGGAAGGAAGGAAGGGGAGGTGGGGTGGCTATGTTAATAAAGGAAGGAATCACTGTAATACAGAGAAATGATATTGGGTCAAAAGATCAGGATAATGAAACAGTTTGGGTGGAGGTAAGGAATAATAAGGGGAAAAAAACACTTGTGTGCGTAGTCTATAGGCCTCCGAACAGTGGCAACTCTGTTGGACGGAGTATCAATCAGGAAATAGTTGAGGCTTGTAATAAGGGAGCATCTATAATTATGGGGGATTTTAACTATCATATTAATTGGACAAATCAAATTGGGCAGGGCTGCCTTGAGGATGAGTTCATTGAGTGTATTAGGAATGGGTTTCTTGAGTAGTATGTAACTGAACCGACCAGGGGGCAAGCAACCTTAGATCTGGTCCTGTGTAACGAGACAGGATTAATTAAAAATGTCCTAGTAAAGGATCCCCTTGGAATGAGTGACCATAACATGGTTGAATTCCATATTCAATTAGAGGGTGAGAAGGTTGAATCTCAAACAAGCGTGCTAAGCTTGAATAAAGGAGACTATGAAGGTATGAGAGCGGAATTGAGTCGAGTGGATTGGGAAAATAGATTAAAGGGTAAGACGATACATGATCAGTGGTGTACATTTAAGGAGTTATTTTACAACTTCCAAAAAATATATATTCCACTGAGAAGAAAAGGGTGTAAAAGAAAAGACAGCCATCCGTGGCTAAGTAAAGAAATTAAGGATAGTATTCGACTAAAAACAAGGGCATATAAGGTAGCCAAATCTAGTGGGAGGATAGAGGATTGGGAAAACTTTAAAAGACAGCAAAAAATAACAAAAAGATTGATTAAGAAAGGGAAGATAGATTATGAAAGTAAATTAGCAAAAAATATAAAAACAGATAGTAAGAGTTTTTATAGTTATATAAAAAGAAAAAGGGTGGCTAAAGTAAATGTTGGTCCCTTAGAGGATGAGACCGGGAAATTAATGGTGGGAAATATGGAGATGGCAAAAACACTGAATGAATATTTTGTATCAGTCTTTACAGTAGAAGACACTAAGAATATCCCAACACTGGACAAACAGGGGGCTAAAGGGGGGGAGGAGCTAAACACGATCAAAATCACTAAGGAAGTGGTACTCGGTAAAATAATGGGACTCAAGGCGGATAAATTACCTGGACCTGATGGCTTACATCCTAGGGTCTTGAGGGAAGTGGCAGTAGGGATTGTGGATGCATTGGTAACAATTTTCCAAAACTCCCTGGACTCGGCAATGGTCCCGGCAGACTGGAAAACTGCTAATGTAACACCCTTATTTAAAAAGGGCAGTAGACAGAAGGCTGGAAACTATAGACCGGTTAGCCTAACATCTGTGGTAGGTAAAATTTTGGAGTCCATTATTAAGGAGACAGTAACAGGACATTTGGATAAGCATAATTTAATAGGACAAAGTCAGCATGGTTTTATGAAGGGGAAGTCATGTTTGACAAATTTGCTGGAGTTCTTTGAGGAAGTAACATATAGGGTGGATAAAGGGGAACCAGTGGACGTAGTGTATTTAGACTTCCAAAAGGCATTTGACAAGGTGCCACACAAAAGATTATTGCTTAAGATAAAAAATCACGGGATTGGGGGTAATATTCTGGCATGGATAGAGGATTGGCTATCTAACAGAAGGCAGAGAGTTGGGATAAATGGTTCATTCTCAGACTGGCAACCAGTAACTAGTGGTGTTCCGCAGGGGTCAGTGCTGGGTCCCCAACTCTTTACAATCTATATTAACGATTTGGAGGAGGGGACCGAGTGTAACATATCAAAGTTTGCAGATGATACTAAGATGGGAGGGAAAGTAGTGAGTGAGGAGGACATAAAAAACCTGCAAGGGGACATAGACAGGCTAAGTAAGTGGGCAGAGATTTGGCAGATGGAATACAATACTGGAAAGTGTGAGGTTATGCACTTTGGCAGGAAAAATCGTAGAGCAAGTTATTATCTTAATGGCAAGAAACTGGAAAGTACTGAAGTACAAAGGGATCTGGGGGTCCTGGTGCACGAAACTCAAAAGGTTAGTATGCAGGTGCAGCAAGTGATTGAGAAGGCCAATGGAATGTTGGCTTTCATTGCTAGGGGGATAGAATATAAAAATAGGGAGGTATTGCTTCAGTTGTACAAGGTATTGGTGAGACCGCACCTGGAATACTGCGTACAGTTTTGGTGTCCATACTTAAGAAAGGACACACTTGCTCTCGAGTCAGTACAAAGAAGGTTCACTCGGTTAATCCCGGGGATGAGGGGATGGACATATGAGGAGAGGTTGAGTAGATTGGGACTCTACTCATTGGAGTTCAGAAGAATGAGAGGCGATCTTATTGAAACATATAAGATTGTGAAGGGGTTGGATCGGGTGGATGCGGGGAGGATGGTCCCGATGATGGGTGAAACTAGAACTAGGGGGCATAGTCTTAGAATAAGGGGCTGCTCTTTCAAAACTGAGATGAGGAGGAACTACTTCACTCAGATGGTGGTAGGTCCATGGAATATGCTGCCCCAATAAGCTGTAGAAGCTACATCATTACATAAATTTAAAACAGAAATAGACAGTTTCCTAGAAGTAAAGGGAATTAAGGGTTACGGGGAGCGGGCAGGAATTTGGACATGAGTCTAGGTCCGGATTGGTCATGGCTCTGTGGGTAGCGGAGCGGGCCCAGGGGCCGTGTAGCCTGATCCTGCTCCTATTTCGTGTGTCTAATTCTGTTAGATTCAGGAGATGGTTCTGTGATAGTGGATTGGCGGTTAGGATCAGATCAGCCATGATCTTATTGAATGGCGGAGCAGGCTCGAGGGGCCGATTGGCCTACTCCTGCTCCTATTTCTTACGTTCTTATGTTCTCTACACTGTCCCATCAAACACTCCCAGGGCAGGTACAGCACATGTCAGATACAGAGTAAAGCTCCCTCTACACTTACCCGTAAAACACTCCCAGGGCAGGTACAGCACGGGTTAGATACAGAGTAAGGCTCCCTCTACACTGTCCCATCAAACACTCCCAGGGCAGGTACAGTACGGGTTAGATACAGCGCAAAGCTCCCTCTACACTGTCCCATCAAACACTCCCAGGGCATGTACAGCACGGGTTAGATACAGAGTAAAGCTCCCTCTACACTGTCCCATCAAACACTCCCAGGGCAGGTACAGCACGGGTTAGATACAGAGTAAAGCTCCCTCTACACTGTCCCATCAAACACTCCCAGGGCAGGTACAGCACGGGTTAGATACAAAGTAAATCTCCCTCTACACTGTCCCATCAAACACTCCCAGGGCAGGTACAGCACGGGTTAGATACAGAGTAAAGCTCCCTCTACACTGTCCCATCAAACACACCCAGGGCAGGTACAGCACGGGTTAGATACAGAGTAAAGCTCTCTCTACACTGTCCCATCAAAGACTCCCAGGGCAGGTACAGCACGGGTTAGATACAGAGTAAAGCTCCCTCTACACTGTCCCGTCAAACACTCCCAGGGCAGGTACAGCACGGGTTAGATACAGAGTAAAGCTCCCTCTACACTGTCCCATCAAACACTCCCAGGGCAGGTACAGCACAGGTTAGATACAGAGTAAAGCTCCCTCTACACTGTCCCATCAAACACTCCCAGGGCAGGTACAGTACGGGTTAGATACATCGCAAAGCTCCCTCTACACTGTCCCATCAAACACTCCCAGGGCATGTACAGCACGGGTTAGATACAGAGTAAAGCTCCCTCTACACTGTCCCATCAAACACTCCCAGGGCAGGTACAGCACAGGTTAGATACAGAGTAAAGCTCCCTCTACACTGTCCCATCAAACACTCCCAGGGCAGGTACAGCACGGGTTAGATACAGAGTAAAGCTCCCTCCACACTGTCCCATCAAACACTCCCAGGGCAGGTACAGCACGGGTTAGATACAGAGTAAAGCTCCCTCTACACTGTCCCATCAAAGACTCCCAGGGCAGGTACAGCACGGATTAGATACAGAGTAAAGCTCCCTCTACACTGTCCCATCAAACACTCCCAGGGCAGGTACAGCACGGGTTAGATACAGAGTAAAGCTCCCTCTACACTGTCCCATCAAACACTCCCAGGGCAGGTACAGCACGGGTTAGATACAGAGTAAAGCTCCATCTACACTGTCCCATCAAACACTCCCGGGGCAGGTACAGCACGGATTAGATACAGAGTAAAGCTCCCTCTACACTGTCCCATCAAACACTCCCGGGGCAGGTACAACACGGATTAGATTCAGAGTAAAGCTCCCTCTACACTGTCCCATCAAACACTCCCAGGGCAGGTACAGCACGGGTTAGATACAGAGTAAAGCTCCCTCTACACTGTCCCATCAAACACTCCCGGGGCAGGTACAACACGGGTTAGATGAAGAGTAAAGCACCCTCTACACTGTCCCATCAAACACTCCCAGGGCAGGTACAGCACGGGTTAGATACAGAGTAAAGCTCCCTCTACACTGTCCCATCAAACACTCCCAGGGCAGGTACAGCATGGGTTAGATACAGAGTAAAGCTCCCTCTACACTGTCCCATCAAACACTCCCAGGGCAGGTACAGCACGGGTTAGATACAGAGTAAAGCACCCTCTACACTGTCCCATCAAACACTCCCAGGGCAGGTACAGCACGGGTTAGATACAGAGTAAAGCTCCCTCTACACTGTCCCATCAAACACTCCCAGGGCAGGTACAGCACGGGTTAGATACAGAGTAAAGCTCCCTCTACACTGTCCCATCAAACACTCCCGGGGCAGGTACAACACGGGTTAGATGAAGAGTAAAGCACCCTCTACACTGTCCCATCAAACACTCCCAGGGCAGGTACAGCACGGGTTAGATACAGAGTAAAGCTCCCTCTACACTGTCCCATCAAACACTCCCAGGGCAGGTACAGCACGGGTTAGATACAGAGTAAAGCTCCCTCTACACTGTCCCATCAAACACTCCCGGGGCAGGTACAACACGGGTTAGATGAAGAGTAAAGCACCCTCTACACTGTCCCATCAAACACTCCCAGGGCAGGTACAGCACCGGTTAGATACAGAGTAAAACTCCCTCTACACTGTCCCATCAAACACTCCCGGGGCAGGTACAGCACGGGTTAGATTCAGAGTAAAGCTCCCTCTACACTGTCCCATCAAACACTCCCAGGGCAGGTACAGCACGGGTTAGATACAGAGTAAAGCTCCCTCTACACTGTCCCATCAAACACTCCCGGGGCAGGTACAACACGGGTTAGATACAGAGTAAAGCTCCCTCTACACTGTCCCATCAAACACTCCCAGGGCAGGTACAGCATGGGTTAGATACAGAGTAAAGCTCCCTCTACACTGTCCCATCAAACACTCCCAGGGCAGGTACAGCACGGGTTAGATACAGAGTAAAGCTCCCTCTACACTGTCCCATCAAACACTCCCAGGGCAGGTACAGCACGGGTTAGACACAGAGGAAAGCTCCCTCTACACTGTCCCATCAAACACTCCCAGGGCAGGTACAGCACGGGTTAGATACAGAGTAAAGCTCCCTCTACACTGTCCCATCAAACACTCCCAGGGCGGGTACAGCACGGGTTAGATACAGAGTAAAGCTCCCTCTACACTGTCCCATCAAACACTCCCAGGGCAGGTACAGCACGGGTTAGATACAGAGTAAAGCTCCCTCTACACTGTCCCATCAAACACTCCCAGGGCAGGTACAGCACGGGTTAGACACAGAGGAAAGCTCCCTCTACACTGTCCCATCAAACACTCCCAGGGCAGGTACAGCACGGGTTTGATACAGAGTAAAGCTCCCTCTACACTGTCCCATCAAACACTCCCAGGGCGGGTACAGCACGGGTTAGATACAGAGTAAAGCTCCCTCTACACTGTCCCATCAAACACTCCCAGGACAGGTACAGCACGGGTTAGATACAGAGTAAAGCACCCTCTACACTGTCCCATCAAACACTCCCAGGGCAGGTACAGCACGGGTTAGATACAGAGTAAAGCTCCCTCTACACTGTCCCATCAAACACTCCCAGGGCAGGTACAGCACGGGTTAGATACAGAGTAAAGCTCCCTCTACACTGTCCCATCAAACACTCCCAGGGCAGGTACAGCACGGGTTAGATACAGAGTAAAGCTCCCTCTACATTGTCCCATCAAACACTCCCAGGGCAGGTACAGCACGGGTTAGATACAGAGTAAAGCTCCCTCCACACTGTCCCATCAAACACTCCCAGGGCAGGTACAGCACGGGTTAGTTACAGAGTAAAGCTCCCTCTACACTGTCCCATCAAACACTCCCAGGGCAGGTACAGCACGGGTTAGATACAGAGTAAAGCTCCCTCTACACTGTCCCATCAAACACTCCCAGGGCAGGTACAGCACGGGTTAGATACAGAGTAAATCTCCCTCTACACTGCCCCATCAAACACTCCCAGGGCAGGTACAGCACGGGTTAGATACAGAGTAAAGCACCCTCTACACTGTCCCATCAAACACTCCCAGGGCAGGTACAGCATGGGTTAGATACAGAGTAAAGCTCCCTCTACACTGTCCCATCAAACACTCCCAGGGCAGGTACAGCACGGGTTAGTTACAGAGTAAAGCTCCCTCTACACTGTCCCATCAAACACTCCCAGGGCAGGTACAGCACAGGTTAGATACAGAGTAAAGCTCCCTCTACACTGTCCCATCAAACACTCCCAGCGCAGGTACAACACGGATTAGATACAGAGTAAAGCTCCCTCTACACTGTCCCATCAAACACTCCCAGGGCAGGTACAGCACGGGTTAGTTACAGAGTAAAGCTCCCTCTACACTGTCCCATCAAACACTCCCAGGGCAGGTACAGCACAGGTTAGATACAGAGTAAAGCTCCCTCTACACTGTCCCATCAAACACTCCCAGGGCAGGTACAGCACGGGTTAGTTACAGAGTAAAGCTCCCTCTACACTGTCCCATCAAACACTCCCAGGGCAGGTACAGCACGGGTTAGATACAGAGTAAAGCTCCCTCTACACTGTCCCATCAAACACTCCCAGGGCAGGTACAGCACGGGTTAGATACAGCGTAAAGCTCCCTCTACACTGTCCCATCAAACACTCCCAGGGCAGGTACAGCACGGGTTAGATACAGAGTAAAGCTCTCTCTACACTGTCCCATCAAACACTCCCAGGGCAGGTACAGCATGGGATGGATACAGAGTAAAGCTCCCTCTACACTGTCCCATCAAACACTCCCAGGGCAGGTACAGCACGGGTTAGATACAGAGTAAAGCTCTCTCTACACTGTCCCATCAAACACTCCCAGGGCAGGTACAGCACGGGTTAGATACAGAGTAAAGCTCCCTCTACACTGTCCCATCAAACACTCCCAGGGCAGGTACAGCACGGGTTAGTTACAGAGTAAAGCTCCCTCTACACTGTCCCATCAAACACTCCCAGGGCAGGTACAGCACAGGTTAGATACAGAGTAAAGCTCCCTCTACACTGTCCCATCAAACACTCCCAGGGCAGGTACAGCACGGGTTAGTTACAGAGTAAAGCTCCCTCTACACTGTCCCATCAAACACTCCCAGGGCAGGTACAGCACGGGTTAGATACAGAGTAAAGCTCCCTCTACACTGTCCCATCAAACACTCCCAGGGCAGGTACAGCACGGGTTAGATACAGCGTAAAGCTCCCTCTACACTGTCCCATCAAACACTCCCAGGGCAGGTACAGCACGGGTTAGATACAGAGTAAAGCTCTCTCTACACTGTCCCATCAAACACTCCCAGGGCAGGTACAGCATGGGTTAGATACAGAGTAAAGCTCCCTCTACACTGTCCCATCAAACACTCCCAGGGCAGGTACAGCACGGGTTAGATACAGAGTAAAGCTCCCTCTACACTGTCCCATCAAACACTCCCAGGGCAGGTACAGCACGGGTTAGATACAGCGTAAAGCTCCCTCTACACTGTCCCATCAAACACTCCCAGGGCAGGTACAGCACGGGTTAGATACAGAGTAAAGCTCTCTCTACACTGTCCCATCAAACACTCCCAGGGCAGGTACAGCATGGGTTAGATACAGAGTAAAGCTCCCTCTACACTGTCCCATCAAACACTCCCAGGGCAGGTACAGCACGGGTTAGATACAGAGTAAAGCTCCCTCTACACTGTCCCATCAAACACTCCCAGGGCAGGTACAGCACGGGTTAGATACAGAGTAAAGCTCCCTCTACACTGTCCCATCAAACACTCCCAGGGCAGGTACAGCGCGGGTTAGATACAGAGTAAAGCTCCCTCTACACTGTCCCATCAAACACTCCCAGGGCAGGTACAGCGCGGGTTAGATACAGAGTAAAGCTCCCTCTACACTGCCCCATCAAACACTCCCAGGGCAGGTACAGCATGGGTTAGATACAGAGTAAAGCTCCCTCTACACTGTCCCATCAAACACTCCCAGGGCAGGTACAGCACAGGTTAGATACAGAGTAAAGCTCCCTCTACACTGCCCCATCAAACTCTCCCAGGGCAGGTACAGCACGGGTTAGATACAGAGTAAAGCTCCCTCTACACTGTCCCATCAAACACTCCCAGGGCAGGTACAGCACAGGTTAGATACAGAGTAAAGCTCCCTCTACACTGTCCCATCAAACACTCCCAGGGCAGGTACAGCACGGGGTTAGATACAGAGTAAAGCTCCCTCTACACTGTCCCATCAAACACTCCCAGGGCAGGTACAGCACGGGGTAGATACAGAGTAAAGCTTCCTCTACACTGTCCCATCAAACACTCCCAGGGCAGGTACAGCACGGGTTAGATACAGAGTGAAGCTCCCTCTACACTGTCCCATCAAACACTCCCAGGGCAGATACAGCATGGGTTAGATACTGGGCAAAGCTCCCTCTACACTGTCCCATCAGACACTCCCAGGGCAGGTACAGCACGGGTTAGATACAGAGTAAAGCTCCCTCTACACTGTCCCATCAGACACTCCCAGGGCAGGTACAGCACGGGTTAGATACAGAGTAAAGCTCCCTCTACACTGTCCCATCAAACACTCCCAGGGCAGGTACAGAGTGTAAGGGTAAACCGGGAGAACTTCTTCTCCCCGAGACGGAGCCTCTGATTTAAAGGGTCAACGTCCACCTTATTCCCAACCAATCACTCGGAGTCCGGAGGTTTGTTCAGTAAAGGAACTTTAATTTCAAGTCGACAGGGAAGACACTCATCCTGGGACGAATGCTCCCTGATCGTTGAAAATCTCCTGCCTTATATACAGGTTTTGTTCTGAGTCGTGGCTACTGTTTGCAATTCGGTGCATTACACGTATACATTTCTTTCATCATACAGTTGGCTTCGGGTGCAAATTCTTGTGACCTGTGTGCATTGGTCTTGTGACCCCATACGTTATCTCTCAATACATTCCTCAGTTAGTGAGTCAGGGTTTGTGCACTTTGGCCACGACTACACCAGACTTTCCTACTGGACATTGTCCATACCAATTCCTTATATGGTTGGATATATGCACTGTTCCTTAATCCCGCCATCTTAGCTCTTTTTTAACCCTTTCAGTCCCCCCTTTTGGTCCTGATTAATCCCTTTTAATCATTGACCAACCCGATTATTTCTCCTATTATTGTGTACTGCCGGGGTGGTGATCAAATCCAACCCATTGGGTCATCTAGTTTATATAATCATATTGTCCTGATTTCTATGCCCCCTATATCCTTTCCATCGACATATTATCCACCCAAATACATAGGTTATAAGCATTAATGTTATTAGTACTATACATCCGTTAAGCAGGATTTTCTCCCAAGCCTTCGCTCGTTCATAGTAATAGTCCGTCTGCTCGATGGGAATCTGCCCAGGAGGTTTCTGTAACAATTACCACCGAACGACATACATCACTACTTTATCAAGGTCATGTACATTTCTTCCATTTCCTTCTTTCTTTATTTTGTTTTCTATGTTTTTTACAGGCGGCACATGCTGCTGTTCCCATTCCTATTGCCAAAACCAATTGCATTGTAACTAGTATGTGAGAAGTAATGCGGATCCATGGGCGGATGTTGACATTCATCCCCCAATCCCACAGCTTCTCATACCATGGGACTTCCTGTGGTTCTACTTCTGTGTCCCTTTCTAGTTCCCCAAGGTTCCTTTGCAACATTACGTATTGTTTCACCATTTTACTTCAACCCTCTTTTATCTCTTGCAGATCCTCTTGCAGGCGGGGTATCGGCGCCCCCACCGGATCTTCATAATTGACCAATTCGTCCCTTAAACTATCTGGCACAGTTAGTTTCATTTCCTCCCTTGAGTGTACAAGAGTTGGAATAAACGGCTCTTTTTCCGAGTGGCAGGCAGTGACTAGTGGGGTACCGCAGGGATTGGTCCTTGGACCCCAGCTATTCACAATATATATTAATGATCTAGACAAGGGAACTAGATGTAATATCTCCAAGTTTGCAGACGACACAAAGCTGGGTGGGCGTGTGTGCTGTGAGGAGGATGCCGAGAAACTCCAGGATGATTTGGACAGGTTGGGTGATTGGGCAGAAGCATGGCAGATGCAATATAATGTGGATAAATGTGAGGCTATCCACTTTGGTGGCAAAAACAGGAAGGCAGATTATTATCTGAATGGCAATAGATTGGGAGAAGGGGAAGTGCAACGAGACCTGGGTGTCCTTGTGCACCAGTCGCTGAAGGTAAGCATGCAGGTGCAGCAGGTGGTTAAGAAGGCAAATGGTTTGAGTACAGGAACAAGGATGTCTTGCTGCAGTTGTACAGGGCCTTGGTGAGACCACATCTTGAGTATTGTGTGCAGTTTTGGTCGCCTTACCTGAGGAAGGATGTTCTTGCCATGGAAGGAGTTCAGCGAAGATTCACCAGGCTGATACCTGGGATGGCAGGAATGACGTATGAGGAGAGATTGTGTCGATTGGGCTTATACTCGCTGGGGTTTAGAAGAATGAGAGGGGATCTCATTTAAACTTATAACATTCTGATAGGACTGGACAGACTAGGTGCAGGAAGGATGTTCCTGATGGTTGGGGAGTCCAGAACCAGGGGTCACAGTCTAAGGATAAGGGGTAAGCCATTTAGGACAGAAATGAGGAGGAATTTCTTCACCCAGAGAGTGGTGAACCTGTGGAATTCTCTACCACAGAAGGCAGTAGAGGCCAATTCATTAAATATATTCAAGAAGGAGTTGGATATATTTCTTAAGGCTAAAGGGATCAAGGGGTATGGGGAGAAAGCGGGGACAGGGTACTGAATTTGGATGATCATCCATGATCACATTGAATGGCGGAGTAGGCTCGAGGGGCCGAATGGCCTACTCCTGCTCCTATCTTCTGTGTTTCTATGTTACACTGTCCCATCAAACAGCCCCAGGGCAGGTACAGCACGGGTTACATACAGAGTTAAGCTCCCTCTACACTAACCTATCAAACACTCCCAGGGCATGTACAGTACGGATTAGATACAGAGTAAAGCTCCCTCTATACTGTCCCATCAAACAGCCCCAGGGCAGGTACAGCACGGGTTAGATACAGAGCAAACCTCCCTCGACAATGTCCCATCAAACACTCCCAGAGCAGGGACAGCACGGGTTACATACAGAGTTAAGCTCCCTCTACACTAACCTATCAAACACTCCCAGGGCAGGTACAGCATGGGTTAGATACAGAGTAAAGCTCCCTCTACACTGTCCCATCGAACACTCCCAGGGCAGGTACAGCGCGGGTTAGATACAGAGTAAAGCTCCCTCTAACCTGCTAATGCATTTGTTCCTATGTGTTGGTCAAGTTTTATGTTTGATGCAGATCAGTGAAGTTGTTAGAAATCAATCTTTGGACCCTGAGAATGATGTGGGTTTTGACATTGTGACGGCCGTCACATCTTGCACTGACGTGCTTCAGGCAGCTGACCTGATTGAGCATGTCCTGAGGCCTTTACCACAGTCAATAAATTGACACTCCCACAGGCTGATAATAGCAGTAGAACCAGTGTAATTCAAGTATGCTCCCCGTAATATGCCACGGGCTCTGTGACATGCACCTGTACAGATGGCATTACAATTTTAAAGTCTGATCTAAAAGACGGCACCTCTGACAGTGCAGCACTCCCTCAGCGCTACACTGGAGAGTCAGCCTGGATCATGCGCTCCATTCCAGCACTGGGCTGAACCCAGTGACTGTCTGACTAAGGCAGGGGAGAGCTACCAATCGAGCCAAGCTGACTCGCCTTTATTTTCCTCACTCAAAGTTACGATTCCCCTCCTGATGTTTGAGTAAATTTATTACTGTAATATTAGTGTCTGTTTCAATAGTACACCATTAATCTCCCAGTAATAAAATCATCCCTGATGTTTCAGCAGCTTTATTACTGTAATATTAGTGCTTGTTTCTAGGCCATCCCTCACCACTGAAATGTTTAAAAAGCAGTCAGCCCCGGGAAATTGGAAATTCTTTGAATACCCGGCAGTCCATCGTTAATTCTCAAGCTAATTACTTATAAAGCGGGGAGTGGAAGAGGGCAGTTGCGGCAGGAATGCAGGACAGTGACGCTGTGTTGAATCCACTGATGGGCTTTCATTCCCACGCAGAATGGCAGCGACCAACTCCTGCTCCCAGGAGATCTGCTCGATCGACTCTTCACAGCCTGACTGGAGAGAGCAGCCCTCTGCAGGAACACACTCCTGCTGCTGCAAAAGGTAGGATGACCAAACTGATGGCTGAATTCTATTCCGAGGGTTAGGCCTCCTTCTTCAAGCTGCTGTCAGTCAGTTTCGGGATCACTGGCTCTGCCTCAGGAGGGGCTGTCCCCGTCCATCGTGCGGCACCGTCTCCCCGTCGTGTGACCCTCCCCCAGTAATGGTCTCTCTACCAATTCAAAATGAAACATCACACGTGAAAAAGTGTTGCACTCCTGATCTACACCATTATAAATATTGTTTTTTTAAAAATTATTCCTGCTTTACTGTCTGTTTACTTCAGCTTCTTTACATCAACAGAAATTTCATCAGACTCGTGGTCCCTGCCGGCCTCATCTCATCTCACCATTCTGAGTGAGGGTAGTGCGAAGGAACGGATCACTCCCAGCGCAAGTACAGCATGGGTTAGATACAGAGTAAAGCTCCCTCTACACTGTCCCATCAAACACTCCCAGGGCAGGTACAGCACGGGTTAGATACAGAGTAAAGCTCCCTCTACACTGTCCCATCAAACACTCCCAGGGCAGGTACAGCACAGGTTAGATACAGAGTAAAGCTCTCTCTACACTGTCCCATCAAACACTCCCAGGGCAGGTACAGCATGGGTTAGATACAGAGTAAAGCTCCCTCTACACTGTCCCATCAAACACTCCCAGGGCAGGTACAGCACGGGTTAGATACAGAGTAAAGCTCCCTCTACACTGTCCCATCAAACACTCCCAGGGCAGGTACAACACAGGGTTAGATACAGAGTAAAGCTCCCTCTACACTGTCCCATCAAACACTCCCAGGGCAGGTACAGCATGGGTTAGATACAGAGTAAAGCTCCCTCTACACTGTCCCATCAAACACTCCCAGGGCAGGTACAGCATGGGTTAGATACAGAGTAAAGCTCCCTCTACACTGTCCCATCAAACACTCCCAGGGCAGGTACAGCACGGGTTAGATACAGAGTAAAGCTCCCTCTACACTGTCCCATCAAACACTCCCAGGGCAGGTACAACACAGGGTTAGATACAGAGTAAAGCTCCCTCTACACTGTCCCATCAAACACTCCCAGGGCAGGTACAGCATGGGTTAGATACAGAGTAAAGCTCTCTCTACACTGTCCCATCAAACACTCCCAGGGCAGGTACAGCATGGGTTAGATACAGAGTAAAGCTCCCTCTACACTGTCCCATCAAACACTCCCAGGGCAGGTACAGCACGGGTTAGATACAGAGTAAAGCTCCCTCTGCACTGTCCCATCAAACACTCCCAGGGCAGGTACAGCACGGGTTAGATACAGAGTAAAGCTCCCTCTACACTGTCCCATCAAACACTCCCAGGGCAGGTACAGCACGGGTTAGATACTGAGTAAAGCTCCCTCTACACTGTCCCATCAAACACTCCCAGGGCAGGTACAGCACGGGTTAGATACAGAGTAAAGCTCCCTCTACGCTGTCCCATCAAACACTCCCAGGGCAGGTACAGCACGGGTTAGATACAGAGTAAAGCTCCCTCTACACTGTCCCATCAAACACTCCCAGGGCAGGTACAGCACGGGTTAGATACAGAGTATAGCTCCCTCTACACTGTCCCATCAAACACTCCCAGGGCAGGTACAGCACGGGGTTAGATACAGAGTAAAGCTCCCTCTACACTGTCCCATCAAACACTCCCAGGCAGGTACAGCAGGGGTTATATACAGAGTAAAGCTCCCTCTACACTGTCTCATCAAACACTCCCAGGGCAGGTACAGCACGGGTTAGATACAGAGTAAAGCTCCCTCTACACTGTCCCATCAAACACTCCCAGGGCAGGTACAGCACGGGTTAGATACAGAGTAAAGCTCCCTCTACACTCTCCCATCAAACACTCCCAGGGCAGGTACAGCACGGGTTAGATACAGAGTAAAGCTCCCTCTACACTGTCCCGTCAAACACTCCCAGGGCAGGTACAGCACGGGTTAGATACAGAGTAAAGCTCCCTCTACACTGTCCCATCAAACACTCCCAGGGCAGGTACTGCACGGGTTAGATACAGAGTAAAGCTCCCTCTACACTGTCCCATCAAACACTCCCAGGGCAGGTACTGCACGGGTTAGATACAGAGTAAAGCTCCCTCTACACTGTCCCATCAAACACTCCCAGGGCAGGTACAGCACGGGTTAGATACAGAGTAAAGCTCCCTCTAAACTGTCCCATCAAACACTCCCAGGGCAGGTACAGCACGAGCTAGATACAGAGTAAAGCTCCCTCTCCACTGTCCCATCAAACACTCCCAGGGCAGGTACAGCATGGGTTAGATACAGAATAAAGCTCCCTCTACACTGTCCCATCAAACACTCCCAGCGCAGGTACAGCACGGGTTAGATACAGAGTAAATCTCCCTCTACACTGTCCCATCAAACACTCCCAGGGCAGGTACTGCACGGGTTAGATACAGAGTAAAGCTCCCTCTACACTGTCCCATCAAACACTCCCAGGGCAGGTACAGTACGGGTTAGATACAGAGTAAAGCTCCCTCTACACTGTCCCATCAAACACTCCCAGGGCAGGTACAGCACAGGTTAGATACAGAGCAAAGCTCCCTCTACACTGTCCCATTAAACACTCCCAGGGCAGGTACAGCATGAGCTAGATACAGAGTAAAGCTCCCTCTACACTGTCCCATCAAACACTCCCAGGGCAGGTACAGCACGGGTTAGATACAGAGTAAAGCTCCCTCTACACTGTCCCATCAAACACTCCCAGGGCAGGTACAGCACGGGTTAGATACAGAGTAAAGCTCCCTCTACACTGTCCCATCAAACACTCCCAGGGCAGGTACAGCACGGGTTAGATACAGAGTAAAGCTCCCTCTACACTGTCCCATCAAACACTCCCAGGGCAGTTACAGCACAGGTTAAATACAGATTAAAGCTCCCACCACACTGTCCCATCAAACACTCCCAGGGCAGGTACAGCACGCGGTTAGATACAGAGTAAAGCTCCCTCTACACTCTCCCATCAAAAACTCCTAGGGCAGGTACAGCACGGATTAGATACAGAGTAAAGCTCAATCTACACTGTCCCATCAAACACTCCCAGGACAGGTACAGCATGGGTTAGATACAGAGTAAAGCTCCCTCTACACTGTCCCATCAAACACTCCCAGGGCAGGTACAGCACAGGTTAAATACAGATTAAAGCTCCCACCACACTGTCCCATCAAAGACTCCCAGGGCAGGTACAGCACGGGTTAAATACAGAGTAAAGCTCCCTCTACGCTGTCCCATCAAACACTCCCAGGGCAGGTACAGCACGGGTTAAATACAGATTAAAGCTCCCTCTACACTGTCCCATGAAACACTCCCAGCGCAGGTACAGCACGAGCTAGATACAGAGTAAAGCTCCCTCTACACTGTCCCATCAAACACTCCCAGCGCAGGTACAGCACGGGTTAGATACAGAGTAAAGCTCCCTCTACACTGTCCCATCAAACACTCCCAGGGCAGGTACAGCATGGGTTAGATACAGAGTAAAGCTCCCTCTACACTGTCGCATCAAACACTCCCAGGACAGGTACAGTACGTGGTTAGATACAGAGTAAAGCTCCCTCTACACTCTCGCATCAAAAACTCCTAGGGCAGGTACAGCACGGATTAGATACAGAGTAAAGCTCAATCTACACTGTCCCATCAAACACTCCCAGGGCAGGTGCAGCATGGGTTATATACAGAGTAAGGCTCCCTCTGCACTGTCCCATCAAACACTCCCAGGGCAGGTACAGCACGGGTTAGATACAGAGTAAAGCTCCCTCTACACTGTCCCATCAAACACTCCCAGGGCAGTTACTGCACGGGTTAGATACAGAGTAAAGCTCCCTCTACACTGTCCCATCAAACAATCTCAGGGCAGGTGCAGCATGGGTTAGATACAGAGTAAAGCTCCCTCTACACTGTCCCATCAGACACTCCCAGGGCAGGTACAGCACGGGTTAGATACAGGGCAAAGCTCCCTCTACACTGTCCCATCAAACACTCCCAGGGCAGGTACTGCACGGGTTAGATACAGAGTAAAGCTCCCTCTACACTGTCCCATCAAACAATCTCAGGGCAGGTACAGCACGGGTTAGATATGTCTTCGACAGTGCAATGAAGTGGCATGTACTCACCAATAACCTGCTCACTGATGCCCAGTTTGGGTTCCGCCAGGACCACTCGGCTCCAGACCTCATTACAGTCTTGGTCCAAACATGGACAAAAGAGTTGAATTCCAGAGATGAGGTGAGGGTTTCTGCCCTTAACATCAATGCAGCATTTGACCGAGTGTGGCATCAAGGAGCCCTAGTAAAACTGAAGTCAATGGGAATCGGGGGGAAAGCTCTCCACTGGCTGGAGTCATACCTAGTAGAAAGGAAAATGGCTGTGGTTGTTGGAGGCCAATCATCACAGCCCCAGGACATCGCTGCAGGAGTTCCTCAGGGCAGTGTCCTAGGCCCAACCATCTTCAGCTGCTTCATCAATGACCCTCCAACATAAGGTCAGAAGTGGGGATATTCGCTGATGACTGCACAGTGTTCCATTCCATTCGTAACAGCTCAGATAATGAAGCAGTCCATGCCCGCATGCAGCAAGACCTGGACGACATTCAGGTTTGGGCTGATAAGTGGCAGGTAACATTCGCGCCACACAAGTGCCAGACAATGACTATCTCCAACAAGCAAGAGCAGGTCAGAGGCTCGGTTTCCTGTGGCGAGTGTCTCACCTCCAGACTCCCCAAAGTCTTTCCACCATCTACAAGTCACAAGGCAGGAGTGTGATGGAATACTCTCCACTTGCCTGGATGAGTGCAGCTCCAACAACACTCAAGAAGCTCGACACCATCCAAGACAAAGCAGCCTCCTTGATTGGCACCCCATCCACCCCCTTATACATTCACTCCCTCCACCACCGGCGCACCGTGGCTGCAGTGTTAACCATCTACAAGATGCACTGCAGCAACTCGCCAAGGCTTCTTCGGCAGCACCTCCCAAACCCGCGACCTCTACCACCGAGAAGGACAAGGGCAGCAGGCGCATGGGAACACCACCACCTCCAAGTTCCCCTCCAAGTCACACACCATCCTGACTTGGAAGTATATCGCCGATCCTTCATCGTCGCTGGGTCAAAATCCTGGAACTCCCTCCCTAACAGCACTGTGGGAGTACCTTCACCACACGGACTGTGGTGGTTCAAGAAGGCGGCTCACCACCACCTTCTTGAGGGCAACTAGGAATGGGCAATAAATGCCCACATCCCATGAACGAATAAAAAATAACCCGAAGGCGAGCTTGAGGAACCGGAGGCTCTTCCTGCACACGTGGTTATCCAGGAGATGTGGAGTATCCGGGCGTTCCCACACGGCACAGGGTCTCAGCTGTCCCATCATTGTGCTTAAAATTGTATCTACTTGCATCATATGTATGTTTAATTTAATATGCCCTTACTCCCATTTGTTATTTAATTATTTACACAAAGCAGATTTTTATTTAATGCAATTCGGATCCCTTTAATGTTGGTATAGAATCATAGAATGGTTACAGCACAGAAGGAGGCCATTCGGCCCGTCGAGCCAGTGCCGGCTCTCTGCAAGAGCACTTCAGCTAGTCCCACTCCCCCGCCCTTTCCCCGTAGCCCTGCAAATGTTTTTCCTTCAGGTACTTATCCAGCTCCCTTTTGAAAGCCACGATTGAGTCTGCCTCCACCACCCTTTCAGGCAGTGCATTCCAGATCCTAACCTGTGGTATCTTCTACTTAGTTCATTTTAATTTTATCCCCTTAGATCTAATTAATTACTCTGATTATTCGTTTATTTAGTTATTTACAGAACCATTTGGTTGAAAGCATTGAGCACCTCCTCCCTTTCTGCACTGAATTTCCACTCTCAGTAAATTCCTGTCATCACTCTGTTTCGCCCAATTCTCTTTACTGCAATTTTGATATAATTTTGATATAACGCCGGCGCTGGTGTTTTTATAGAAGGAGGATGGCTCCTGTTTGGCCAAGCTCGCTATTCACCGATAAAATGGCCTCTCGGAAGATTCAGCGCGGTCCGCTTGAGGGAGGCAGAAAGAAAGTGTTCTTGTGTTAATGCCGAGTTGTGTTTCACACCCAGGGAGTTGGAGACCCATCCCTGCTCCCCGAAGACATGCCGCCTCCCAGCAGACTACTGACGCTCGCTCTCCAAGGGGAAGCCGGGACCTCGGAGCACACGGTGAGTCAGCGCTGCGGTATTTGCTCTGTCCTGACCGCGGCCTTTGAACAAAAACCCCCGTCCGCCCCGAGTTAAAATCCGAAAGACGACACCTCTAACAGTGTAGCACTCCCTCAGTACTGCCCCTTCGACAGTGCGGCGCTCCTTCAGTACTGCCCCTCCGACAGTGCGGCGCTCCCTCAGTACCGCCCCTCCGACAGTGCGGCGCTCCCTCAATACTGCCCCTCCGACAGTGCGGTGCTCCCTCAGTACTGCCCCTCCGACAGTGCGGCGCTCCCTCAGCACTGCCCCTCCGACAGTGCGGCGCTCCCTCAGCACTGCCCCTCCGACAGTGCGGCGCTCCCTCAGCACTGCCCCTCCGACAGTGCGGCGCTCCCTCAGTACTGCCCCTCCGACAGTGCGGCGCTCCCTCAGCACTGCCCCTCCGACAGTGCGGCGCTCCCTCAGTACTGCCCCTCCGACAGTGCGGCGCTCCCTCAGCACTGCCCCTCTGACAGTGCGGCGCTCCCTCAGCACTGCCCCTCCGACAGTGCGGCGCTCCCTCAGTACTGTCCCTCCGACAGTGCGGCGCTCCCTCAGTACTGCCCCTCCGACAGTGCGGCGCTCCCTCAGTACTGCCCCTCCGACAGTGCGGCGCTCCCTCAGTACTGTCCCTCCGACAGTGCGGCGCTCCCTCAGCACTGCCCCTCCGACAGTGCGGCGCTCCCTCAGTACTGTCCCTCCGACAGTGCGGCGCTCCCTCAGCACTGCCCCTCCGACAGTGCGGCGCTCCCTCAGCACTGCCCCTCCGACAGTGCGGCGCTCCCTCTGCAGTGCACTGGGAGTGTCAGCCTGGATAATGAGCTCAGGTCTCTGGAGTGGACTTGAACCCACAACCTTCTGACTCAGAGGCTAGGCTGCTGCCCACTGAGCCAGGGTTGACACTGGGTAGGTCTTGTCTGAGTATTCTAGTTACATTTTTTGAGAAGGTCACCAGCAGGTTGGATAGGGGGTATTTTCTATATGGACTTCCAGAAGGCATTTGATAAGGTTCCGCAGAAGAAATTATTACCAAAAATGAGACCACATGGAATTGGAGACTCGAGGAACAGCACCTCATCTTCCGATTAGGCACTTTACAGCCTTCCGGACTCAATATCGAGTTCAACAACTTCAGATCATAACCTTGGCCCCGATTTTATTTTTATATATTTTTTATCCACACTTGGTTTGTGCCTTTTCCTCTTTCTCTCTCCCACATGGCAGCTGTCTCTCACTCTGTCAGCGCATTTCACACTTCATCTAGAGCCATCCTTTGTCTCTTTACCTGTCCTATTACCATCTCGTCTCGCCTTGAATATCTCTTCATGTCTCCTCACCCCTCCCTGACCTCCCCTTTGTTCTTTCATCCCCTCCCCCATTTCCCAGCCCCCAAACTTGCTTTTAATCTGTTTCATTTCCTGCTCTTTTCTCAGTTCTGACGAAGGGTTTCGACCTGAAACGTTGACTCGGTTTCTCTCTCCACGGATGTTGCCTGGCCTGCTGAGTTTTTCCAGTGTTTTCTGTTGTTATTTTGGAATTGGAGACTACCTTGTAACATGGGTCGGGTTGGAGACAGTGAGTAGGGATAAAGGGAACATTCTCTGATTGGCGGGATGTGACAAGTGGTGTTCCCTGGGGATCTGTACTGGGTAGGGTTAAGGGAGATTATTTTGCTGAAATCGTTGGCAGCAGGGGCAGGTGGGGGGAGGATTACTGGATTGTAAATTACATAAATCCCCGGTTTCACGACTCTTACCCGAGGCCACTGGTTCAGACTCCCGCTGGTTCAGTCAGCGGCTGGTCTGTAACATTTCGACAAGCCCCATTGTAATCGAAAGCAAAATACTGCGGATGCTGGAAATCTGAAATACAGACAGAAAATGCTGGAAACACTCAGCGGGTCAGGCAGCGTCTGCGGAGAGAGAAACAGAATCAACGTTTCAGCTCGATCACCCTTCGTCAGAGCTGCTCGGAGATGTTCGAGATTAACAGGTTTTAAACAAGTACAGAGCCGGGGAAAAGAACAAAAAGGGAAGGTCTGTGATAGGGTGGAGGGCCGGAGTGATTAAATGGCAAAAGGGAGGATGGTACAAGGCAAAAGGTATGAGATCATGAGTTAAGTGTAGAAACAAGAGGTGGGCCCAGAGGAGGTGCAAATGATTATCCTCAGAATAGCAGATGAAGGAAGCATGGGAACTTTGACAATGAGGAGAATGCTCCCTGGCCCGGGAATGCGATTGTAATCAGTTGGTCACGTAATCTTTTCAGATACTGGTATAATGGCCCAGAAATTCGGGTCCCAACGCATGAGTACGCACGGGGTACTCACGCGTAGGCCCAACGAAAGTGCCGGTTTCGTGCATGCACTGCGCATGCGCGGGAAACCGACACTTCCGTTCCCCTGAAAGAAGGGGTTGAGAGGTGGAACGCGTGCGCCGGAGAGGCAGCGCGTGTGCAACGAACTAATGTTTTTTTCCAGGTTTCCCCGGGAAGGTAAGTCTCCAGCAGTTACACTTTAAAAAGCAGTCGCAAGGCCTGCTTTTCACAAGGTAAGTGGTGAATTAATTAAAATTAAAACATTTTTTCCACAGGTTTATTATTTTAAAATACTTTAAAGAAAGGTAAGTTTATTTTTAGCCCCGTTAGAAAATAAAATTAATTTTTTCAAAAATTTAAATTATTGTTTAAAATAGTTACTTCATGTAATTTATAGTTATTTAAAAAATTTGATGTTTAAAACAAAAAATTATTTGAAGATTTAGTGATGTTTTGGGGCTTATAGTATTTATTGGTTTGACAGCTCTACCTGTCAAATCTATGAATACAGATTCCCTGCTACCATTGGCTCCCCATGGCCCACGTGATCCCAGGGGACGCATCGAACTAACTGCGCCCCTGGGATACGCAAGCACAGCACGCCGGCAGTTGGAGGAGGCCCAGGATCGGAATCCCACGCGGGCCCACAGCTCAACGGCCGGCGCGCTAGGTAAGTGCAGGTCGGGGGCTTACACCCGCGGGAAGCCCCCAACCCGAATTTCTGGGCCAATATCTTTAGAGTATTGAGACCACTATTCAATTCAATTCAAATCGCTTTATTGGCATGACAAGGTACATGTTATGTTGCAAAAGCATCGAAAAACATTCATGGTTGTACACAAAAATACAGATCTATCCATACAGTGTATAAACAGATATATCCCTGAGTGTATAAATATACATTCATATAATTTGTATATACTCTTTTCTTATATTTAACCCTTTTAATGTGTGATACATTGTATGAACTGTAGAGCTGATACAATGACGTTCTCTGATAGGCATTCCAGTCGTTGGTCGTGATACGCTAAAAGAAAAGACTCACATTTCTCCAGCGCCTTTCACAGCCTCGGGACGTCCAAAAGCGCTTCACAGCCAAAGAGGTACTTTTTTGAAGTGTGGTCGCTGTTGTAATTTAGGGAAACACGGCAGCCAATTTGCGCACAGCAAGCTCCCACAAACAGCAATGAGATAATGACCAGATCATCTGTTTCAGTGATGTTGATTGAGGGGTAAATATTGGGCCAGGAAAGAAGAGAGGGCAGAGAGAGAGAGAGAGAGAGAGAAAAAATTGGAGACAATCCCTAATCTTACGCTTGGCCTGAAATGCTCATTCAATATTTCTAACCCATGTTGGGTTTTCTTAAAAGGGCACTTTTTAAAAAAAAAAGATACAGGCAACAAACCACAGCTTTAAAAAGAATATCTACATTAAAAACATTTCTAACACTAATACAAAATTCAAACTTTCGTTGTTGTGAACAATCCACAGCAACAATGAACACTTCACTTGGTGGGGTTTGGGGGGAAATTAAACACAAAACAAGTGCTCGGAAATCGGCACCATTGCGATGCTGCAAGTCAACAGAACTCTGAAATGTATCCATCCCCCTCCGCTCTCCTCCGCTCCTGACGGTGTTGATTACACGCCGAGGTACGATATCCATCCCCCTCCGCTCTCCTCCCCTCCTGACGGTGTCGATTACGCGCCGAGGTACGATATCCATCCCCCCTCCGCTCTCCTCCGCTCCTGACGGTGTTGATTATGTACCGAGGTACGATATCCATCCCCCCTCCGCTCTCCTCTGCTCCTGACGGTGTCGATTACGTGCCGAGGTACGATATCCATCCCCCCTCCGCTCTCCTCTGCTCCTGACGGTGTCGATTACGTGCCGAGGTACGATATCCATCCCCCCTCCGCTCTCCTCCGCTCCTGACGGTGTCGATTACACACCGAGGTACGATATCGATCCCCCCTCCGCTCTCCTCCGCTCCTGACGGTGTCAATTACACGCCGAGGTACGATATCCATCCCCCTCCGCTCTCCTCCCCTCCTGATGGTGTCAATTACACGCCGAGGTACGATATCCATCCCCTCTCCACTCTCCTCCGCCCCTGACGGTGTCGATTACACGCCGAGGTACGATATACATCCCCCCTCCGCTCTCCTCCGCTCCTGACGGTGTCGATTACACGCCGAGGTACGATATCCATCCCCCCTCCGCTCTCCTCCGCCCCTGACGGTGTCGATTACGTGCCGAGGTACGATATCCATCCCCCCTCCGCTCTCCTCCGCTCCTGACGATGTCGATTACGTGCCGAGGTACGATATCCATCTCCCCTCCGCTCTCCTCCGCTCCTGACGGTGTCGATTACGCGCCGAGGTACGATATCCATCCCCCCTCCGCTCTCCTCCGCTCCTGACGGTGTCGATTACGCGCCGAGGTACGATATCCATCCCCCTCCGCTCTCCTCCCCTCCTGACGGTGTCGATTACGCGCCGAGGTACGACATCCATCCCCCCTCCGCTCCTGACGGTGTCGATTACGTGCCGAGGTACGATATCCATCCCCCCTCCGCTCTCCTCCGCTCCTGACGGTGTCGATTACGTGCCGAGGTACGATATCCATCCCCCCTCCGCTCTCCTCCGCTCCTGACGGTGTCGATTACGTGCCGAGGTACGATATCCATCCCCCCTCCGCTCTCCTCCGCTCCTGACGGTGTCGATTACACGCCGAGGTACGATATCCATCCCCCCTCCGCTCTCCTCCGCTCCTGACGGTGTCGATTACGTGCCGAGGTACGATATCCATCCCCCCTCCGCTCTCCTCCACTCCTGATGGTGTCGATTACACGCCGAGGTACGATATCCATCCCCCTCCGCTCTCCTCCGCTCCTGACGGTGTTGATTACACGCCGAGGTACGATATCCATCCCCCCTCCGCTCTCCTCCCCTCCTGACGGTGTCGATTACACGCCGAGGTACGATATCCATCCCCCTCCGCTCTCCTCCCCTCCTGACAGTGTCGATTACACGCCGAGGTACGATATCCATCCCCCCTCCGCTCTCCTCCCCTCCTGACGGTGTCGATTACACGCCGAGGTACGATATCCATCCTCCTCCGCTCCTGACGGTGTCGATTACACGCTGAGGTACGATATCCATCCCCCCTCCGCTCTCCTCCGCTCCTGACGGTGTCGATTACACGCCGAGGTACGATATCCATCCCCCCTCCGCTCTCCTCCCCTCCTGACGGTGTCGATTACGTGCCGAGGTACAATATCCATCCCCCTCCGCTCTCCTCCGCTCCTGACGGTGTCGATTACACGCCGAGGTACGATATCCATCCCCCCTCCGCTCTCCTCCCCTCCTGACGGTGTCGATTACGTGCCGAGGTACAATATCCATCCCCCTCCGCTCTCCTCCGCTCCTGACGGTGTCGATTACACGCCGAGGTACGATATCCATCCCCCTCCGCTCTCCTCCGCTCCTGACGGTGTCGATTACACGCCGAGGTACGATATCCATCCCCCTCCGCTCTCCTCTGCTCCTGACGGTGTCGATTACACGCCGAGGTACGATATCCATCCCCCCTCCGCTCTCCTCCGCTCCTGATGGTGTCGATTACACGCCGAGGTACGATATCCATCCCCCTCCGCTCTCCTCCCCTCCTGACGGTGTTGATTACACGCTGAGGTACGATATCCATCCCCCTCCGCTCTCCTCCCCTCCTGACGGTGTTGATTACACGCCGAGGTACGATATCCATCCCCCCTCCGCTCTCCTCCGCTCCTGACGGTGTCGATTACACGCCGAGGTACGATATCCATCCCCCCTTCGCTCTCCTCCGCTCCTGACGGTGTCGATTACACGCCGAGGTACGATATCCATCCCCCCTTCGCTCTCCTCCGCTCCTGACGGTGTCGATTACACGCCGAGGTACGATATCCATCCCCCTCCGCTCTCCTCCGCTCCTGACGGTGTCGATTACACGCCGAGGTACGATATCCATCCCCCTCCGCTCTCCTCCCCTCCTGACGGTGTTGATTACCCGCCGAGGTACGATATCCATCCCCCCTCCACTCTCCTCCCCTCCTGACGGTGTCGATTACACGCCGAGGTACGATATCCATCCTCCTCCGCTCCTGACGGTGTCGATTACACGCCGAGGTACGATATCCATCCCCCCTCCGCTCTCCTCCGCTCCTGACGGTGTCGATTACACGCCGAGCTACGATATCCATCCCCCCTCCGCTCTCCTCCCCTCCTGACGGTGTCGATTACACGCCGAGGTACGATATCCATCCCCCTCCGCTCTCCTCCGCTCCTGACGGTGTCGATTACACGCCGAGGTACGATATCCATCCCCCTCCGCTCTCCTCCCCTCCTGACGGTGTCGATTACACGCCGAGGTACGATATCCATCCCCCTCCGCTCTCCTCTGCTCCTGACGGTGTCGATTACACGCCGAGGTACGATATCCATCCCCCCTCCGCTCTCCTCCGCTCCTGACGGTGTTGATTACACGCTGAGGTACGATATCCATCCCCCCTCCGCTCTCCTCCCCTCCTGACGGTGTCGATTACACGCCGAGGTACGATATCCATCCCCCCTTCGCTCTCCTCCGCTCCTGACGGTGTCGATTACACGCCGAGGTACGATATCCATCCCCCTCCGCTCTTCTCCCCTCCTGACGGTGTTGATTACCCGCCGAGGTACGATATCCATCCCCCCTCCACTCTCCTCCCCTCCTGACGGTGTCGATTACACGCCGAGGTACGATATCCATCCTCCTCCCCTCCTGACGGTGTTGATTACACGCTGAGGTACGATATCCATCCCCCCTCCGCTCTCCTCCGCTCCTGACGGTGTCGATTACACACCAAGGTACAATATCCATCCCCCTCCGCTCTCCTCCGCTCCTGACGGTGTCGATTACACGCCGAGGTACGATATCCATCCCCCTCCGCTCTCCTCCGCTCCTGACGGTGTCGATTACACGCCGAGGTACGATATCCATCCCCCCTCCGCTCTCCTCCGCTCCTGACGGTGTCGATTACACGCCGAGGTACGATATCCATCCCCCCTCCGCTCTCCTCCGCTCCTGACGGTGTCGATTACACGCCGAGGTACGATATCCATCCCCCTCCGCTCTCCTCCGCTCCTGACGGTGTTGATTACACGCCGAGGTACAATATCCATCCCCCTCCGCTCTCCTCCGCTCCTGACGGTGTCGATTACGCGCCGAGGTACGATATCCATCCCCCTCCGCTCTCCTCCGCTCCTGACGGTGTCGATTACGCGCCGAGGTACGATATCCATCCCCCTCCGCTCTCCTCCGCTCCTGACGGTGTCGATTACACGCTGAGGTACGATATCCATCCCCCTCCGCTCTCCTCCCCTCCTGACGGTGTTGATTACACGCCGAGGTACAATATCCATCCCCCTCCGCTCTCCTCCCCTCCTGACGGTGTCGATTACGCGCCGAGGTACGATATCCATCCCCCTCCGCTCTCCTCCGCTCCTGACGGTGTCGATTACACGCCGAGGTACGATATCCATCCCCCCTCCGCTCTCCTCCGCTCCTGACGGTGTCGATTACACGCCGAGGTACGATATCCATCCCCCTCCGCTCTCCTCCCCTCCTGACGGTGTCGATTACACGCCGAGGTACGATATCCATCCCCCTCCGCTCTCCTCCCCTCCTGACGGTGTCGATTACACGCCGAGGTACGATATCCATCCCCCTCCGCTCTCCTCCCCTCCTGACGGTGTCGATTACACGCTGAGGTACGATATCCATCCCCCCTCCGCTCTCCTCCCCTCCTGACGGTGTCGATTACACGCCGAGGTACGATATCCAACCCCCCTCCGCTCTCCTCCCCTCCTGACGGTGTCGATTACACGCCGAGGTACGATATCCATCCCCCCTCCGCTCTCCTCCGCTCCTGACGGTGTCGATTACACGCCGAGGTACGATATCCATCCCCCCTCCACTCTCCTCCGCTCCTGACGGTGTCGATTACACGCCGAGGTACGATATCCATCCCCCCTCCGCTCTCCTCCGCTCCTGACGGTGTCGATTACACGCCGAGGTACGATATCCATCCCCCTCCGCTCTCCTCCCCTCCTGACGGTGTCGATTACACGCCGATGTACGATATCCATCCCCCTCCGCTCTCCTCCCCTCCTGACGGTGTCGATTACACGCCGAGGTACGATATCCATCCCCCCTCCGCTCTCCTCCCCTCCTGACGGTGTCGATTACACGCCGAGGTACGATATCCATCCCCCCTCCGCTCTCCTCCGCTCCTGACGGTGTCGATTACACGCCGAGGTACGATATCCATCCCCCCTCCACTCTCCTCCGCTCCTGACGGTGTCGATTACACGCCGAGGTACGATATCCATCCCCCCTCCGCTCTCCTCCGCTCCTGACGGTGTCGATTACACGCCGAGGTACGATATCCATCCCCCTCCGCTCTCCTCCCCTCCTGACGGTGTCGATTACACGCCGATGTACGATATCCATCCCCCTCCGCTCTCCTCCCCTCCTGACGGTGTCGATTACACGCCGAGGTACGATATCCATCCCCCCTCCGCTCTCCTCCGCTCCTGACGGTGTCGATTACGCGCCGAGGTACGATATCCATCCCCCTCCGCTCTCCTCCCCTCCTGACGGTGTCGATTACACGCCGAGGTACGATATCCATCCCCCCTCCGCTCTCCTCCGCTCCTGACGGTGTCGATTACACGCCGAGGTACGATATCCATCCCCCTCCGCTCTCCTCCCCTCCTGACGGTGTCGATTACACGCCGAGGTACGATATCCATCCCCCTCCACTCTCCTCCGCCCCTGATGGTGTCGATTACACGCCGAGGTACGATATCCATCCCCCCTCCGCTCTCCTCCGCTCCTGACGGTGTCGATTACGTGCCGAGGTACGATATCCATCCCCCTCCGCTCTCCTCCCCTCCTGACGGTGTCGATTACACGCCGAGGTACGATATCCATCCCCCCTCCGCTCTCCTCCCCTCCTGACGATGTCGATTACACACCAAGGTACGATATCCATCCCCCCTCCGCTCTCCTCCGCTCCTGACGGTGTCGATTACGTGCCGAGGTACGATATCCATCCCCCTCCGCTCTCCTCCCCTCCTGACGGTGTCCATTACACACCAAGGTACGATATCCATCCCCCCTCCGCTCTCCTCCCCTCCTGACGGTGTCGATTACACGCCGAGGTACGATATCCATCCCCCCTCCGCTCTCCTCCGCTCCTGACGGTGTCGATTACACGCCGAGGTACGATATCCATCCTCCTCCGCTCTCCTCCGCTCCTGACGGTGTCGATTACGCGCCGAGGTACGATATCCATCCCCCCTCCGCTCTCCTCCGCTCCTGACAGTGTCGATTACACGCCGAGGTACGATATCCATCCCCCCTCCGCTCTCCTCCGCTCCTGACGGTGTCGATTACACGCCGAGGTACGATATCCATCCCCCCTCCGCTCTCCTCCGCTCCTGACGGTGTCGATTACACACCAAGGTACGATATCCATCCCCCCTCCGCTCTCCTCCGCTCCTGACGGTGTCGATTACACACCAAGGTACGATATCCATCCCCCCTCCGCTCTCCTCCGCTCCTGACGGTGTCGATTACACACCAAGGTACGATACCCATCCCCCCTCCGCTCTCCTCCGCTCCTGACGGTGTCGATTACACACCAAGGTACGATATCCATCCCCCCTCCGCTCTCCTCCGCTCCTGACGGTGTCGATTACACGCCGAGGTACGATATCCATCCTCCTCCGCTCTCCTCCGCTCCTGACGGTGTCGATTACGCGCCGAGGTACGATATCCATCCCCCCTCCGCTCTCCTCCGCTCCTGACAGTGTCGATTACACGCCGAGGTACGATATCCATCCCCCCTCCGCTCTCCTCCGCTCCTGACGGTGTCGATTACACGCCGAGGTACGATATCCATCCCCCCTCCGCTCTCCTCCGCTCCTGACGGTGTCGATTACACACCAAGGTACGATATCCATCCCCCCTCCGCTCTCCTCCGCTCCTGACGGTGTCGATTACACGCCGAGGTACGATATCCATCCCCCACCGCTCTCCTCCCCTCCTGACGGTGTCGATTACACGCCGAGGTACGATATCCATCCCCCTCCGCTCTCCTCCGCTCCTGACGGTGTCGATTAGACACCAAGGTACGATATCCATCCCCCTCCGCTCTCCTCCCCTCCTGACGGTGTCGATTACACGCCGAGGTACGATATCCATCCCCCTCCGCTCTCCTCCGCTCCTGACGGTGTCGATTAGACACCAAGGTACGATATCCATCCCCCCCCGCTCTCCTCCGCTCCTGACGGTGTTGATTACACGCCGAGGTACGATATCCATCCCCCACCGCTCTCCTCCCCTCCTGACGGTGTTGATTACACGCCGAGGTACGATATCCATCCCCCACCGCTCTCCTCCCCTCCTGACGGTGTTGATTACACGCCGAGGTACGATATCCATCCCCCTCCGCTCTCCTCCGCTCCTGACGGTGTCGATTACACGCCGAGGTACGATATCCATCCCCCCTCCGCTCTCCTCCGCTCCTGACGGTGTTGATTACACGCCGAGGTACGATATCCATCCCCCTCCGCTCTCCTCCGCTCCTGACGGTGTCGATTACACGCCGAGGTACGATATCCATCCCCCCTCCGCTCTCCTCCGCTCCTGACGGTGTCGATTACACGCCGAGGTACGATATCCATCCCCCCTCCGCTCTCCTCCCCTCCTGACGGTGTCGATTACACGCTGAGGTACGATATCCATCCCCCTCCACTCTCCTCCCCTCCTGACGGTGTCGATTACACGCCGAGGTACGATATCCATCCCCCTCCACTCTCCTCCCCTCCTGACGGTGTCGATTACACGCCGAGGTACGATATCCATCCCCCCTCCGCTCTCCTCCGCTCCTGACGGTGTCGATTACACGCCGAGGTACGATATCCATCCCCCTCCGCTCTCCTCCCCTCCTGACGGTGTCGATTACACGCCGAGGTACGATATCCATCCCCCCTCCGCTCTCCTCCCCTCCTGACGGTGTCGATTACACGCCGAGGTACGATATCCATCCCCCCTCCGCTCTCCTCCGCTCCTGACGGTGTCGATTACACGCCGAGGTACGATATCCATCCCCCCTCCGCTCTCCTCCCCTCCTGACGGTGTCGATTACACGCCGAGGTACGATATCCATCCCCCCTCCGCTCTCCTCCGCTCCTGACGGTGTCGATTACACGCCGAGGTACGATATCCATCCCTCCTCCGCTCTCCTCCGCTCCTGACGGTGTCGATTACACGCCGAGGTACGATATCCATCCCCCTCCGCTCTCCTCCGCTCCTGACGGTGTTGATTACACGCCGAGGTACGATATCCATCCCCCTCCGCTCTCCTCCCCTCCTGACGGTGTCGATTACACGCCGAGGTACGATATCCATCCCCCCTCCGCTCTCCTCCGCTCCTGACGGTGTCGATTACACGCCGAGGTACGATATCCATCCCTCCTCCGCTCTCCTCCGCTCCTGACGGTGTCGATTACACGCCGAGGTACGATATCCATCCCCCTCCGCTCTCCTCCGCTCCTGACGGTGTTGATTACACGCCGAGGTACGATATCCATCCCCCTCCGCTCTCCTCCGCTCCTGACGGTGTCGATTACGCGCCGAGGTACGATATCCATCCCCCTCCGCTCTCCTCCCCTCCTGACGGTGTTGATTACACGCCGAGGTACGATATCCATCCCCCTCCGCTCTCCTCCGCTCCTGACGGTGTCGATTACGCGCCGAGGTACGATATCCATCCCCCCCCGCTCTCCTCCGCTCCTGACGGTGTCGATTACACGCCGAGGTACGATATCCATCCCCCTCCGCTCTCCTCCGCTCCTGACGGTGTCGATTACGCGCCGAGGTACGATATCCATCCCCCCTCCGCTCTCCTCCGCTCCTGACGGTGTCGATTACAC
This sequence comes from Somniosus microcephalus, assembly GCF_052327205.1. Classification (NCBI taxonomy): domain Eukaryota; kingdom Metazoa; phylum Chordata; class Chondrichthyes; order Squaliformes; family Somniosidae; genus Somniosus; species Somniosus microcephalus. The sequence goes on along the minus strand of NC_140988.1, from coordinate 384,327,592 downwards.
GCCGAGGTACGATATCCATCCCCCTCCGCTCTCCTCCGCTCCTGACGGTGTCGATTACGCGCCGAGGTACGATATCCATCCCCCCTCCGCTCTCCTCCGCTCCTGACGGTGTCGATTACGCGCCGAGGTACGATATCCATCCCCCCTCCGCTCTCCTCCCCTCCTGACGGTGTCGATTACACGCCGAGGTACGATATCCATCCCCCCTCCGCTCTCCTCCGCTCCTGACGGTGTCGATTACACGCCGAGGTACGATATCCATCCCCCTCCGCTCTCCTCCCCTCCTGACGGTGTCGATTACACGCCGAGGTACGATATCCATCCCCCCTCCGCTCTCCTCCGCTCCTGACGGTGTCGATTACACGCCGAGGTACGATATCCATCCCCCTCCGCTCTCCTCCGCTCCTGACGTTGTCGATTACACGCCGAGGTACGATATCCATCCCCCCTCCGCTCTCCTCCACTCCTGACGGTGTTGATTACACGCCGAGGTACGATATCCATCCCCCCTCCGCTCTCCTCCCCTCCTGACGGTGTCGATTACACGCCGAGGTACGATATCCATCCCCCCTCCGCTCTCCTCCGCTCCTGACGGTGTCGATTACACGCCGAGGTACAATATCCATCCCCCCTCCGCTCTCCTCCCCTCCTGACGGTGTCGATTACGTGCCGAGGTACGATATCCATCCCCCCTCCGCTCTCCTCCGCTCCTGACGGTGTCGATTACACGCCGAGGTACGATATCCATCCCCCCTCCGCTCTCCTCCGCTCCTGACGGTGTCGATTACACGCCGAGGTACGATATCCATCCCCCCTCCGCTCTCCTCCGCTCCTGACGGTGTCGATTACACGCCGAGGTACGATATCCATCCCCCCTCCGCTCTCCTCCGCTCCTGACGGTGTTGATTACACGCCGAGGTACGATATCCATCCCCCCTCCGCTCTCCTCCGCTCCTGACGGTGTCGATTACACGCCGAGGTACGATATCCATCCCTCCTCCGCTCTCCTCCGCCCCTGACGGTGTCGATTACACGCCGAGGTACGATATCCATCCCTCCTCCGCTCTCCTCCGCTCCTGACGGTGTCGATTACACGCCGAGGTACGATATCCATCCCTCCTCCGCTCTCCTCCGCTCCTGACGGTGTCGATTACACGCCGAGGTACGATATCCATCCCCCTCCACTCTCCTCCGCTCCTGACGGTGTCGATTACACGCCGAGGTACGATATCCATCCCCCCTCCGCTCTCCTCCGCTCCTGACGGTGTCGATTACACGCCGAGGTACGATATCCATCCCCCCTCCGCTCTCCTCCCCTCCTGACGGTGTTGATTACACGCCGAGGTACGATATCCATCCCCCCTCCGCTCTCCTCCCCTCCTGACGGTGTTGATTACACGCCGAGGTACGATATCCATCCCCCCTCCGCTCTCCTCCCCTCCTGACGGTGTCGATTACACGCCGAGGTACGATATCCATCCCCCCTCCGCTCTCCTCCGCTCCTGACGGTGTCGATTACACGCCGAGGTACGATATCCATCCCCCCTCCGCTCTCCTCCCCTCCTGACGGTGTCGATTACACGCCGAGGTACGATATCCATCCCCCCTCCGCTCTCCTCCCCTCCTGATGGTGTCGATTACACGCCGAGGTACGATATCCATCCCCCCTCCGCTCTCCTCCGCTCCTGACGGTGTCAATTACACGCCGAGGTACGATATCCATCCCCCCTCCGCTCTCCTCCGCTCCTGACGGTGTCGATTACTCGCTGAGGTACGATATCCATCCCCCCTCCGCTCTCCTCCCCTCCTGACGGTGTCGATTACACGCCGAGGTACGATATCCATCCCCCCTCCGCTCTCCTCCCCTCCTGACGGTGTTGATTACACGCCGAGGTACGATATCCATCCCCCCTCCGCTCTCCTCCCCTCCTGACGGTGTCGATTACACGCCGAGGTACGATATCCATCCCCCCTCCGCTCTCCTCCGCTCCTGACGGTGTCGATTACACGCCGAGGTACGATATCCATCCCCCCTCCGCTCTCCTCCCCTCCTGACGGTGTCGATTACACGCCGAGGTACGATATCCATCCCCCCTCCGCTCTCCTCCCCTCCTGATGGTGTCGATTACACGCCGAGGTACGATATCCATCCCCCCTCCGCTCTCCTCCGCTCCTGACGGTGTCAATTACACGCCGAGGTACGATATCCATCCCCCCTCCGCTCTCCTCCGCTCCTGACGGTGTCGATTACTCGCTGAGGTACGATATCCATCCCCCCTCCGCTCTCCTCCCCTCCTGACGGTGTCGATTACACGCCGAGGTACGATATCCATCCCCCCTCCGCTCTCCTCCCCTCCTGACGGTGTCGATTACACGCCGAGGTACGATATCCATCCCCCCTCCGCTCTCCTCCCCTCCTGACGGTGTCGATTACACGCCGAGGTACGATATCCATCCCCCTCCGCTCTCCTCCCCTCCTGACGGTGTCGATTACACGCCGAGGTACGATATCCATCCCCCTCCGCTCTCCTCCGCTCCTGACGATGTCGATTACACGCCGAGGTACGATATCCATCCCCCTCCGCTCTCCTCCGCTCCTGACGGTGTCGATTACTCGCTGAGGTACGATATCCATCCCCCCTCCGCTCTCCTCCCCTCCTGACGGTGTCGATTACACGCCGAGGTACGATATCCATCCCCCTCCGCTCTCCTCCCCTCCTGACGGTGTCGATTACACGCCGAGGTACGATATCCATCCCCCACCGCTCTCCTCCCCTCCTGACGTTGTCGATTACACGCCGAGGTACGATATCCATCCCCCCTCCGCTCTCCTCCGCTCCTGACGGTGTCGATTACACGCCGAGGTACGATATCCATCCCCCCTCCGCTCTCCTCCCCTCCTGACGGTGTCGATTACACGCCGAGGTACGATATCCATCCCCCCTCCGCTCTCCTCCGCTCCTGACGGTGTCGATTACACGCCGAGGTACGATATCCATCCCCCCTCCGCTCTCCTCCGCTCCTGACGGTGTTGATTACACGCCGAGGTACGATATCCATCCCCCCTCCGCTCTCCTCCGCTCCTGACGGTGTCGATTACACGCCGAGGTACGATATCCATCCCCCCTCCGCTCTCCTCCGCTCCTGACGGTGTTGATTACACGCCGAGGTACGATATCCATCCCCCCTCCGCTCTCCTCCGCTCCTGACGATGTCGATTACACGCCGAGGTACGATATCCATCCCCCCTCCGCTCTCCTCCGCTCCTGACGGTGTCGATTACACGCCGAGGTACGATATCCATCCCCCCTCCGCTCTCCTCCGCTCCTGACGGTGTCGATTACACGCCGAGGTACGATATCCATCCCCCCTCCGCTCTCCTCCGCTCCTGACGGTGTCGATTACACGCCGAGGTACGATATCCATCCCCCTCCGCTCTCCTCCCCTCCTGACAGTGTCGATTACACGCCGAGGTACGATATCCATCCCCCTCCGCTCTCCTCCCCTCCTGACAGTGTCGATTACACGCCGAGGTACGATATCCATCCCCCTCCGCTCTCCTCCGCTCCTGACGGTGTCGATTACACGCCGAGGTACGATATCCATCCCCCCTCCGCTCTCCTCTGCTCCTGACGGTGTCGATTACACGCCGAGGTACGATATCCATCCCCCTCCGCTCTCCTCCGCTCCTGACGGTGTCGATTACACGCCGAGGTACGATATCCATCCCCCCTCCGCTCTCCTCCCCTCCTGACGGTGTCGATTACTCGCTGAGGTACGATATCCATCCCCCCTCCGCTCTCCTCCCCTCCTGACGGTGTCGATTACACGCCGAGGTACGATATCCATCCCCCTCCGCTCTCCTCCCCTCCTGACGGTGTCGATTACACGCCGAGGTACGATACCCATCCCCCCTCCGCTCTCCTCCGCTCCTGACGGTGTCGATTACTCGCTGAGGTACGATATCCATCCCCCCTCCGCTCTCCTCCCCTCCTGACGGTGTCGATTACTCGCTGAGGTACGATATCCATCCCCCCTCCGCTCTCCTCCCCTCCTGACGGTGTCGATTACACGCCGAGGTACGATACCCATCCCCCACCGCTCTCCTCCCCTCCTGACGTTGTCGATTACACGCCGAGGTACGATATCCATCCCCCCTCCGCTCTCCTCCGCTCCTGACGGTGTCGATTACACGCCGAGGTACGATATCCATCCCCCTCCGCTCTCCTCCCCTCCTGACGGTGTCGATTACACGCCGAGGTACGATATCCATCCCCCCTCCGCTCTCCTCCGCTCCTGACGGTGTCGATTACACGCCGAGGTACGATATCCATCCCCCCTCCGCTCTCCTCCGCTCCTGACGGTGTCGATTACACGCCGAGGTACGATATCCATCCCCCCTCCGCTCTCCTCCTCTCCTGACGGTGTCGATTACACGCCGAGGTACGATATCCATCCCCCTCCGCTCTCCTCCGCTCCTGACGGTGTTGATTACACGCCGAGGTACGATATCCATCCCCCCTCCGCTCTCCTCCGCTCCTGACGGTGTCGATTACACGCTGAGGTACGATATCCATCCCTCCTCCGCTCTCCTCCCCTCCTGATGGTGTCGATTACACGCCGAGGTACGATATCCATCCCCCCTCCGCTCTCCTCCGCTCCTGACGGTGTCGATTACACGCTGAGGTACGATATCCATCCCTCCTCCGCTCTCCTCCCCTCCTGATGGTGTCGATTACACGCTGAGGTACGATATCCATCCCTCCTCCGCTCTCCTCCCCTCCTGATGGTGTCGATTACACGCTGAGGTACGATATCCATCCCCCTCCGCTCTCCTCCGCTCCTGACGGTGTTGATTACACGCCGAGGTACGATATCCATCCCCCCTCCGCTCTCCTCCGCTCCTGACGGTGTCGATTACACGCCGAGGTACGATATCCATCCCTCCTCCGCTCTCCTCCCCTCCTGATGGTGTCGATTACACGCCGAGGTACGATATCCATCCCCCCTCCGCTCTCCTCCGCTCCTGACGGTGTCGATTACACGCCGAGGTACGATATCCATCCCCCCTCCGCTCTCCTCCGCTCCTGACGGTGTCGATTACACGCTGAGGTACGATATCCATCCCCCCTCCGCTCTCCTCCCCTCCTGACGGTGTCGATTACATGCCGAGGTGCGATATCCATCCCCCCTCCGCTCTCCTCCCCTCCTGACGGTGTTGATTACACGCCGAGGTACGATATCCATCCCCCCTCCGCTCTCCTCCGCTCCTGACGGTGTCGATTACACGCCGAGGTACGATATCCATCCCCCCTCCGCTCTCCTCCGCTCCTGACGGTGTCGATTACACGCCGAGGTACGATATCCATCCCCCCTCCGCTCTCCTCCGCTCCTGACGGTGTCGATTACACGCTGAGGTACGATATCCATCCCCCCTCCGCTCTCCTCCCCTCCTGACGGTGTCGATTACATGCCGAGGTGCGATATCCATCCCCCTCCGCTCTCCTCCCCTCCTGACGGTGTCGATTACATGCCGAGGTACGATATCCATCCCCCCTCCGCTCTTCTCCCCTCCTGACGGTGTTGATTACATGCCGAGGTGCGATATCCATCCCCCTCCGCTCTCCTCCGCTCCTGACGGTGTCGATTACACGCCGAGGTACGATATCCATCCCCCCTCCGCTCTCCTCCGCTCCTGACGGTGTCGATTACTCGCCGAGGTACGATATCCATCCCCCCTCCGCTCTCCTCTGCTCCTGACGGTGTCGATTACACGCCGAGGTACGATATCCATCCCCCCTCCGCTCTCCTCCGCTCCTGACGGTGTCGATTACACGCCGAGGTACGATATCCATCCCCCTCCGCTCTCCTCCGCTCCTGACGGTGTCGATTACACGCCGAGGTACGATATCCATCCCCCCTCCGCTCTCCTCTGCTCCTGACGGTGTCGATTACACGCCGAGGTACGATATCCATCCCCCCTCCGCTCTCCTCCGCTCCTGACGGTGTCGATTACACGCCGAGGTACGATATCCATCCCCCCTCCGCTCTCCTCCGCTCCTGACGGTGTCGATTACACGCTGAGGTACGATATCCATCCCCCCTCCGCTCTCCTCCCCTCCTGACGGTGTTGATTACGCGCCGAGGTACGATATCCATCCCACCTCCGCTCTCCTCCGCTCCTGACGGTGTCGATTACACGCCGAGGTACGATATCCATCCCCCCTCCGCTCTCCTCCGCTCCTGACGGTGTCGATTACGTGCCGAGGTACGATATCCATCCCCCTCCGCTCTCCTCCGCTCCTGACGGTGTCGATTACACGCCGAGGTACGATATCCATCCCCCCTCCGCTCTCCTCCGCTCCTGACGGTGTCGATTACACGCCGAGGTACGATATCCATCCCCCCTCCGCTCTCCTCCGCTCCTGACGGTGTCGATTACACGCCGAGGTGCGATATCCATCCCCCTCCGCTCTCCTCCCCTCCTGACGGTGTCGATTACACGCCGAGGTACGATATCCATCCCCCCTCCGCTCTCCTCCGCTCCTGACGGTGTCGATTACACGCCGAGGTACGATATCCATCCCCCTCCACTCTCCTCCGCTCCTGACGGTGTCGATTACACATCAAGGTACGATATCCATCCCCCCTCCACTCTCCTCCGCTCCTGACGGTGTCGATTACACGCCGAGGTACGATATCCATCCCCCCTCCGCTCTCCTCCGCTCCTGACGGTGTCGATTACACGCCGAGGTACGATATCCATCCCCCTCCGCTCTCCTCCCCTCCTGACAGTGTCGATTACACGCCGAGGTACGATATCCATCCCCCCTCCGCTCTCCTCCGCTCCTGACGGTGTCGATTACACGCCGAGGTACGATATCCATCCCCCCTCCGCTCTCCTCCGCTCCTGACGGTGTCGATTACACGCCGAGGTACGATATCCATCCCCCCTCCGCTCTCCTCCGCTCCTGACGGTGTCGATTACACGCTGAGGTACGATATCCATCCCCCCTCCGCTCTCCTCCGCTCCTGACGGTGTCGATTACACGCTGAGGTACGATATCCATCCCCCTCCGCTCTCCTCCGCTCCTGACGGTGTCGATTACACGCCGAGGTACGATATCCATCCCCCCTCCGCTCTCCTCCCCTCCTGACGGTGTCGATTACACGCCGAGGTACGATATCCATCCCCCCTCCGCTCTCCTCCCCTCCTGACGGTGTCGATTACACGCCGAGGTACGATATCCATCCTCCTCCGCTCTCCTCCGCTCCTGACGGTGTCGATTACACGCCGAGGTACGATATCCATCCTCCTCCGCTCTCCTCCGCTCCTGACGGTGTCGATTACGCGCCAAGGTACGATATCCATCCCCCCACCGCTCTCCTCCCCTCCTGACGGTGTCGATTACACGCCGAGGTACGATATCCATCCTCCTCCGCTCTCCTCCGCTCCTGACGGTGTCGATTACGCGCCAAGGTACGATATCCATCCCCCCACCGCTCTCCTCCGCTCCTGACGGTGTCGATTACGCGCCAAGGTACGATATCCATCCCCCCTCCGCTCTCCTCCCCTCCTGACGGTGTCGATTACACGCCGAGGTACGATATCCATCCCCCCTCCGCTCTCCTCCGCTCCTGACGGTGTCGATTACACGCCGAGGTACGATATCCATCCCCCCTCCACTCTCCTCCGCTCCTGACGGTGTCGATTACGTGCCGAGGTACGATATCCATCCCCCTCCGCTCTCCTCCCCTCCTGACGGTGTCGATTACACGCCGAGGTACGATATCCATCCCCCTTCGCTCTCCTCCGCTCCTGACGGTGTCGATTACACGCCGAGGTGCGATATCCATCCCTCTCCGCTCTCCTCCCCTCCTGACGGTGTCGATTACACGCCGAGGTACGATATCCATCCCCCCTCCGCTCTCCTCCCCTCCTGACGGTGTCGATTACACGCCGAGGTGCGATATCCATCCCTCTCCGCTCTCCTCCGCTCCTGACGGTGTCGATTACACGCCGAGGTACGATATCCACCCCCCTCCGCTCTCCTCCCCTCCTGACGTTGTCGAATACACGCCGAGGTACGATATCCACCCCCCTCCGCTCTCCTCCGCTCCTGACGGTGTCGATTACGTGCCGAGGTACGATATCCACCCCCCTCCACTCTCCTCCGCTCCTGACGGTGTCGATTACGTGCCGAGGTACGATATCCATCCCCCCTCCGCTCTCCTCCGCTCCTGACGGTGTCGATTACACGCCAAGGTGCGATATCCACCCCCCTCCGCTCTCCTCCGCTCCTGACGGTGTCGATTACACGCCGAGGTACGATATCCATTCCCCACCGCTCTCCTCCACTCCTGACGGTGTCGATTACACGCCGAGGTACGATATCCATCCCCCCTCCGCTCTCCTCCGCTCCTGACGGTGTCGATTACACGCCGAGGTACGATATCCATCCCCCCTCCGCTCTCCTCCGCTCCTGACGGTGTCGATTACGTGCCGAGGTACGATATCCATCCCCCTCCGCTCTCCTCCCCTCCTGACGGTATCGATTACACGCCGAGGTACGATATCCATCCCCCTCCGCTCTCCTCCCCTCCTGACGGTGTCGAATACACGCCGAGGTACGATATCCATCCCCCCTCCGCTCTCCTCCCCTCCTGACGGTGTCGATTACACGCCGAGGTACGATATCCATCCCCCTCCGCTCTCCTCCGCTCCTGACGGTGTCGATTACACGCCGAGGTACGATATCCATCCCCCCTCCGCTCTCCTCCGCTCCTGACGGTGTCGATTACACGCCGAGGTACGATATCCATCCCCCCTCCGCTCTCCTCCACTCCTGACGGTGTCGATTACACGCCGAGGTACGATATCCATCCCCCCTCCGCTCTCCTCCGCTCCTGACGGTGTCGATTACGTGCCGAGGTACGATATCCATCCCCCCTCCGCTCTCCTCCCCTCCTGACGGTGTCGATTACACGCCGAGGTACGATATCCATCCCCCCTCCGCTCTCCTCCCCTCCTGACGGTGTTGATTACACGCCGAGGTACGATATCCATCCCCCCTCCGCTCTCCTCCACTCCTGACGGTGTCGATTACGTGCCGAGGTACGATATCCATCCCCCCTCCGCTCTCCTCCGCTCCTGACGGTGTCGATTACGTGCCGAGGTACGATATCCATCCCCCCTCCGCTCTCCTCCGCTCCTGACGGTGTCGATTACACGCCGAGGTACGATATCCATCCCCCTCCACTCTCCTCCGCTCCTGACGGTGTCGATTACACGCCGAGGTACGATATCCATCCCCCCTCCGCTCTCCTCCGCTCCTGACGGTGTCGATTACACGCCGAGGTACGATATCCATCCCCCCTCCGCTCTCCTCCCCTCCTGACGGTGTTGATTACACGCCGAGGTACGATATCCATCCCCCCTCCGCTCTCCTCCACTCCTGACGGTGTCGATTACACACCAAGGTACGATATCCATCCCCCTCCGCTCTCCTCCGCTCCTGACGGTGTCGATTACGCGCCGAGGTACGATATCCATCCCCCTCCGCTCTCCTCCGCTCCTGACGGTGTCGATTACACGCCGAGGTACGATATCCATCCCCCCTCCGCTCTCCTCCCCTCCTGACGGTGTCGATTACACGCCGAGGTACGATATCCATCCCCCCTCCGCTCTCCTCCGCTCCTGACGGTGTCGATTACACGCCGAGGTACGATATCCATCCCCCCTCCGCTCTCCTCCGCTCCTGACGGTGTCGATTACACGCCGAGGTAAGATATCCATCCCCCTCCGCTCTCCTCCGCTCCTGACGGTGTCGATTACACGCCGAGGTACGATATCCATCCCCCCTCCGCTCTCCTCCGCTCCTGACGGTGTCGATTACACGCCGAGGTACGATATCCATCCCCCTCCGCTCTCCTCCGCTCCTGACGGTGTCGATTACACGCTGAGGTACGATATCCATCCCCCCTCCGCTCTCCTCCGCTCCTGACGGTGTCGATTACACGCCGAGGTACGATATCCATCCCCCCTCCGCTCTCCTCCCCTCCTGACGGTGTCGATTACACGCCGAGGTACGATATCCATCCCCCCTCCACTCTCCTCCCCTCCTGACGGTGTCGATTACACGCCGAGGTACGATATCCATCCCCCTCCACTCTCCTCCGCTCCTGACGGTGTCGATTACGTGCCGAGGTACGATATCCATCCCCCCTCCGCTCTCCTCCCCTCCTGACGGTGTCGATTACACGCTGAGGTACGATATCCATCCCCCCTCCGCTCTCCTCCGCTCCTGACGGTGTCGATTACACGCCGAGGTACGATATCCATCCCCCCTCCGCTCTCCTCCGCTCCTGACGGTGTCGATTACACGCTGAGGTACGATATCCATCCCCCTCCGCTCTCCTCCGCTCCTGACGGTGTCGATTACACGCCGAGGTACGATATCCATCCCCCTCCGCTCTCCTCCGCTCCTGACGGTGTCGATTACACGCCGAGGTACGATATCCATCCCCCTCCGCTCTCCTCCGCTCCTGACGGTGTTGATTACGCGCCGAGGTACGATATCCATCCCCCCTCCGCTCTCCTCCGCCCCTGACGGTGTCGATTACACGCCGAGGTACGATATCCATCCCCCTCCGCTCTCCTCCGCTCCTGACGGTGTCGATTACACGCCGAGGTACGATATCCATCCCCCTCCGCTCTCCTCCGCTCCTGACGGTGTCGATTACACGCCGAGGTACGATATCCATCCCCCTCCGCTCTCCTCCGCCCCTGACGGTGTCGATTACACGCCGAGGTACGATATCCATCCCCCCTCCGCTCTCCTCCGCTCCTGACGGTGTCGATTACACGCCGAGGTACGATATCCATCCCCCTCCGCTCTCCTCCCCTCCTGACGGTGTCGATTACGTGCCGAGGTACGATATCCATCCCCCCTCCGCTCTCCTCCCCTCCTGACGGTGTCCATTACACGCCGAGGTACGATATCCATCCCCCTCCGCTCTCCTCCGCTCCTGACGGTGTCGATTACACGCCGAGTTACGATATCCATCCCCCTCCGCTCCTGACGATGTCGATTACACGCCGAGGTACGATATCCATCCCCCTCCGCTCTCCTCCCCTCCTGACGGTGTCGATTACACGCCGAGGTACGATATCCATCCCCCTCCGCTCTCCTCCCCTCCTGACGGTGTCGATTACACGCCGAGGTACGATATCCATCCCCCTCCGCTCTCCTCCCCTCCTGACGGTGTCGATTACACGCCGAGGTACGATATCCATCCCCCCTCCGCTCTCCTCCGCTCCTGACGGTGTCGATTACACGCCGAGGTACGATATCCATCCCCCTCCGCTCTCCTCCGCTCCTGACGGTGTCGATTACGCGCCGAGGTACGATATCCATCCCCCTCCGCTCTCCTCCGCTCCTGAAGGTGTCGATTACACGCCGAGGTACGATATCCATCCCCCTCCGCTCTCCTCCGCTCCTGACGATGTCGATTACACGCCGAGGTACGATATCCATCCCCCTCCGCTCTCCTCCCCTCCTGACGGTGTCGATTACACGCCGAGGTACGATATCCATCCCCCTCCGCTCTCCTCCGCTCCTGACGGTGTCGATTACACGCCGAGGTACGATATCCATCCCCCTCCGCTCTCCTCCGCTCCTGACGGTGTCGATTACGCGCCGAGGTACGATATCCATCCCCCCTCCGCTCTCCTCCGCTCCTGACGGTGTCGATTACACGCCGAGGTACGATATCCATCCCCCTCCGCTCTCCTCCGCTCCTGACGGTGTCGATTACGCGCCGAGGTACGATATCCATCCCCCTCCGCTCTCCTCCGCTCCTGACGGTGTCGATTACGCGCCGAGGTACGATATCCATCCCCCCTCCGCTCTCCTCTGCTCCTGACGGTGTTGATTACACGCCGAGGTACGATATCCATCCCCCCTCCGCTCTTCTCTGCTCCTGACGGTGTCGATTACACGCTGAGGTACGATATCCATCCTCCTCCGCTCTCCTCCGCTCCTGACGGTGTCGATTACGCGCCGAGGTACGATATCCATCCCCCCTCCGCTCTCCTCCGCTCCTGACGGTGTCGATTACACGCCGAGGTACGATATCCATCCCCCTCCGCTCTCCTCCGCTCCTGACGGTGTCGATTACGCGCCGAGGTACGATATCCATCCCCCTCCGCTCTCCTCCGCTCCTGACGGTGTCGATTACACGCCGAGGTACGATATCCATCCCCCCTCCGCTCTCCTCTGCTCCTGACGGTGTTGATTACACGCCGAGGTACGATATCCATCCCCCCTCCGCTCTTCTCTGCTCCTGACGGTGTCGATTACACGCTGAGGTACGATATCCATCCCCCCTCCGCTCTCCTCCGCTCCTGACGGTGTTGATTACACGCCGAGGTACGATATCCATCCTCCTCCGCTCTCCTCCGCCCCTGACGGTGTCGATTACACGCCGAGGTACGATATCCATCCCCCCTCCGCTCTCCTCCGCTCCTGACGGTGTCGATTACACGCCGAGGTACGATATCCATCCCCCCTCCGCTCTCCTCCGCTCCTGACGGTGTCGATTACACGCCGAGGTACGATATCCATCCCCCCTCCGCTCTCCTCCGCTCCTGACGGTGTCGATTACACGCCGAGGTACGATATCCATCCCCCCTCCGCTCTCCTCCGCTCCTGACGGTGTCGATTACACGCCGAGGTACGATATCCATCCCCCCTCCGCTCTCCTCCGCTCCTGACGGTGTCGATTACACGCCGAGGTACGATATCCATCCCCCCTCCGCTCTCCTCCGCTCCTGACGGTGTCGATTACGCGCCGAGGTACGATATCCATCCCCCCTCCGCTCTCCTCCGCTCCTGATGGTGTCGATTACACGCCGAGGTACGATATCCATCCCCCTCCGCTCTCCTCCGCTCCTGACGGTGTCGATTACACGCCGAGGTACGATATCCATCCCCCCTCCGCTCTCCTCCGCTCCTGACGGTGTCGATTACGTGCCGAGGTACGATATCCATCCCCCCTCCGCTCTCCTCCGCTCCTGACGGTGTTGATTACACGCCGAGGTACGATATCCATTCCCCTCCGCTCTCCTCCCCTCCTGACGGTGTTGATTACACGCCGAGGTACGATATCCATCCCCCTCCGCTCTCCTCCCCTCCTGACGGTGTTGATTACACGCCGAGGTACGATATCCATCCCCCCTCCGCTCTCCTCCGCTCCTGACGGTGTCGATTACACGCCGAGGTACGATATCCATCCCCCCTCCGCTCTCCTCCCCTCCTGACGGTGTTGATTACACGCCGAGGTACGATATCCATCCCCCCTCCGCTCTCCTTCCCTCCTGACGGTGTCGATTACACGCCGAGGTACGATATCCATCCCCCTCCGCTCTCCTCCCCTCCTGACGGTGTCGATTACACGCCGAGATACGATATCCATCCCCCTCCGCTCTCCTCCGCTCCTGACGGTGTCGATTACACGCCGAGATACGATATCCATCCCCCTCCGCTCTCCTCCGCCCCTGACGGTGTCGATTACACGCCGAGGTACGATATCCATCCCCCTCCGCTCTCCTCCGCTCCTGACGGTGTCGATTACACGCCGAGGTACGATATCCATCCCCCCTCCGCTCTCCTCCCCTCCTGACGGTATCGATTACACGCCGAGGTACGATATCCATCCCCCCTCCGCTCTCCTCCGCTCCTGACGGTGTCGATTACACGCCGAGGTACGATATCCATCCCCCCTCCGCTCTCCTCCCCTCCTGACGGTGTCGATTACACACCAAGGTACGATATCCATCCCCCCTCCGCTCTCCTCCCCTCCTGACGGTGTCGATTACACGCCGAGGTACGATATCCATCCCCCCTCCGCTCTCCTCCGCTCCTGATGGTGTCGATTACACGCCGAGGTACGATATCCATCCCCCTCCGCTCTCCTCCGCTCCTGACGGTGTCGATTACACGCCGAGGTACGATATCCATCCCCCCTCCGCTCTCCTCCGCTCCTGACGGTGTCGATTACGTGCCGAGGTACGATATCCATCCCCCCTCCGCTCTCCTCCGCTCCTGACGGTGTTGATTACACGCCGAGGTACGATATCCATTCCCCTCCGCTCTCCTCCCCTCCTGACGGTGTTGATTACACGCCGAGGTACGATATCCATCCCCCCTCCGCTCTCCTCCGCTCCTGACGGTGTTGATTACACGCCGAGGTACGATATCCATCCCCCCCCGCTCTCCTCCGCTCCTGACGGTGTCGATTACACGCCGAGGTACGATATCCATCCCCCCTCCGCTCTCCTCCCCTCCTGACGGTGTTGATTACACGCCGAGGTACGATATCCATCCCCCCTCCGCTCTCCTCCCCTCCTGACGGTGTTGATTACACGCCGAGGTACGATATCCATCCCCCCTCCGCTCTCCTTCCCTCCTGACGGTGTCGATTACACGCCGAGGTACGATATCCATCCCCCTCCGCTCTCCTCCGCTCCTGACGGTGTCGATTACACGCCGAGGTACGATATCCATCCCCCCTCCGCTCTCCTCCCCTCCTGACGGTGTCGATTACACGCCGAGGTACGATATCCATCCCCCCTCCACTCTCCTCCGCTCCTGACGGTGTCGATTACGTGCCGAGGTACGATATCCATCCCCCCTCCGCTCTCCTCCACTCCTGACGGTGTCGATTACACGCCGAGATACGATATCCATCCCCCTCCGCTCTCCTCCGCTCCTGACGGTGTCGATTACACGCCGAGGTACGATATTGATACGCTTATCAATTACTTCATAAAAGGTGATGAGTCGAAGAAGAGATGATGAGTCGAAAGAAGAGATGAATAAGGCTTTTATTAGCTAAGAAGAGACCATGCTTCTTCGTGAGTGACTGAACAAGTCTGAACGAAACCCACACAGTGGTGGGTGGAGTCAGCTGAGGCATGCCTCCATACACAGCGCCACCCAGAGGTGGCAATATACAATACAGTGGTTTACCACATTCACCCCTTGTTTAATGTGAAGTCCGGCGGGGTGAAGGGTACTACAAGTTAAGTCTATCAGGAGGCCTTGTCTGACGTCCTGATCGTCGTGGTGGCGGCGGTGGTGTTGCAGCATCCGACGTCGGGTCTGGTGTCTGGGTGGTTGGCGAAGATTCCTGGGGCTTTGGCATGCCGTCTGCAGGGGTTGGGTTGGGAGGGGTGGTGGGGGATAACAGTGGTAAGGGGGATAACGGTGGTAAGGGGGATAACGGTGGTAATTCAGGGGTACCCGAGGGTGCGAGATCTCGTATGGAGACCGTGTCCTCCCGCCCGTCTGGGTATGTCACCCAGGCATACTGGGGGTTGGCGTGTAGGAGGTGCACCCGCTCGACCAGAGGGTCCGTTTTATGCGTCCTCACGTGCCTCCGCAGTAGGACGGGCCCAGGAGAAGTCAACCATGCCGGTAGCGAGGTTCCCGATGTAGACTTCCGGGGGAAAACGAACATTTTCTCATGAGGGGTCGCATTAGTGGCAGTACAAAGCAGTGACCGAATGGAGTGAAGCGCTGCAGGGAGGACCTCCTGCCAGCGGGAGGTCGGAAGGCCCTTAGATTTTAGTGCTAAGAGGACTGCCTTCCAAACCGTCGCGTTCTCCCTTTCCACCTGGCCGTTCCCCCGGGGGTTGTAACTGGTGGTCCTGCTCGTGGCGATACCTCTTGTTAGCAGGTACTGCCGAAGTTCGTCGCTCATGAACGATGAGCCCCTGTCGCTATGTATATAGCTGGGGAACCCGAACAGAGCGAAGATGTCATTCAGACACTTGATGACCGTGGTACTGGTCATGTCTGGGCAAGGGATGGCAAAGGGGAAACGGGAGTACTCATCAACTATGTTGAGGAAGTACACATTGCGGTCAGCGGAGGGGAGGGGCCCTTTAAAATCGACGCTCAGGCGTTCGAAGGGGCGGGTGGCCTTGATCAGGCTTGCTCTGTCCGGCCTATAGAAGTGCGGTTTGCACTCGGCGCAGATTTGGCAGCTCTTGGTCATGGTCCTGACCTCCTCGATGGAGTAGGGCAGGTTACGGGATTTGATAAAATGGAAAAACCTGGTGACCCCCGGGTGGCAGAGGTCATTGTGGAGGGACTGCAGCCTATCACTCTGCGCGTTGGCGCATGTACCACGTGATAGGGCATCTGGGGGCTCATTGAGTTTCCCTGGCCGATACAAGATATCATAATTGTAGGTGGAGAGTTCGATTCTCCACCTCAAGATCTTGTCGTTCTTGATTTTACCCCTCTGCTTATTATTAAACATAAAAGCTACTGAACGCTGGTCAGTGAGCAGGGTAAATTGTTTCCCGGCCAGGTAATGCCTCCAGTGACGCACCGCTTCTACAATAGCCTGGGCCTCCTTTTCGACGGAGGAGTGTCTCGTCTCGGGGCCCTGGAGGGTCCTTGAGAAAAAGGCCACGGGTCTGCCCGCCTGGTTAAGGGTCGCGGCTAGGGCGAAGTCGGAGGCATCGCTCTCCACTTGGAAGGGGATGGACTCATCCACCGCGTGCATTGCGGCCTTCGCGATATCGTTCTTGATAAGAGTGAAGGCTGCACACGCCTCTGGTGTCAGGGGGAAGGAGGTGGCTTTGATGAGGGGCCTGGCTTTGTCTGCATAGAGGGGCACCCACTGGGCGTAGTAGGAGAAAAACCCCAGGCATCTCTTCAGTGCTTTTTGGCAGTGGGGAAGGGGTAGCTCCATTAGGGGGCGCATTCTGTCGGGGTCGGGCCCGATGACTCCGTTCTCCACCACGCAGCCGAGGATGGCCAGGCGCTTGGTGTGAAACATACATTTTTCCTTATTGTACGTTAGGTTCAGCCGTTGGGCCGTACGGAGGAAATTTGCTAGATTAACGTCGTGGTCCTGCTGGTCGTGGCCGCAGATGGTGACGTTATCCAAATAGGGGAAGGTTGCCCGCAGCGCGTTCTGGTCAACCATTCGGTCCATCTCCCTTTGGAAGACCGAAACCCCGTTGGTGACGCCGAAGGGGACCCTAAGGAAGTGGTAGAGGCGGCCGTTTGCCTCGAAGGCAGTATACTGGCGGTCCTCATGGCGGATGGGCAGCTGGTGGTACGCTGACTTAAGGTCGATGGTGGAGAATACTTTGTATTGCGCAATCTGATTGACCATATCAGATATGCGAGGGAGGGGGTACGCGTCCAGCTGGGTGTACCGGTTTATGGTTTGGCTGTAGTCGATTACCATGCGGCGTTTTGCAGTGGTTTTAACGACTACAACCTGGGCTCGCCAGGGGCTAGTGCTACCTTCGATAATGCCCTCCTTCAAGAGCCGCTCCACCTCAGAGCTGATAAAAGCTCTGTCCCCGGCACTGTACCGCCTGCTTTTGGTAGCGATGGGTTTACAGTCGCGGGTGAGGTTAGCGAACAGGGGAGGGGGGGGGACTTTTAATGTGGAAAGGCTGCAGGTGGTTTGCAGCGGGCGATTTAAAAGTTGTTGGTTGCAGACTGTGAGTGGGGGGAGGGGTCCACCGTATGCTAGTGTGACACTCTTAAGGTGGCACTGAAAATCCAACCCTAGCAGGACGGCAGCGCAAAGACGGGGCAGGACTAGCAGTTTAAATTTTTGATATTCAGTGCCCCCTACTGACAGGGTCACCACACAGTAGCCGCTGATGTCCATTGACTGGGACTTGGACGCCATAGAAATGCGATGGTGCGTTGGCAGAATCGTGAGGGAGTGGCTACGTACCATGTCGGGGTGGACGAAACTCTCTGTGCTCCCGCTGTCGATCAGGCAACTGGTGGCGCGGCCGTTTACCGCGATATCCATCATGGAGCTGGATAGATGGTGAGGGTGGCCTTGATCCAGCGTCACGGAGGCCAGTATGTGGCTTAGTGAGTCACTATAGTCATCCGCCGAGACGGTGGTCGGTTCCGGTGACGAAATGGCGGTTGAGTGCGTTGGATACGATGGCGGCGGATGCCATGCGGCCGGGGGTACACAAAATGGCGGATAAGATGGCTGCTCCCACGGCCCGCACGCTGCGCTGCTGGCTGGCTTCCCCTTGCAGACGTTAGCGTAATGGCCTTTCTTCCCGCAGCCCGAGCAGGTAGCTGTCTTAGCTGGGCAGTGCGCTCTGGGATGTTTTAACTGGCCACAGAAATAGCATTTTTGGGCCTGGTTACTGGGCATCGAAGCAGTTCTTACCGGAGGCTGCTGTCTCGGTTGGGTCGCTGCAGCGGTTGGTGCCGGGGGCGGCGGTCCCGTGTCCCACGGTTTCGATTGCCATGTCTCGGCGCCGTTACGGGGGTATGCCTCGAGGTTTCGGTGGGCCTCCTCTAACGAGAGCGCAAGGGCAATGGCCGTCTTCAGGTCGGGTTCCTTGCTTTCTAGCAGTCTCTGCCGGGTGTGGTCTGACTGGAGGCCCCTGACGAAGGCATCACAGGCGAGTCCCTGCGCGTGCTCCACAGCCGTTACCGCTTTACAATCGCAGTCTCTGCAGAGTGCCAGTAGCGCCCGTGCAAATGCCCCTACCGATTCTCCCAGTTGCTGCCTGCGGGATCCCAAGAGGTGTCGGGCGTAAATTGTGTTCACTGGGCGCGTATATTGCCCTTTTAGTAGCTCGAGGGCCGCCACGTACGTATTAGAGTCCCGGATTAGCATATATACTTGATGGCTCACCTGGGCGGTCAAAATTTTCAGTTTGTGATCCTCCTCTGTAACCTGTGAGATTGCGAGGAAGGATTCAAAGCAGCTCAGCCAGTGTTCAAACTTGGCTGATGCACCCACATCTTGAGGGTCGAGGTCCAGGCATGGTGGTCTGAGGGCTCTCAGCAATGTCTGCTGTATCCGTTGCTGTTGTTGCTCCTCAGGTGTCGCCATTTAACTTTTAGCTAATAAAATTGATACGCTTATCAATTACTTCATAAAAGGTGATGAGTCGAAGAAGAGATGATGAGTCGAAAGAAGAGATGAATAAGGCTTTTATTAGCTAAGAAGAGACCATGCTTCTTCGTGAGTGACTGAACAAGTCTGAACGAAACCCACACAGTGGTGGGTGGAGTCAGCTGAGGCATGCCTCCATACACAGCGCCACCCAGAGGTGGCAATATACAATACAGTGGTTTACCACAGATATCCATCCCCCCTCCGCTCTCCTCCCCTCCTGACGGTGTCGATTACACGCCGAGGTGCGATATCCATCCCCCTCCGCTCTCCTCCGCTCCTGACGGTGTCGATTACACGCCGAGGTACGATATCCATCCCCCTCCACTCTCCTCCACTCCTGACGGTGTCGATTACGTGCCGAGGTACGATATCCATCCCCCCTCCGCTCTCCTCCCCTCCTGACGGTGCCGATTACACGCCGAGGTACGATATCCATCCCCCCTCCGCTCTCCTCCGCTCCTGACGGTGTCGATTACACGCCGAGGTACGATATCCATCCCCCCTCCGCTCTCCTCCCCTCCTGACGGTGTTGATTACACGCCGAGGTACGATATCCATCCCCCTCCGCTCTCCTCCGCTCCTGACGGTGTCGATTACACGCCGAGGTACGATATCCATCCCCCTCCACTCTCCTCCACTCCTGACGGTGTCGATTACACGCCGAGGTACGATATCCATCCCCCCTCCGCTCTCCTCCCCTCCTGACGGTGCCGATTACACGCCGAGGTACGATATCCATCCCCCTCCGCTCTCCTCCGCTCCTGACGATGTCGATTACACGCCGAGGTACGATATCCATCCCCCCTCCGCTCTCCTCCCCTCCTGACGGTGCCGATTACACGCCGAGGTACGATATCCATCCCCCTCCGCTCTCCTCCGCCCCTGACGGTGTCGATTACGTGCCGAGGTACGATATCCATCCCCCTCCGCTCTCCTCCGCTCCTGACGGTGTTGATTACACGCCGAGGTACGATATCCATCCCCCCTCCGCTCTCCTCCGCTCCTGACGGTGTCGATTACACGCCGAGGTACGATATCCATCCCCCCTCCGCTCTCCTCCCCTCCTGACGGTGTCGATTACGCGCCGAGGTACGATATCCATCCCCCCTCCGCTCTCCTCCGCTCCTGACGGTGTCGATTACACGCCGAGGTACGATATCCATCCCCCCTCCGCTCTCCTCCGCTCCTGACGGTGTCGATTACACGCCGAGGTACGATATCCATCCCCCCTCCGCTCTCCTCCCCTCCTGATGGTGTCGATTACACGCCGAGGTACGATATCCATCCCCCCCGCTCTCCTCCGCTCCTGACGGTGTCCATTACACACCAAGGTACGATATCCATCCCCCCTCCGCTCTCCTCCGCTCCTGACGGTGTCGATTACGTGCCGAGGTACGATATCCATCCCCCCTCCGCTCTCCTCCCCTCCTGACGGTGTCGATTACACGCCGAGGTACGATATCCATCCCCCCTCCGCTCTCCTCCCCTCCTGACGGTGTCGATTACGTGCCGAGGTACGATATCCATCCCCCCTCCGCTCTCCTCCGCTCCTGACGGTGTCGATTACACGCCGAGGTACGATATCCATCCCCCCTCCGCTCTCCTCCGCTCCTGACGGTGTCGATTACGTGCCGAGGTACGATATCCATCCCCCCTCCGCTCTCCTCCACTCCTGACGGTGTCGATTACACACCAAGGTACGATATCCATCCCCCCTCCGCTCTCCTCCGCTCCTGACGGTGTCGATTACACGCCGAGGTACGATATCCATCCCCCCTCCGCTCTCCTCCGCCCCTGACGGTGTCGATTACGCGCCGAGGTACGATATCCATCCCCCCTCCGCTCTCCTCCGCTCCTGACGGTGTCGATTACACGCCGAGGTACGATATCCATCCCCCCTCCGCTCTCCTCCGCTCCTGACGGTGTCGATTACACGCCGAGGTACGATATCCATCCCCCTTCGCTCTCCTCCGCTCCTGACGGTGTCGATTACACGCCGAGGTACGATATCCATCCCCCCTCCGCTCTCCTCCGCTCCTGACGGTGTCGATTACACGCCGAGGTACGATATCCATCCCCCCTCCGCTCTCCTCCGCTCCTGACGGTGTCGATTACACGCCGAGGTACGATATCCATCCCCCTCCGCTCTCCTTCCCTCCTGACGGTGTCGATTACACGCCGAGGTACGATATCCATCCCCCCTCCGCTCTCCTCCGCTCCTGACGGTGTCGATTACACGCCGAGGTACGATATCCATCCCCCCTCCGCTCTCCTCCGCTCCTGACGGTGTCGATTACACGCCGAGGTACGATATCCATCCCCCCTCCGCTCTCCTCCGCTCCTGACGGTGTCGATTACACACCGAGGTACGATATCCATCCCCCTCCACTCTCCTCCGCTCCTGACGGTGTCGATTACACGCCGAGGTACGATATCCATCCCCCCTCCGCTCTCCTCCGCTCCTGACGGTGTTGATTACACACCGAGGTACGATATCCATCCCCCCTCCGCTCTCCTCCGCTCCTGACGGTGTCGATTACACGCCGAGGTACGATATCCATCCCCCTCCACTCTCCTCCCCTCCTGACGGTGTCGATTACACGCCGAGGTACGATATCCATCCCCCCTCCGCTCTCCTCCGCTCCTGACGGTGTCGATTACACGCCGAGGTACGATATCCATCCCCCCTCCGCTCTCCTCCGCTCCTGACGGTGTCGATTACACACCAAGGTACGATATCCATCCCCCCTCCGCTCTCCTCCGCTCCTGACGGTGTCGATTACACACCAAGGTACGATATCCATCCCCCCTCCGCTCTCCTCCGCTCCTGACGGTGTCGATTACACGCCGAGGTACGATATCCATCCCCCTCCACTCTCCTCCGCTCCTGATGGTGTCGATTACACGCCGAGGTACGATATCCATCCCCCTCCACTCTCCTCCGCTCCTGATGGTGTCGATTACACACCAAGGTACGATATCCATCCCCCCTCCGCTCTCCTCCCCTCCTGATGGTGTCGATTACGCGCCGAGGTACGATATCCATCCCCCTCCGCTCTCCTCCCCTCCTGACGGTGTCGATTACACGCCGAGGTACGATATCCATCCCCCCTCCGCTCTCCTCCGCTCCTGACGGTGTCGATTACACGCCGAGGTACGATATCCATCCCCCCTCCGCTCTCCTCCGCTCCTGACGGTGTCGATTACACGCTGAGGTACGATATCCATCCCCCCTCCGCTCTCCTCCGCTCCTGACGGTGTCGATTACACGCCGAGGTACGATATCCATCCCCCCTCCGCTCTCCTCCGCTCCTGACGGTGTCGATTACACGCCGAGGTACGATATCCATCCCCCCTCCGCTCTCCTCCGCTCCTGACGGTGTTGATTACACGCCGAGGTACGATATCCATCCCCCCTCCGCTCTCCTCCCCTCCTGACGGTGTCGATTACACGCCGAGGTACGATATCCATCCCCCCTCCGCTCTTCTCCCCTCCTGATGGTGTCGATTACGCGCCGAGGTACGATATCCATCCCCCCTCCGCTCTCCTCCCCTCCTGATGGTGTCGATTACGCGCCGAGGTACGATATCCATCCCCCCTCCGCTCTCCTCCGCTCCTGACGGTGTCGATTACACGCCGAGGTACGATATCCATCCCCCTCCGCTCTCCTCCCCTCCTGACGGTGTCGATTACACGCCGAGGTACGATATCCATCCCCCCTCCGCTCTCCTCCGCTCCTGACGGTGTCGATTACACGCCGAGGTACGATATCCATCCCCCCTCCGCTCTCCTCCCCTCCTGACGGTGTCGATTACACGCCGAGGTACGATATCCATCCCCCTCCGCTCTCCTCCGCTCCTGACGGTGTCGATTACACGCCGAGGTACGATATCCATCCCCCCTCCGCTCTCCTCCCCTCCTGACGGTGTCGATTACACGCCGAGGTACGATATCCATCCCCCCTCCGCTCTCCTCCGCTCCTGACGGTGTCGATTACACGCCGAGGTACGATATCCATCCCCCCTCCGCTCTCCTCCGCTCCTGACGGTGTCGATTACACGCCGAGGTACGATATCCATCCCCCTCCGCTCTCCTCCGCTCCTGACGGTGTCGATTACACGCTGAGGTACGATATCCATCCCCCCTCCGCTCTCCTCCCCTCCTGACGGTGTCGATTACACGCCGAGGTACGATATCCATCCTCCTCTGCTCTCCTCCGCTCCTGACGGTGTCGATTACTCGCCGAGGTACGATATCCATCCCCCCTCCGCTCTCCTCCGCTCCTGACGGTGTTGATTACACGCCGAGGTACGATATCCATCCCTCCTCCGCTCTCCTCCCCTCCTGACGGTGTTGATTACACGCCGAGGTACGATATCCATCCCCCCTCCGCTCTCCTCCGCTCCTGACGGTGTCGATTACACGCCGAGGTGCGATATCCATCCCCCTCCGCTCTCCTCCCCTCCTGACGGTGTCGATTACACGCCGAGGTACGATATCCATCCCCCCTCCGCTCTCCTCCGCTCCTGACGGTGTCGATTACACGCCGAGGTACGATATCCATCCCCCTCCGCTCTCCTCCGCTCCTGACGGTGTCGATTACGTGCCGAGGTACGATATCCATCCCCCCTCCGCTCTCCTCCGCTCCTGACGGTGTCGATTACACGCCGAGGTACGATATCCATCCCCCCTCCGCTCTCCTCCGCTCCTGACGGTGTCGATTAATCGCCGAGGTACGATATCCATCCCCCTCCGCTCTCCTCCGCTCCTGACGGTGTCGATTACACGCCGAGGTACGATATCCATCCCCCTCCGCTCTCCTCCGCTCCTGACGGTGTCGATTACGCGCCGAGGTACGATATCCATCCCCCCTCCGCTCTCCTCCGCTCCTGACGGTGTCGATTACACGCCGAGGTACGATATCCATCCCCCTCCGCTCTCCTCCCCTCCTGATGGTGTCGATTACACGCCGAGGTACGATATCCATCCCCCCTCCGCTCTCCTCCCCTCCTGACGGTGTCGATTACACGCCGAGGTACGATATCCATCCCCCCTCCGCTCTCCTCCCCTCCTGACGGTGTCGATTACACGCCGAGGTACGATATCCATCCCCCCTCCGCTCTCCTCCCCTCCTGACGATGTCGATTACACGCCGAGGTACGATATCCATCCTCCTCCGCTCTCCTCCGCTCCTGACGGTGTTGATTACACGCTGAGGTACGATATCCATCCCCCCTCCGCTCTCCTCCGCTCCTGACGGTGTCGATTACACGCAGAGGTACGATATCCATCCCCCCTCCGCTCTCCTCCGCTCCTGACGGTGTCGATTACACGCAGAGGTACGATATCCATCCCCCTCCGCTCTCCTCCGCTCCTGACGGTGTCGATTACGTGCCGAGGTACGATATCCATCCCCCCTCCGCTCTCCTCCACTCCTGACGGTGTTGATTACACGCCGAGGTACGATATCCATCCCCCCTCCGCTCTCCTCCGCTCCTGACGGTGTCGATTACACGCCGAGGTACGATATCCATCCCCCCTCCGCTCTCCTCCGCTCCTGACGGTGTCGATTACACGCCGAGGTACGATATCCATCCCCCCTCCGCTCTCCTCCGCTCCTGACGGTGTCGATTACACGCCGAGGTACGATATCCATCCCCCCTCCGCTCTCCTCCGCTCCTGACGGTGTCGATTACACGCCGAGGTACGATATCCATCCCCCCTCCGCTCTCCTCCGCTCCTGACGGTGTCGATTACACGCCGAGGTACGATATCCATCCCCCTCCGCTCTCCTCCGCTCCTGACGGTGTTGATTACACGCTGAGGTACGATATCCATCCCCCCTCCGCTCTCCTCCGCTCCTGACGGTGTCGATTACACGCAGAGGTACGATATCCATCCCCCCTCCGCTCTCCTCCGCTCCTGACGGTGTCGATTACACGCCGAGGTACGATATCCATCCCCCCTCCGCTCTCCTCCGCTCCTGACGGTGTCGATTACACGCCGAGGTACGATATCCATCCCCCCTCCGCTCTCCTCCGCTCCTGACGGTGTCGATTACACGCCGAGGTACGATATCCATCCCCCCTCCGCTCTCCTCCGCTCCTGACGGTGTCGATTACACGCCGAGGTACGATATCCATCCCCCCTCCGCTCTCCTCCGCTCCTGACGGTGTCGATTACACGCCGAGGTACGATATCCATCCCCCTCCGCTCTCCTCCCCTCCTGACGGTGTCGATTACACGCCGAGGTACGATATCCATCCCCCCTCCGCTCTCCTCCGCTCCTGACGGTGTCGATTACACGCCGAGGTACGATATCCATCCCCCCTCCGCTCTCCTCCCCTCCTGACGGTGTCGATTACACGCCGAGGTACGATATCCATCCCCACTCCGCTCTCCTCCCCTCCTGACGGTGTCGATTACACGCCGAGGTACGATATCCATCCCCCCTCCGCTCTCCTCCGCTCCTGACGGTGTCGATTACACACCAATGTACGATATCCATCCCCCCTCCGCTCTCCTCCCCTCCTGACGGTGTCGATTACACGCCGAGGTACGATATCCATCCCCCTCCACTCTCCTCCGCTCCTGACGATGTCGATTACAAGCCGAGGTACGATATCCATCCCCACTCCGCTCTCCTCCGCTCCTGACAGTGTCGATTACGTGCCGAGGTACGATATCCATCCCCCCTCCGCTCTCCTCCCCTCCTGACGGTGTCGATTACACGCCGAGGTACGATATCCATCCCCCCTCCACTCTCCTCCGCTCCTGACGGTGTTGATTACACGCCGAGGTACGATATCCATCCCCCCTCCGCTCTCCTCCGCTCCTGACGGTGTCGATTATGCGCCGAGGTACGATATCCATCCCCCTCCGCTCTCCTCCGCTCCTGACGGTGTCGATTATGCGCCGAGGTACGATATCCATCCCCCCTCCGCTCTCCTCCGCTCCTGACGGTGTCCATTACACACCGAGGTACGCTATCCATCCCCCCTCCGCTCTTCTCTGCTCCTGACGGTGTCGATTACACGCCGAGGTACGATATCCATCCCCCCTCCACTCTCCTCCCCTCCTGACGGTGTCGATTACGCGCCGAGGTACGATATCCATCCCCCTCCGCTCTCCTCCGCTCCTGACGGTGTTGATTACACGCCGAGGTACGATATCCATCCCCCCTCCGCTCTCCTCCGCTCCTGACGGTGTCGATTATGCGCCGAGGTACGATATCCATCCCCCTCCGCTCTCCTCCGCTCCTGACGGTGTCGATTACACGCCGAGGTACGATATCCATCCTCCCTCCGCTCTCCTCCGCTCCTGACGGTGTCGATTACGCGCCGAGGTACGATATCCATCCCCCCTCCGCTCTCCTCTGCTCGTGACGGTGTCGATTACTCGCCGAGGTACGATATCCATCCCCCCTCTGCTCTCCTCCGCTCCTGACGGTGTCGATTACTCGCCGAGGTACGATATCCATCCCCCCTCCGCTCTCCTCCGCTCCTGACGGTGTTGATTATGCGCCGAGGTACGATATCCATCCCCCCTCCGCTCTCCTCTGCTCGTGACGGTGTCGATTACTCGCCGAGGTACGATATCCATCCCCCCTCCGCTCTCCTCCGCTCCTGACGGTGTTGATTACGCGCCGAGGTACGATATCCATCCCCCCTCCGCTCTCCTCTGCTCGTGACGGTGTCGATTACTCGCCGAGGTACGATATCCATCCCCCCTCCGCTCTCCTCCGCTCCTGACGGTGTTGATTACGCGCCGAGGTACGATATCCATCCCCCCTCCGCTCTCCTCTGCTCCTGACGGCGTCGATTACACGCCGAGGTACGATATCCATGCCCCTCCGCTCTCCTCCGCTCCTGACGGTGTCGATTACGCGCCGAGGTACGATATCCATCCCCCTCCGCTCTCCTCCGCCCCTGACGGTGTCGATTACGCGCCGAGGTATGATATCCATCCCCCCTCCGCTCTCCTCCGCTCCTGACGGTGTCGATTACGCGCCGAGGTACGATATCAATCCCCCCTCCGCTCTCCTCTGCTCCTGCCGGTGTCGATTACACGCCGAGGTACGATATCCATCCCCCCTCCGCTCTCCTCCCCTCCTGACAGTGTCGATTATGCACCGAGGTACGATATCCATCCCCCCTCCGCTCTCCTCTGCTCCTGACGGTGTCGATTACACGCCGAGGTACGATATCCATCCCCCCTCCGCTCTCCTCCGCTCCTGACGGTGTCGATTACGCGCCGAGGTACGATATCCATCCCCCTCCACTCTCCTCCGCCCCTGACGGTGTCGATTACGCGCCGAGGTATGATATCCATCCCCCCTCCGCTCTCCTCCGCTCCTGACGGTGTCGATTACGCGCCGAGGTACGATATCCATCCCCCCTCCGCTCTCCTCTGCTCCTGACGGTGTCGATTACACGCCGAGGTATGATATCCATCCCCCCTCCGCTCTCCTCTGCTCCTGCCGGTGTCGATTACGTGCCGAGGTACGATATCCATCCCCCCTCCGCTCTCCTCCGCTCCTGACGGTGTCGATTATGCACCGAGGTACGATATCCATCCCCCCTCCGCTCTCCTCCGCTCCTGACGGTGTCGATTACGCGCTGAGGTACGATTCCAGCGGGAGGTGGTGGGTCACCCTCGGGTATTTCTCCCAAGCCCCCACTCTTCAGGCCCGAGTTGTGATCATCGATCTCGCGAAGCCTGCTGATGTTTGGGCGGATGTCACAACAGAGGCCGTCCATGGGCAATTTCCAGCACATAAAGCTACTGGTTGTTGAAGAGGATTACTTACAACCGCCAGCGCCCCCGCCCCCCCCCCCCCCCGAGATATCTGCCCTCCTCCAATTCTGGCCTCTTGAGCATCCCTGATTATAATCCCTCCACCATTGGTGGCCGTGCCTTCAGCTGTCTGGGCCCTAAGCTCTGGAATTCCCTCTGCCTCTCTCTCCCCCTTTAACATGCTTCTTAAAACCAAGGACCAAGCTTTTGGTCACCTGCCCTAATATCCCCTTATGTGGCTCGCTGTCAAATTTTTTGTCTTATAAAGTGCAGCGCCTTTTTAAAAAATGTGTTCACAGGATGTAGGCGTCGCTGGCTAGGCCAGTATTTATTGCCCATCCCTAGTTGCCTTTGAGTG
This sequence comes from Somniosus microcephalus, assembly GCF_052327205.1. Lineage (NCBI taxonomy): Eukaryota > Metazoa > Chordata > Chondrichthyes > Squaliformes > Somniosidae > Somniosus > Somniosus microcephalus. The sequence continues at coordinate 384,299,462 of NC_140988.1, read as the reverse complement.
ACTTGCTGGGCCATTAAGAGTCAACCACATTGCTGTGGGTCTAGAGTCACATACAGGCCAGACCGGGTAAGGACAGCATTAGTGAACCAGACGGGTTTTTACAACAATCTGATAGTTTCATGGTCACCGTTACTGATACAGGAAACTCTCTATTACCCGGCTCCTAAATAACCGGAAATCTCTCTTAACCGGCAAAATTCAGGAGTAGGTTCAGGTAGGTTTTACTTCATATTAGTGGCCGTGTAACCGGGGTTTCAAGATCTGTGGCCGTGTAACCGGGGTTCCTGGATCTGTGGCCGTGTAACCGGGGTTCCTGGATCTGTGGCCGTGTAACCAGGGTTCCTGCACCTGTGGCCGTGTAACCAGGGTTCCTGCACCTGTGGCCGTGTAACCAGGGCTCCTGCACCTGTGGCCGTGTAACCAGGGTTCCTGCACCTGTGGCCGTGTAACCAGGGTTCCTGCACCTGTGGCCGTGTAACCAGGGTTCCTGGATCTGTGGCCGTGTAACCGGGGTTCCTGGATCTGTGGCCGTGTAACCAGGGTTCCTGGATCTGTGGCCGTGTAACCGGGGTTCCTGCACCTGTGGCCGTGTAACCGGGGTTCCTGCACCTGTGGCCGTGTAACCGGGGTTCCTGCACCTGTGGCCGTGTAACCGGGGTTCCTGCACCTGTGGCCGTGTAACCAGGGTTCCTGCACCTGTGGCCGTGTAACCAGGGTTCCTGGATCTGTGGCCGTGTAACCGGGGTTCCTGGATCTGTGGCCGTGTAACCGGGGTTCCTGGATCTGTGGCCGTGTAATCGGAGTTCCTGGATCTGTGGCCGTGTAACCGGGGTTCCTACACCTGTGGCCGTGTAACCGGGGTTCCTGGATCTGTGGCCGTGTAACCGGGGTTCCTGCACCTGTGGCCGTGTAACCGGGGTTCCTGGATCTGTGGCCGTGTAACCGGGGTTCCTGGATCTGTGGCCGTGTAACTGGGACTCCTGGGTCTGTGGCCGTGTAACCGGGACTCCTGGACCGGTGGCCGTGTAACCGGGGTTCCTGGATCTGTGGCCGTGTAACCAGGGTTCCTGGATCTGTGGCCGTGTAACCGGGGTTCCTGGATCTGTGGCCGTGTAACCGGGGCTCCTGGATATGTGGCCGTGTAACCGGGGTTCCTGGATCTGTGGCCGTGTAACCGGGGTTCCTGGATCTGTGGCCGTGTAACCGGGGTTCCTGGATCTGTGGCCGTGTAACCGGGGTTCCTGGATCTGTGGCCGTGTAACCAGGGTTCCTGGATCTGTGGCCGTGTAACCGGGGTTCCAGGATCTGTGGCCGTGTAACCGGGACTCCTGGACTGGTGGCCGTGTAACCGGGGTTCCTGCACCTGTGGCCGTGTAACTGGGGTTCCTGGATCTGTGGCCGTGCACGGGGCTCTCGTACTTTGGTAAGTATACCTCTCTGTAATCCGGACTTTTTGATCAACCGGCACCACGTCGGTCCCGGATAAAAAAGAGTTTCCTGTACTAGCTTTTCATTTAATTTAAATTCCCCAGCTGCCGTGGTGGGATTTAGAACTCGCCATCTAACTGGATCATTAGTCCAGGCCTTTAGATTACTAGTCCAGTAACATAACCACTACGCTACTGTACCCGTAGGCTGTTTTACAGTGTTAAAGGTGCTGTGTAACTATAACTTGTTGTATGGTCCCAGTCACTGGCCTGGGCTGATGCAGCAGGGCTGGGATTTGGAGCTCTGTGCCCTCCTGGTCTGTGTCGCTCAGTACCACACTGGGCGGTGTATTGAATCACTTGCGCCATCAGAAGAAATTGAGATTTAACACTAAACTGAAGTTGTACAAACATGAGAATCTTGATCCAGTACCATTGGGAGCCGCTGCCTTCAGCTGGTCGAGTGCGAAGACTGTCGACCATCTCAAGAGGTTGCCTGGTTAACACACCATTACATCGCAGCACAACAAACATCAAAATAATTATCAGAAAATCACTTCACACAACAAATGTTTTCTTTTGAACTCGCGACAAGGCTAAGTCACAGAGTGATTGTGCTGCTTGTTAAATAGGTGTGTAAAATAACATAAGCAATATAATTTTGAGGTGTTATATTTACATGAGCGGGCTGATTTTACGAATGGTCACTATTGGTTCCCCACCAGTAACACCACCACCTTAAACATTCACTCCCTCCACCACCGGCGCACCGTGGCTGCAGTGTGTACCATCTACAAGATGCACTGCAGCAACTCGCCAAGGCTTCTTCGGCAGCACCTCCCAAACCCGCGACCTCTTCCACCTAGAAGGACAAGGGCAGCAGGCGCATGGGAACACCACCACCTCCAAGTTCCCTCCAAGTCACACACCATCCTGACTTGGAAATATATCGGCCATTCCTTCATCGTCACTGGGTCACAATCCTGGAACTCCCTCCCTAACAGCACTGTGGGAGTACCTTCACCACACGGACTGCAGCGGTTCAAGAAGGCGGCTCACCACCACCTTCTCAAGGGCAACTAGGGATGGGCAATAAATGCCGGCCTTGCCAGCGACGCCCAGATCCCATAAACGAATAAAAAAACCAGAGAGTCATTAAATCAGCCAGGTGTATTTATTTTAAAGCATTTAACGTTCTTTAAAAAAATACAAAATTGACTGCTTTCAGCATATTGTCAGTAACACAAAATCATAACCACATGTGCAAGAAGTGCCGTCAGCTGGAGGAGCTCGAGCTCCGGGTTTCTTTTTTTTAATTCATTGATGGGATGTGGGCGTCGCTGGCTAGGCCTGCATTTAGTGCCCATCCCTAATTGCCCTTGAGAAGGTGGTGGTGAGCCGCCTTCTTGAACCGCTGCAGTCCGTGTGGTGTAGGTACACCCACAATGCTGTTAGGAAGGGAGTTCCAGGATTTTGGCCCAGCGACAGTGAAGGAACGGCGATACAGGTCCAAGTCAGGATGGTGTGTGGCTTGGAGGGGAACTTGTAGGTGGTGACGTTCCCATGCGTCTGCTGGCCTTGTCCTTCTAAGTGAAGCCTTTCTTAACCAGAGAGCATTGTTAAGATCAGCAGTGCCGGGGGGGCAAGAGAGTTGGCACAGCGCCAGTCTCACCTTCCTCCAGGTGGCATGAGTGATCATTCTGGGTGACTTGGTGGCACCCACACATTGTTGGTGACCGATGGGGGGAGATTCGGACACTGTTTAAAACACTGATGGGGTTTATCTCACCCACACATTGTTGGTGACCGATGGGGGGAGATTCGGACACTGTTTAAAACACTGATGGGGTTTATCTCACCCACACATTGTTGGTGACCGATGGGGGGAGATTCGGACACTGTTTAAAACACTGATGGGGTTTATCTCACCCACACATTGTTGGTGACCGATGGGAGGAGATTCGGACACTGTTTAAAACACTGATGGGGTTTATCTCACCCACACATTGTTGGTGACCGATGGGGGGAGATTCGGACACTGTTTAAAACACTGATGGGGTTTATCTCACCCACACATTGTTGGTGGGAGATGGGGGGAGATTCGGACACTGTTTAAAACACTGATGGGGTTTATCTCACCCACACATTGTTGGTGGGAGATGGGAGGAGATTCGGACACTGTTTAAAACACTGATGGGGTTTATCTCACCCACACATTGTTGGTGGGAGATGGGGGGAGATTCGGACACTGTTTAAAACACTGATGGGGTTTATCTCACCCACACATTGTTGGTGACCGATGGGAGGAGATTCGGACACTGTTTAAAACACTGATGGGGTTTATCTCACCCACACATTGTTGGTGACTGATGGGAGGAGATTCGGACACTGTTTAAAACACTGATGGGGTTTATCTCACCCACACATTGTTGGTGACCGATGGGGGGAGATTCGGACACTGTTTAAAACACTGATGGGGTTTATCTCACCCACACATTGTTGGTGTCCGATGGGGGGAGATTCGGACACTGTTTAAAACACTGATGGGGTTTATCTCACCCACACATTGTTGGTGGGAGATGGGGGGAGATTCGGACACTGTTTAAAACACTGATGGGGTTTATCTCACCCACACATTGTTGGTGGGAGATGGGGGGAGATTCGGACACTGTTTAAAACACTGATGGGGTTTATCTCACCCACACATTGTTGGTGTCCGATGGGGGGAGATTCGGACACTGTTTAAAACACTGATGGGGTTTATCTCACCCACACATTGTTGGTGGGAGATGGGGGGAGATTCGGACACTGTTTAAAACACTGATGGGGTTTATCTCACCCACACATTGTTGGTGACTGATGGGGGGAGATTCGGACACTGTTTAAAACACTGATGGGGTTTATCTCACCCACACATTGTTGGTGTCCGATGGGGGGAGATTCGGACACTGTTTAAAACACTGATGGGGTTTATCTCACCCACACATTGTTGGTGGGAGATGGGGGGAGATTCGGACACTGTTTAAAACACTGATGGGGTTTATCTCACCCACACATTGTTGGTGGGAGATGGGGAGAGATTCGGACACTGTTTAAAACACTGATGGGGTTTATCTCACCCACACATTGTTGGTGACCGATGGGGGGAGATTCGGACACTGTTTAAAACACTGATGGGGTTTATCTCACCCACACATTGTTGGTGGGAGATGGGAGGAGATTCGGACACTGTTTAAAACACTGATGGGGTTTATCTCACCCACACATTGTTGGTGACTGATGGGAGGAGATTCGGACACTGTTTAAAACACTGATGGGGTTTATCTCACCCACACATTGTTGGTGACCGATGGGGGGAGATTCGGACACTGTTTAAAACACTGATGGGGTTTATCTCACCCACACATTGTTGGTGGGAGATGGGAGGAGATTCGGACACTGTTTAAAACACTGATGGGGTTTATCTCACCCACACATTGTTGGTGACCGATGGGAGGAGATTCGGACACTGTTTAAAACACTGATGGGGTTTATCTCACCCACACATTGTTGGTGGGAGATGGGGGGAGATTCGGACACTGTTTAAAACACTGATGGGGTTTATCTCACCCACACATTGTTGGTGACCGATGGGGGGAGATTCGGACACTGTTTAAAACACTGATGGGGTTTATCTCACCCACACATTGTTGGTGGGAGATGGGGGGAGATTCGGACACTGTTTAAAACACTGATGGGGTTTATCTCACCCACACATTGTTGGTGGGAGATGGGGGGAGATTCGGACACTGTTTAAAACACTGATGGGGTTTATCTCACCCACACATTGTTAGTGACCGATGGGGGGAGATTCGGACACTGTTTAAAACACTGATGGGGTTTATCTCACCCACACATTGTTGGTGACCGATGGGGGGAGATTCGGACACTGTTTAAAACACTGATGGGGTTTATCTCACCCACACATTGTTGGTGGGAGATGGGAGGAGATTCGGACACTGTTTAAAACACTGATGGGGTTTATCTCACCCACACATTGTTGGTGACTGATGGGAGGAGATTCGGACACTGTTTAAAACACTGATGGGGTTTATCTCACCCACACATTGTTGGTGACCGATGGGGGGAGATTCGGACACTGTTTAAAACACTGATGGGGTTTATCTCACCCACACATTGTTGGTGGGAGATGGGAGGAGATTCGGACACTGTTTAAAACACTGATGGGGTTTATCTCACCCACACATTGTTGGTGACCGATGGGAGGAGATTCGGACACTGTTTAAAACACTGATGGGGTTTATCTCACCCACACATTGTTGGTGGGAGATGGGGGGAGATTCGGACACTGTTTAAAACACTGATGGGGTTTATCTCACCCACACATTGTTGGTGACCGATGGGGGGAGATTCGGACACTGTTTAAAACACTGATGGGGTTTATCTCACCCACACATTGTTGGTGGGAGATGGGGGGAGATTCGGACACTGTTTAAAACACTGATGGGGTTTATCTCACCCACACATTGTTGGTGGGAGATGGGGGGAGATTCGGACACTGTTTAAAACACTGATGGGGTTTATCTCACCCACACATTGTTAGTGACCGATGGGGGGAGATTCGGACACTGTTTAAAACACTGATGGGGTTTATCTCACCCACACATTGTTGGTGACCGATGGGGGGAGATTCGGACACTGTTTAAAACACTGATGGGGTTTATCTCACCCACACATTGTTGGTGACCGATGGGAGGAGATTCGGACACTGTTTAAAACACTGATGGGGTTTATCTCACCCACACATTGTTGGTGGGAGATGGGGGGAGATTCGGACACTGTTTAAAACACTGATGGGGTTTATCTCACCCACACATTGTTGGTGGGAGATGGGGGGAGATTCGGACACTGTTTAAAACACTGATGGGGTTTATCTCACCCACACATTGTTGGTGGGAGATGGGGGGAGATTCGGACACTGTTTAAAACACTGATGGGGTTTATCTCACCCACACATTGTTGGTGGGAGATGGGGGGAGATTCGGACACTGTTTAAAACACTGATGGGGTTTATCTCACCCAGACATTGTTGGTGACCGATGGGAGGAGATTCGGACACTGTTTAAAACACTGATGGGGTTTATCTCACCCACACATTGTTGGTGGGAGATGGGGGGAGATTCGGACACTGTTTAAAACACTGATGGGGTTTATCTCACCCACACATTGTTGGTGGGAGATGGGGGGAGATTCGGACACTGTTTAAAACACTGATGGGGTTTATCTCACCCACACATTGTTGGTGACCGATGGGAGGAGATTCGGACACTGTTTAAAACACTGATGGGGTTTATCTCACCCACACATTGTTGGTGGGAGATGGGGGGAGATTCGGACACTGTTTAAAACACTGATGGGGTTTATCTCACCCACACATTGTTGGTGGGAGATGGGGGGAGATTCGGACACTGTTTAAAACACTGATGGGGTTTATCTCACCCAGACATTGTTGGTGGGAGATGGGGGGAGATTCGGACACTGTTTAAAACACTGATGGGGTTTATCTCACCCACACATTGTTGGTGACCGATGGGGGGAGATTCGGACACTGTTTAAAACACTGATGGGGTTTATCTCACCCACACATTGTTGGTGGGAGATGGGGGGAGATTCGGACACTGTTTAAAACACTGATGGGGTTTATCTCACCCACACATTGTTGGTGGGAGATGGGGGGAGATTCGGACACTGTTTAAAACACTGATGGGGTTTATCTCACCCACACATTGTTGGTGACCGATGGGGGGAGATTCGGACACTGTTTAAAACACTGATGGGGTTTATCTCACCCACACATTGTTGGTGGGAGATGGGGGGAGATTCGGACACTGTTTAAAACACTGATGGGGTTTATCTCACCCACACATTGTTGGTGACCGATGGGAGGAGATTCGGACACTGTTTAAAACACTGATGGGGTTTATCTCACCCACACATTGTTGGTGACCGATGGGAGGAGATTCGGACACTGTTTAAAACACTGATGGGGTTTATCTCACCCACACATTGTTGGTGGGAGATGGGGGGAGATTCGGACACTGTTTAAAACACTGATGGGGTTTATCTCACCCAGACATTGTTGGTGGGAGATGGGAGGAGATTCGGGCACTGTTTAAAACACTGATGGGGTTTATCTCACCCACACATTGTTGGTGACCGATGGGAGGAGATTCGGACACTGTTTAAAACACTGATGGGGTTCATCTCACCCAGACATTGTTGGTGACCGATGGGGGGAGATTCGGACACTGTTTAAAACACTGATGGGGTTTATCTCACCCAGACATTGTTGGTGGGAGATGGGAGGAGATTCGGACACTGTTTAAAACACTGATGGGGTTTATCTCACCCATACATTGTTGGTGACCGATGGGAGGAGATTCGGACACTGTTTAAAACACTGATGGGGTTTATCTCACCCACACATTGTTGGTGGGAGATGGGAGGAGATTCGGACACTGTTTAAAACACTGATGGGGTTTATCTCACCCACACATTGTTGGTGGGAGATGGGAGGAGATTCGGACACTGTTTAAAACACTGATGGGGTTTATCTCACCCACACATTGTTGGTGACCGATGGGAGGAGATTCGGACACTGTTTAAAACACTGATGGGGTTTATCTCACCCACACATTGTTGGTGGGAGATGGGGGGAGATTCGGACACTGTTTAAAACACTGATGGGGTTTATCTCACCCACACATTGTTGGTGGGAGATGGGAGGAGATTCGGACACTGTTTAAAACACTGATGGGGTTTATCTCACCCACACATTGTTGGTGACCGATGGGAGGAGATTCGGACACTGTTTAAAACACTGATGGGGTTTATCTCACCCACACATTGTTGGTGGGAGGTGGGGGGAGATTCGGACACTGTTTAAAACACTGATGGGGTTTATCTCACCCACACATTGTTGGTGGGAGGTGGGGGGAGATTCGGACACTGTTTAAAACACTGATGGGGTTTATCTCACCCACACATTGTTGGTGACCGATGGGGGGAGATTCGGACACTGTTTAAAACACTGATGGGGTTTATCTCACCCACACATTGTTGGTGACTGATGGGGGGAGATTCGGACACTGTTTAAAACACTGATGGGGTTTATCTCACCCACACATTGTTGGTGACCGATGGGGGGAGATTCGGACACTGTTTAAAACACTGATGGGGTTTATCTCACCCACACATTGTTGGTGGGAGGTGGGGGGAGATTCGGACACTGTTTAAAACACTGATGGGGTTTATCTCACCCACACATTGTTGGTGGGAGGTGGGGGGAGATTCGGACACTGTTTAAAACACTGATGGGGTTTATCTCACCCACACATTGTTGGTGACCGATGGGGGGAGATTCGGACACTGTTTAAAACACTGATGGGGTTTATCTCACCCACACATTGTTGGTGACTGATGGGGGGAGATTCGGACACTGTTTAAAACACTGATGGGGTTTATCTCACCCACACATTGTTGGTGACCGATGGGGGGAGATTCGGACACTGTTTAAAACACTGATGGGGTTTATCTCACCCACACATTGTTGGTGACTGATGGGGGGAGATTCGGACACTGTTTAAAACACTGATGGGGTTTATCTCACCCAGACATTGTTGGTGGGAGATGGGAGGAGATTCGGACACTGTTTAAAACACTGATGGGGTTTATCTCACCCACACATTGTTGGTGGGAGATGGGGGGAGATTCGGACACTGTTTAAAACACTGATGGGGTTTATCTCACCCACACATTGTTGGTGGGAGATGGGAGGAGATTCGGACACTGTTTAAAACACTGATGGGGTTTATCTCACCCACACATTGTTGGTGGGAGATGGGGGGAGATTCGGACACTGTTTAAAACACTGATGGGGTTTACCTCACCCACACATTGTTGGTGACCGATGGGGGGAGATTCGGACACTGTTTAAAACACTGATGGGGTTTATCTCACCCACACATTGGCAGAGCCCTGCTTGGCCCCGCCTCACGAGTGAGTTTGCCCCGCTGGAGGAACACACGGGAGGTAGGTGGACAATGGGCTTCTCTATAATCCCAACCAAGTGGACAGTTGAAACAAAGTAAATACAACGCTGAACTGTAGATTAAGAACAGTGGAATATAAGTGAGCAAATAGTGTAAAAGCACCAAATTACAAAGAGATATTAATAGATGAAGTGAATGGGAAAAACTGTGGATTTCAATATAGGCTTTATATATTTATTTCAGATTTCAATATCGGCTTTGGACTAAAAAAGTATAGATCAGAGTACTTTCTAAATGGTTAAAAGCTAGAAACAGTGGAGGTCCAAAGAGACTTGGGGGGTCCAGGTACATAGATCATTAAAATTTCATGAACAGGTACAGAAGCTAATCAAAAAAGCTAATGGAATGCTGGCCTATACATCTAGAGGACCAGAGTACAAGAGGTAGAACATAGGAACAGGAGGAGGCCATTTAGCTCCTCCAGCCTGTTCCACCATTCAATGGCTGATCTGCGACCTAACTCCATAAACCCGCCTTTGCCCCATGTCCCTTAATACCTTTGGTTAACAAAAATCTATCAATCTCAGATTTAGAATTAACAATTGATCTAGCGTCAATTACCATTTGTGGAAGAGAGTTCCAAACTTCGACCACCCTTTGTGTGCAGAAGAGTTTCCTGAAAGGCCTGGCTCTGATTTTTAGGCTATGTACCTTAGTCCTAGATTCCTCAACCAGCGGAAATAGTTTCTCTTTAACTACTCTATCAGTTCCCCTTAATATCCTGAAAACTTCCATCAGATCACCCCTTAACCTTCTAAATTCCAGGCAATACAACCATTGCTTATCTACCGCCATACCTTTGAATCTATTTTTCCAATCTACCTCAGCCAACTTGCATCTCATACCTATGTAATTGGCTTTAATTAAGTTTAAGTTTAAGACTCTAGTTTCGGACTTAGGCAAGTCACTCTCAAAATTAATGTGAAATTCTATCATATTATGATCACTCTGCCCCAGAGGATCCTTTACTATGAGATTGCTAATTAACCCTGTCTCATTACACAATACAAGATCTATAATAGCCTTTTCCCTGGTTGGTTCCAGACACATTGTTCTAGGAAACTGTCCCGAATGCATTCCATGAACTTGTCCTCCAGACTACCTTTGCCAATTTGATTTGTCCAGTCTATATGAAGATTTAAGTCCCCCACGTTTATTGCATTACCTTTGTTGCAAGCTCCTACTATTTCTTGATTAATATTCTGTCCAACGGTATAGCTACTGTTAGCGGGTCTATATACAACTCCCACCAGTGTTTTCTGCCCCTTGTTATTCCTTATTTCCACCCAGACTGATTCTACTTCCTGATCTTCCGAGCCGAGATCCTTTCTCGCTACTGTCCTTATGTCGTCCTTTATTATCAGGGCTACTCCCCCTCCTTTTCCATTCTGCCTGTCTTTTCGAAATGTCAAGTACCCTGGAACATTTAGTTCCCAACCTTGGCCACCTTGCAACCACGTCTCTGTAATGACTATTAGATCAAACCCATTTATCTCTATTTGTGCCATTAGTTCATCTATCTTGTTACGAATGCTTCGTGCATTCAGATAAAGAGCCGTAATTTACATTCTTTTACCATTATTCCCTGGTTTGACCTTATTCTCTGCTGCACTGCTACCATTAAACTCTATGGCCTAGAAATTCACTATGGCCCCGCCAGCTGGCTAGCGCCCAAAAGTTAGCGCTGAGCGCGGAGCCAGTTGCGACCGTCAGATATTCAGTTTCTGCGCCCCAAGTCGGAACCGGGCGCTATTCCAGGGTGTGCCCGCCCCGCTTGGGGCGCTGAAACTGAATTTCAGCGCTCTAGGTGCCGCTGCGACACCCGATGCGGTGCGGCAGGCTGCGGTACTGCAGGCCTCCTCCTTCTCTTAAGGTGGAGGTGCCTGCAACGGGGAGATCGCCGCTGGATTGTGCCGGCAAATGAGCCCGGCACCACGGAGAAGTGCCGGGCTCGCGGAAAGCAGCCGGCAATGCCGCGGGGGGGGGTGGTGGAGGAGGCCGGGGAAGGAGGTGCGGGCATGCGGCCGCCGAAAAAGCGGCCGGCCGCACCTCCACCTTTATGCGCCCCACTAAGGCTGCAGTAAGGCCCTGGTCTCCGGATGTTAGTAGCGGCCGCCACGGAGGAGGCGGCGGCAACTGAATATGGGCGTCGGGCCGGCACCGGGGCGGAAACGGGGCACTGCGCACACCGATGATGTCATCGGTGCCGGCGCAGCGCTACCGGCTACCGCCGCCATTACCGCCGAGCTCAATATCAGCGCAAACTCCTCTATTGGCGCAGAAGCCCTCTTTGGGCGGTAACTGGCCGCAAAGCTGGCAGCGCCTTACTGAATTTCTAGGCCACTCTGTTTATTTTTACCCAAATAGCTACATTGCTCTATTGCCTTGACCTTTCTCTTTAGATTTCTAAATTTCCCCTCACCTGACCCCTCCCCCCTTTTTTAGTTTAAAGCCCTGTCTACAGCCCTAGTTATTCGATTCGCCAGGACGCTGGTCCCAGCCCGGTTTAAGTGGAGCCCGTCCCGACGGAACAGCTCCCTCTTTCCCCAGTACTGGTGCCAGTGCCACATGAATTGAAACCCCTTTTTCCCACACCACTCTTTGAGCCACGCATTTAACTCTCTGATCTGCTTGACCCTATGCCAATTTGCACGTGGCTCAGGTAGTAATCCAGAGATTATTACCCTTGTGGTTCTGCTTATTAATTTAGACCCTAGCTCCTCAAACTCCCTCAGCAGAACCTCATTCTTAGTTCTACCTATGTCGTTGGTTCCTACATGGACCATGACAACTGGATCCTCCCCCTCCCAAGTTCTTCTCCAGCTGCGAGGAGATATCCTTAACCCTGGCACCGGGCAGGCAACACAGCCTTCGGGACTCTCTTTCGCGGCTGCAGAGAACAGTATCTATCCCCCTGACTATACCGTCCCCTACTACTACCACATTCCTTCCTTCTCCCCCCACTTGGATGGCCCCCTGAACCACGGTGCCTTGGTCAGTTTGCCCATCCTCCCTGCAGTCCTTTTCCTCATCCATACAGGCAGCAAGTACCTCATATCTGTTGGACAAGGTTCAGGGCTGAGGCTCCTCCATCACTACATCCTTTGTCCCCATACCTGCCTGACTCGCAGTCACACCCTCCTGTCCCTGACCACTGACGAACTCTAAAGTACTATTTAACCTAAAGGGTGTGACTGCCTCCTGGGACAAAGTGTCCAGGTAACTCTCTCCCTCCCTGATGCATTGCAATGTCTGCAGCTCGGACTCCGGCTCAACAACTCTGAGCCAGTTCCTCGAGTTACAGACACTTAGTGCAGATGTGCTTGCTCGGGATTGTGATGCTCTCCACAGACTCCCACACGCTGCAGTTACAACACCACCTGCCCTGCCATCTCTAACCTTGTTTTCTTTATTAATTAATTAAAGCTTTTATTCAATTGATATTTTAGGTTTATTGTTCGATTATTTTATTTAGTTTCAGTTGTTAATTTATTAAGTACCAGCAAGTTACGGTTTCTCAGCTCTTAATTTAACACCCCTTCCTTAACAGAGAGAGCAAAAAAAGCTGTAATGCTCACCAACCAATCACCTACCTGCTCTCCTGTGACGTCACTCGATTTTCTTGTTGTTTTTGAGTCGGAGCCTCGCCGCTGTCGCTGCTTTAATTCAGCTCCGCTCTCGGGCCGCTCTTTATCCTCTCGCCGCTGTCGCTGCTTTAATTCAGGCCCGCTCTCGGGCCGCTCTTTATCCTCTCGCCGCTGTCGCTGCTTTAATTCAGGCCCGCTCTCAGGCCGCTCTTTATCCTCTCGCCGCTGTCGCTGCTTTAATTCAGGCCCGCTCTCGGGCCGCTCTTTATCCTCTCGCCGCTGTCGCTGCTTTAATTCAGGTCCGCTCTCGGGCCGCTCTTTATCCTCTCGCCGCTGCCGCTGCTTTAATTCAGCTCCGCTCTCGGGCCGCTCTTTATCCTCTCGCCGCTGTCACTGCTTTAATTCAGCTCCGCTCTCGGGCCGCTCTTTATCCTCTCGCCGCTGTCACTGCTTTAATTCAGGTCCGCTCTCGGGCCGCTCTTTATCCTCTCGCCGCTGTCACTGCTTTAATTCAGCTCCGCTCTCGGGCCGCTCTTTATCCTCTCGCCACTGTCGCTGCTTTAATTCAGCTCCGCTCTCGGGCCGCTCTTTATCCTCTCGCCGCTGTCACTGCTTTAATTCAGGTCCGCTCTCGGGCCGCTCTTTATCCTCTCGCCACTGTCACTGCTTTAATTCAGCTCCGCTCTCGGGCCGCTCTTTATCCTCTCGCCGCTGTCACTGCTTTAATTCAGCTCCGCTCTTGGGCCGCTCTTTATCCTCTCGCCACTGTCGCTGCTTTAATTCAGCTCCGCTCTCGGGCCGCTCTTTATCCTCTCGCCGCTGTCACTGCTTTAATTCAGGTCCGCTCTCGGGCCGCTCTTTATCCTCTCGCCGCTGCCGCTGCTTTAATTCAGGTCCGCTCTCGGCCCGCTCTTTATCCTCTCGCCGCTGTCGCTGCTTTAATTCAGCTCCGCTCTCGGGCCGCTCTTTATCCTCTCGCCGCTGCTTTAATTCAGGTCCGCTCTCAGGCCGCTCTTTATCCTCTCGCCGCTGCTTTAATTCAGCTCCACTCTCGGGCCGCTCTTTATCCTCTCGCCGCTGCTTTAATTCAGGACCACTCTCGGGCCGCTCTTTATCCTCTCGCTGCTGCCGCTGCTTTAATTCAGGTCCACTCTCGGGCCACTCTTTATCCTCTCGCCGCTGCCACTGCTTTAATTCAGCTCCGCTCTCGGGCCGCTCTTTATCCTCTCACCGCTGTCACTGCTTTAATTCAGGTCCGCTCTCGGGCCACTCTTTATCCTCTCGCTGCTGCCGCTGCTTTAATTCAGGTCCGCTCTCGGGCCACTCTTTATCCTCTCACCGCTGTCACTGCTTTAATTCAGGTCCGCTCTCGGGCCGCTCTTTATCCTCTCGCCGCTGCCGCTGCTTTAATTCAGGTCCGCTCTCGGGCCGCACTTTATCCTCTCGCCGCTGCCGCTGCTTTAATTCAGGTCCGCTCTCGGGCCACTCTTTATCCTCTCGCCGCTGCCGCTGCTTTAATTCAGGTCCGCTCTCGGGCCGCTCTTTATCCTCTCGCCGCTGCCGCTGCTTTAATTCAGGTCCGCTCTCGGGCCGCACTTTATCCTCTCGCTTCTGCCGCTTCTTTAATTCAGCTCTGCTCTCGGGCCACTCTTTATCCTCTCACCGCTGTCACTGCTTTAATTCAGGTCCGCTCTCGGGCCGCTCTTTATCCTCTTGCCGCTGCCGCTGCTTTAATTCAGGTCCGCTCTCGGGCCGCTCTTTATCCTCTCGCCGCTGCCGCTGCTTTAATTCAGCTCCGCTCTCGGGCCGCTCTTTATCCTCTCGCCGCTGCTTTAATTCAGGTCCGCTCTCGGGCCGCTCTTTATCCTCTCGCCGCTGCCGCTGCTTTAATTCAGGTCCACTCTCGGGCCGCTCTTTATCCTCTCGCCGCTGCCGCTGCTTTAATTCAGGTCCACTCTCGGGCCGCTCTTTATCCTCTCGCCGCTGCCGCTGCTTTAATTCAGCTCCACTCTCGGGCCGCTCTTTATCCTCTCACCGCTGCCGCTGCTTTAATTCAGGTCCGCTCTCGGGCCGCTCTTTATCCTCTCGCCGCTGCTTTAATTCAGCTCCACTCTCGGGCCGCTCTTTATCCTCCCGCCGCTGTCGCTGCTTTAATTCAGGTCCGCTCTCGGGCCGCTCTTTATCCTCTCGCCGCTGCCGCTGCTTTAATTCAGGTCCGCTCTCGGGCCGCTCTTTATCCTCTCGCCGCTGCCGCTGCTTTAATTTAGGTCCGCTCTCGGGCCGCTCTTTATCCTCTCGCCGCTGCTTTAATTCAGGTCCGCTCTCGGGCCGCTCTTTATCCTCTCGCCGCTGCCGCTGCTTTAATTCAGCTCCGCTCTCGGGCCGCTCTTTATCCTCTCACCGCTGTCGCTGCTTTAATTCGGCTCCGCTCTCGGGCCGCTCTTTATCCTCTTGCCGCTGCTTTAATTCAGGTCCGCTCTCGAGCCGCTCTTTATCCTCTCGCCGCTGCCGCTGCTTTAATTCAGCTCCGCTCTCGGGCCGCTCTTTATCCTCTCGCCGTTCCCGCTGCTTTAATTCAGGTCCGCTCTCGGGCCGCTCTTTATCCTCTCGCCGCTGTCACTGCTTTAATTCAGGTCCGCTCTCGGGCCGCTCTTTATCCTTTCGCCGCTGCCGCTGCTTTAATTCAGGTCCGCTCTCGGGCCGCTCTTTATCCTCTCGCCGCTGTCACTGCTTTAATTCAGGTCCACTCTCGGGTCGCTCTTTATCCTCTCGCCGCTGCCGCTGCTTTAATTCAGGTCCGCTCTCGGGCCGCTCTTTATCCTCCCGCCGCTGTCGCTGCTTTAATTCAGGTCCGCTCTCGGGCCGCTCTTTATCCTCCCGCCGCTGCCGCTGCTTTAATGTACTCTCTGCAGGTTGAGTGTCCCGAATCCAGCAACCTCGGGACCAAGGCCGAGCCGGTTTTCGTGTTTTTCCAGACTTCGGAACGTGTTTCTGATGTCCGAAGTCCAGAACTATCGCAACCTGGGCTCGGGTGTTTCCAGACTTCGAACATCAGAAACACGTTCCGAGTCCGGAAATACCTGGGCCCAAGTTGCGGTTTGACAGGGTGTCCGGATTCCAGAACATTTTACGGATTCCGGATGACCCTGCCACCAATCTGGATTCCGGAACATTCCAGATTCCATTAGTCCGGATTTTGGACACTCAACCTGTACCTCTATTTATTTATTTATTTATTCGTTTATGAGATGTGGGCGTTTCTGAGAAGGCCAGCATTTATTGCCCATCCCTAGTTGCCTTGAGAAGGTGGTGGTGAGCCGCCTTCTTGAACCGCTGCAGTCCGTGTGGTGAATGTGCTCCCACAGTGCTGTTAGGGAGGGAGTTCCAGGATTTTGACCCAGCGATGATGAAGGATCGGCCGATATACTTCTAAGTCAGGATGGTGTGTGACTTGGAGGGGAACTTGGAGGTGGTGGTGTTCCCATGCGCCTGCTGCCCTTGTCCTTCCAGGTGGTAGAGGTCGCGGGTTTGGGAGGTGCTGCTGAAGAAGCCTTGGCGAGTTGCTGCAGTGCATCTTGTAGATGGTACACACTGCAGCCACGGTACGCCGGTGGTGGAGGGAGTGAATTTTGAAGGTGGTGGATAGGGTGCCAATCAAGTGGGCTGCTTTGTCCTGGATGTTGCCGAGCTTCTTGAGTGTTGTTGGAGCTGCACTCATCCAGGCAAGTGGAGAGTATTCCATCACACTCCTGACTTGTGCCTTGTAGATGGTGGAAAGGCTTTGGGAAGTCAGGAGGTGAGACACTCGTCGCAGAATACCCAGCCTCTGACCTGCTCTTGTTGCTACAATATTTATGTGGCTGGTCCAGTTAAGTTTCTGGTCAATGGTGACCCCCCAGGATATTGTTGGTGGGGGATTCGGCGATGGTAATGCCGTTGAATGTCAAGGGGCGGTGGTTAGACTCTCGCTTGTTGGAGATAGTCATTGCCTGGCACTTGTGTTTCGCGAATGTTACCTGCCACTTATCAGCCCAAGCCTGAACGTCGTCCAGGTCTTTTTGCATGCGGGCATGGACTGCTTCATTATCTGAGGAATTGTGAATGGCACTGGACACTGCAGTCATCAGCAAACATCCCCATTCCTGACCTTATGTTGGAGGGAAGGTCATTGATGAAGCAGCTGAAGATGGTTGGGCCTACAACACTGCCCTCAGGAACTCCTGTAGCGATGTCCTGGGGCTGTGATGATTGACCTCCAACCACCACAACCATCTTCCTTTGTGCTAGGTATGACTCCAGCCAGTGGAGAGTTTTCCCCCCGATTCCCATTGACTTCAGTTTTACTAGGGCTCCTTGATGCCACACTCGGTCAAATGCTGCCTTGATGTCAAGGGCAGTCACTCTCACCTCACCTCTGGAATTCAGCTTCTTTGTCCTTGTTTGGACCAAGGCTGTAATGAGGTCGGGAGCTGAGTGGTCTTGGCGGAACCCAAACTGGGCATCAGAGAGCAGGTTATTGGTGAGTAAGTGCCGTTTGACAGCACTGTCGATGTATGAAGCCCAGGATCCCGTATGCTTTTTTAACCGCTTTCTCAACCTGCCCTGCTACCTTCAACGATTTGTGCACACATACCCCCAGGTCTCTCTGTTCATGTGCCCCTTCAGGAGATTGTACCCTTTAGTTTATATTTCCTCTCCTCATTCTTTCTACCAAAATGTATCACTTCACACTTTTCTACATTAAATTTCATCTGCCATGTGTCTGCCCATTTCATCAGCCTGTCTATGTCTTCCTGAAGTCTATCACTATCCTTCTCACTCTTCACTATACTTCCAAGTTTTGTGTCATCAGAAAATTGTGCCCTGTACACCCACGTCCAAGTCATTAATATATACCAAGAAAAGCAGTGGTCCTAGAACCGACCCCTGGGGAACACCACTGTATACCTCCCTCCAGTCTGAAAAACAACCGTTCACCACTACTCTCTGTTTCCTGTCACTTGGCCAATTCCGTATCCATGCTGCCGCTGTCCCTTTTATTCCATGGGCTTCAACTTTGCTGACAAGTCAATTATGTGGCACTTTGTTGAATGTCTTTTGGAAGTCCCTGTACACCACGTCAACCGCATTGCCCTCATCAACCTTCTCTGTTACCTCATCAAAGAACTCAATCAAATTACAAGAAACTCTCGTTTAAACGGCACCTAAATAGTTGGAATTCTCTATCAACCGGCAAAATTCTCACTCCGAAAACAACACCTCAATAACCGGCAATGTTGCCGACTCGCTGACCACTGACCGCTAGGAACCACCGACTCACTGACCCACTGACCGCTGGGAAACACCAAATTGCTGACCCACTGACCGCTGGGAACCACCGACTCGCTGACCCACTGACCGCTGGGAACCACCGACTCGCTGACCCACTGACTGCTGGGAACCACCGACTCACTGACCACTGACCGCTGGGAACCACCGACTCACTGACCACTGACTGCTGGGAACCACCGACTCGTTGACCACTGACCGCTGGGAACCACCGACTCGTTGACCCACTGACCGCTGGGAACCACCGACTCGCTGACCACTGACCGCTGGGAACCACCGACTCGCTGACCCACTGACCACTGGGAACCACTGACTCGCTGACCACTGACCGCTGGGAACCACCGACTCACTGACCCACTGACCGCTGGGAACCACCGACTCACTGACCCACTGACCGCTGGGAACCACCGACTCGCTGACCCACTGACCGCTGGGAACCAATGACTCGTTGACCCACTGACTGCTGGGAATTACCGACTCGCTGACCACTGACTGCTGGGAACCACTGACTCACTGACCACTGACCGCTGGGAACCACCGACTCGCTGACCATTGACCGCTGGGAAACACCAAATTGCTGACCCACTGACTGCTGGGAACCACCGACTCCCTGACCCACTGACCGCTGGGAACCACCGTCTCGCTGACCACTGACCGCTGGGAACCACCGACTTACTGACCCACTGACCGCTGGGAACCACCGACTCACTGACCCACTGACCGCTGGGAAACACCAAATTGCTGACCCACTGACCGCTGGGAACCACCGACTCGCTGACCCACTGACCGCTGGGAACCACCGACTCGCTGACCACTGACCGCTGGGAACCACCGACTCGCTGACCACTGACCGCTGGGAACCACCGACTCGCTGACCCACTGACCACTGGGAACCACTGACTCGCTGACCACTGACCGCTGGGAACCGCCGACTCACTATCGACTGACTGCTGCGAACCACCAACTCACTGACCCACTGACCGCTGGGAACCACTGACTCGCTGACCCACTGACCGCTGGGAACCACCGACTCGCTGACCACTGACCGCTGGGAATCACTGACTCGTTGACCCACTGACTGCAGGGAATTACCGACTCGCTGACCACTGACTGCTGGGAACCACCGACTCACTGACCACTGACCGCTGGGAACCACCGACTCGCTGACCACTGACCGCTGGGAACCACCGACTCGCTGACCACTGACCGCTGGGAACCACCGACTCGCTGACCACTGACCGCTGGGAACCACCGACTCGCTGACCACTGACCGCTGGGAACCACCGACTCGCTGACCCACTGACCGCTGGGAACCACCGACTCGCTGACCACTGACCGCTGGGAACCACCGACTCGCTGACCACTGACCGCTGGGAACCACCGACTCGCTGACCCACTGACCACTGGGAACCACTGACTCGCTGACCACTGACCGCTGGGAACCGCCGACTCACTATCGACTGACTGCTGGGAACCACCAACTCACTGACCCACTGACCGCTGGGAACCACTGACTCGCTGACCCACTGACCGCTGGGAACCACCGACTCGCTGACCACTGACCGCTGGGAATCACTGACTCGTTGACCCACTGACTGCAGGGAATTACCGACTCGCTGACCACTGACTGCTGGGAACCACCGACTCGCTGACCCACTGACCGCTGGGAACCACCGACTCATTGACCCACTGACCGCTGGGAACCACCTACTCACTGACCCACTGACCGCTGGGAACCACCGACTCACTGACCACAGACCGCTGGGAACCACCGACTCGCTGACCCACTGACCGCTGGGAACCACCGACTCACTGACCCACTGACTGCTGGGAACCACCGACTCGCTGACCCACTGACCACTGGGAAACACTGACTCACTGACCCACTGACCGCTGGGAACCACCGACTCACTGACCCACAGACCACTGGGAAACACCGACTCACTGACCCACTGACCGCTGGGAACCACCCACTCGCTGACCACTGACCGCTGGGAACCACCGACTCGCTGACCCACTGACTGCTGGGAACCACCGACTCGCTGACCACTGACTGCTGGGAACCACCGACTCGCTGATCACTGACCGCTGGGAACCACCCACTCGCTGACCACTGACCGCTGGGAACCACTGACTCGCTGACCACTGACCGCTGGGAACCACCGACTCGTTGACCCACTGACCGCTGGGAACCACCGACTCGCTGACCACTGACCGCTGGGAACCACCGACTCGCTGACCCACTGACCACTGGGAACCACTGACTCGCTGACCACTGACCGCTGGGAACCACCGACTCACTGACCCACTGACCGCTGGGAACCACCGACTCACTGACCCACTGACCGCTGGGAACCACCGACTCGCTGACCCACTGACCGCTGGGAACCAATGACTCGTTGACCCACTGACTGCTGGGAATTACCGACTCGCTGACCACTGACTGCTGGGAACCACTGACTCACTGACCACTGACCGCTGGGAACCACCGACTCGCTGACCATTGACCGCTGGGAAACACCAAATTGCTGACCCACTGACTGCTGGGAACCACCGACTCCCTGACCCACTGACCGCTGGGAACCACCGTCTCGCTGACCACTGACCGCTGGGAACCACCGACTTACTGACCCACTGACCGCTGGGAACCACCGACTCACTGACCCACTGACCGCTGGGAAACACCAAATTGCTGACCCACTGACCGCTGGGAACCACCGACTCGCTGACCCACTGACCGCTGGGAACCACCGACTCGCTGACCACTGACCGCTGGGAACCACCGACTCGCTGACCACTGACCACTGGGAACCACCGACTCGCTGACCCACTGACCACTGGGAACCACTGACTCGCTGACCACTGACCGCTGGGAACCGCCGACTCACTATCGACTGACTGCTGCGAACCACCAACTCACTGACCCACTGACCGCTGGGAACCACTGACTCGCTGACCCACTGACCGCTGGGAACCACCGACTCGCTGACCACTGACCGCTGGGAATCACTGACACGTTGACCCACTGACTGCAGGGAATTACCGACTCGCTGACCACTGACTGCTGGGAACCACCGACTCACTGACCACTGACCGCTGGGAACCACCGACTCGCTGACCACTGACCGCTGGGAACCACCGACTCGCTGACCACTGACCGCTGGGAACCACCGACTCGCTGACCACTGACCGCTGGGAACCACCGACTCGCTGACCACTGACCGCTGGGAACCACCGACTCGCTGACCCACTGACCGCTGGGAACCACCGACTCGCTGACCACTGACCGCTGGGAACCACCGACTCGCTGACCACTGACCGCTGGGAACCACCGACTCGCTGACCCACTGACCACTGGGAACCACTGACTCGCTGACCACTGACCGCTGGGAACCGCCGACTCACTATCGACTGACTGCTGGGAACCACCAACTCACTGACCCACTGACCGCTGGGAACCACTGACTCGCTGACCCACTGACCGCTGGGAACCACCGACTCGCTGACCACTGACCGCTGGGAATCACTGACTCGTTGACCCACTGACTGCAGGGAATTACCGACTCGCTGACCACTGACTGCTGGGAACCACCGACTCGCTGACCCACTGACCGCTGGGAACCACCGACTCATTGACCCACTGACCGCTGGGAACCACCTACTCACTGACCCACTGACCGCTGGGAACCACCGACTCACTGACCACAGACCGCTGGGAACCACCGACTCGCTGACCCACTGACCGCTGGGAACCACCGACTCACTGACCCACTGACTGCTGGGAACCACCGACTCGCTGACCCACTGACCACTGGGAAACACTGACTCACTGACCCACTGACCGCTGGGAACCACCGACTCACTGACCCACAGACCACTGGGAAACACCGACTCACTGACCCACTGACCGCTGGGAACCACCCACTCGCTGACCACTGACCGCTGGGAACCACCGACTCGCTGACCCACTGACTGCTGGGAACCACCGACTCGCTGACCACTGACTGCTGGGAACCACCGACTCGCTGACCACTGACCGCTGGGAACCACCCACTCACTGACCACTGACCGCTGGGAACCACTGACTCGCTGACCACTGACCGCTGGGAACCACCGACTCGCTGACCCACTGACCACTGGGAACCACCGACTCACTGACCAACTGACCGCTGTGAACCACCGACTCGCTGACCACTGACCGCTGGGAACCACCGACTCGCTGACCCACTGACCACTGGCCACTGAGAACCACCGACACGCTGACCCACTGACCGCTGGGATTTACCGACTCGCTGACCCACTGACCGCTGGGCATCGCTGGGCACCGCAGAGCCACTGACCGCTGGGAACCACTGACTCACTGACGCACTGACCGCTGGGAACCACCGACTCGCTGACCCACTGACCGCTGGGAACCACCGACTCACTGACCAACTGACCGCTGCGAACCACCGACTCGCTGACCAACTGACCGCTGTGAACCACCGACTCGCTGACCACTGACCGCTGGGAACCACCGACTCGCTGACCCACTGACCACTGGCCACTGGGAACCACTGACTCACTGACCGCTGGGATTTACCGACTCGCTGACCCACTGACCGCTGGGCATCGCTGGGCACCGCAGAGCCACTGACCGCTGGGAACCACTGACTCACTGACCCACTGACCGCTGGGAACCACCGACTCGCTGACCCACTGACCGCTGGGAACCACCGACTCGCTGACCTACTGACCGCTGGGAAACACCAAATTGCTGACCCACTGACTGCTGGGAACCACCAATTCGCTGACCCACTGACCGCTGGGAACCACCGACTCGCTGACCACTGACCGCTGGGAACCACCGACTTACTGACCCACTGACCGCTGGGACCCACCAACTCGCTGACCCACTGACCGCTGGGAACCATCGACTCGCTGACCCACTGACCGCTGGGAACCACCGACTCACTGACCCACTGACCGCTGGGAAACACCAAATTGCTGACCCACTGACCGCTGGGAACCACCGACTCGCTGACCCACTGACTGCTGGGAACCACCGACTCGCTGACCACTGACTGCTGGGAACCACCGACTCGCTGACCACTGACCGCTGGGAACCACCCACTCGCTGACCACTGACCGCTGGGAACCACTGACTCGCTGACCACTGACCGCTGGGAACCACCGACTCGCTGACCCACTGACCACTGGGAACCACCGACTCACTGACCAACTGACCGCTGCGAACCACCGACTCGCTGACCACTGACCGCTGGGAACCACCGACTCGCTGACCCACTGACCACTGGCCACTGAGAACCACCGACACGCTGACCCACTGACCGCTGGGATTTACCGACTCGCTGACCCACTGACCGCTGGGCATCGCTGGGCACCGCAGAGCCACTGACCGCTGGGAACCACTGACTCACTGACGCACTGACCGCTGGGAACCACCGACTCGCTGACCCACTGACCGCTGGGAACCACCGACTCACTGACCAACTGACCGCTGCGAACCACCGACTCGCTGACCAACTGACCGCTGTGAACCACCGACTCGCTGACCACTGACCGCTGGGAACCACCGACTCGCTGACCCACTGACCACTGGCCACTGGGAACCACTGACTCACTGACCGCTGGGATTTACCGACTCGCTGACCCACTGACCGCTGGGCATCGCTGGGCACCGCAGAGCCACTGACCGCTGGGAACCACTGACTCACTGACGCACTGACCGCTGGGAACCACCGACTCGCTGACCCACTGACCGCTGGGAACCACCGACTCGCTGACCTACTGACCGCTGGGAAACACCAAATTGCTGACCCACTGACTGCTGGGAACCACCAATTCGCTGACCCACTGACCGCTGGGAACCACCGACTCGCTGACCACTGACCGCTGGGAACCACCGACTTACTGACCCACTGACCGCTGGGACCCACCAACTCGCTGACCCACTGACCGCTGGGAACCATCGACTCGCTGACCCACTGACCGCTGGGAACCACCGACTCACTGACCCACTGACCGCTGGGAAACACCAAATTGCTGACCCACTGACCGCTGGGAACCACCGACTCGCTGACCCACTGACCGCTGGGAACCACCGACTCGCTGACCACTGACCGCTGGGAACCACCGACTCGCTGACCACTGACCGCTGGGAACCACCAACTCGCTGACCCACTGACCACTGGGAACCACCGACTCGCTGACCACTGACCGCTGGGAACCACCGACTCACTATCGACTGACCGCTGGGAACCACCAACTCACTGACCCACTGACCGCTGGGAACCACTGACTCGCTGACCCACTGACCGCTGGGAACCACCGACTCGCTGACCACTGACCGCTGGGAACCACCGACTCGTTGACCCACTGACTGCAGGGAATTGCCGACTCGCTGACCACTGACTGCTGGGAACCACCGACTCGCTGACCCACTGACCGCTGGGAACCACCGACTCGCTGACCCACTGACCGCTGGGAACCACCAACTGACTGACCCACTGACCGCTGGGAACCGCTAACCCACTGACCGCTGGGAACCACCGTCTGACTGACCCACTGACCGCTGGGAACCAGCGACTGACTGACCCACTGACCGCTGGGAACCGCTGACCCACTGACCGCTGGGAACCACCGACTGACT
The DNA here is from genome assembly GCF_052327205.1 of Somniosus microcephalus. Lineage (NCBI taxonomy): Eukaryota > Metazoa > Chordata > Chondrichthyes > Squaliformes > Somniosidae > Somniosus > Somniosus microcephalus. Next base: position 384,274,357 of record NC_140988.1, on the reverse strand, counting down.
GACCCACTGACCGCTGGGAACCACCGACTCACTGACCCACTCACTGCTGGGAATTAACGACTTGCTGACCCACTGAATGCTGGGAACCACCGACTCGCTGACCCACTGAACGCTGGGAACCATTGACTCGCTGACCCACTGACCACTGGGAACCACCGACTCACTGACCCACTGACCGCTGGGAACCACCGACTCACTGACCAACTGACCGCTGCGAACCACCGACTCGCTGACCACTGACTGCTGGGAACCACCGACTCGCTGACCCACTGACCACTGGCCACTGGGAACCACCGACTCGCTGACCCACTGACCGCTGGGATTTACCGACTCGCTGACCCACTGAACGCTGGGCATCGCTGGGCACCACAGAGCCACTGACCGCTGGGAACCACCGACTCGCTGACCCACTGACCGCTGGGATTTACCGACTCGCTGACCCACTGACCGCTGGGCATCGCTGGGCACCGCAGAGCCACTGACCGCTGGGAACCACCGACTCGCTGACCCACTGACCACTGGCCACTGGGAACCACCGACTCGCTGACCCACTGACCGCTGGGATTTACCGACTCGCTGACCCACTGACCGCTGGGCATCGCTGGGCACCGCAGAGCCACTGACCGCTGGGAACCACTGACTCACTGACCCACTGACCGCTGGGAACCACCGACTCGCTGACCCACTGACCGCTGGGAACCACCGACTCGCTGACCACTGACCGCTGGGAACCACCGACTCGTTGACCCACTGACCGCTGGGAACCACCGACTCGCTGACCCACTGACCGCTGGGAACCACCAACTGACTGACCCACTGACCGCTGGGAACCGCTGACCCACTGACCGCTGGGAACCACCGTCTGACTGACCCACTGACCGCTGGGAACCAGCGACTGACTGACCCACTGACCGCTGGGAACCGCTGACCCACTGACCGCTGGGAACCACCGACTGACTGACCCACTGACCGCTGGGAACCACCGACTCACTGACCCACTCACCGCTGGGAATTAACGACTTGCTGACCCACTGAATGCTGGGAACCGCCGACTCGCTGACCACTGACCGCTGGGAACCACCGACTTGCTGACCCACCGACTGCTGGGAACCACCGACTCGCTGACCACTGACCGCTGGGAACCACCGACTCGCTGACCCACCGACCGCTGGGAACCACCGACTCGCTGACCACTGACCGCTGGGAACCACCGACTCGCTGACCCACTGACTGCTGGGAACAACCGACTCGCTGACCACTGACCGCTGGGAACCACCGACTCGCTGACCCACTGAACGCTGGGAACCATCGACTCGCTGACCCACTGACCGCTGGGAACCACCGACTCACTGACCCACTGACCGCTGGGAACCACCGACTCACTGACCAACTGACCGCTGCGAACCACCGACTCGCTGACCGCTGGGAACCACCGACTCGCTGACCCACTGACCACTGGCCACTGGGAACCACCGACTCGCTGACCCACTGACCGCTGAGATTTACCGACTCGCTGACACACTGACTGCTGGGCATCGCTGGGCACCGCAGAGCCACTGACCGCTGGGAACCACTGACTCACTGACCCACTGACCGCTGGGAACCACCGACTCGCTGACCCACTGACCGCTGGGAACCACCGACTCGCTGACCACTGACCGCTGGGAACCACCGACTCGCTGACCCACTGACCACTGGGAACCACTGACTCGCTGACCACTGACCGCTGGGAACCACCGACTCACTGACCCACTGACCGCTGGGAACCATCGACTCGCTGACCCACTGACCGCTGGGAACCACCGACTCACTGACCCACTGACCGCTGGGAAACACCAAATTGCTGACCCACTGACCGCTGGGAACCACCGACTCGCTGACCCACTGACCGCTGGGAACCACCGACTCGCTGTCCACTGACCGCTGGGAACCACCGACTCGCTGACCACTGACCGCTGGGAACCACCGACTCGCTGACCCACCGACCGCTGGGAACCACCGACTCGCTGACCACTGACCACTGGGAACCACCGACTCGCTGACCCACTGACTGCTGGGAACCACCGACTCGCTGACCACTGACCGCTGGGAACCACCCACTCGCTGACCACTGACCGCTGGGAACCTCTGACTCGCTGACCACTGACCGCTGGGAACCACCGACTCGCTGACCCACTGACCACTCGGAACCACCGACTCACTGACCAACTGACCGCTGCGAACCACCGACTCGCTGACCACTGACCGCTGGGAACCACTGACTCGCTGACCCACTGACCACTGGCCACTGGGAACCACCGACACGCTGACCCACTGACTGCTGGGATTTACCGACTCACTGACCGCTGGGCATCGCTGGGCACCGCAGAGCCACTGACCGCTGGGAACCACTGACTCACTGACCCACTGACCGCTGGGAACCACCGACTCGCTGACCCACTGACCGCTGGGATCCACCGACTCGCTGACCTACTGACCGCTGGGAAACACCAATTCGCTGACCCACTGACCACTGGGAACCACCGACTTGCTGACCACTGACCGCTGGGAACCACCGACTTACTGACCCACTGACCGCTGGGACCCACCAACTCGCTGACCCACTGACCGCTGGGAACCATCGACTCGCTGACCCACTGACCGCTGGGAACCATCGACTCGCTGACCCACTGACCGCTGGGACCCACCAACTCGCTGACCCACTGACCGCTGGGAACCACCGACTCACTGACCCACTGACCGCTGGGAAACACCAAATTGCTGACCCACTGACCGCTGGGAACCACCGACTCGCTGACCACTGACCGCTGGGAACCACCGACTCGCTGACCCACTGAACGCTGGGAACCATCGACTCGCTGACCCACTGACCGCTGGGAACCACCGACTCACTGACCCACTGACCGCTGGGAACCACCGACTCACTGACCAACTGACCGCTGCGAACCACCGACTCGCTGACCACTGACCGCTGGGAACCACCGACTCGCTGACCCACTGACTGCTGGGAACAACCGACTCGCTGACCACTGACCGCTGGGAACCACCGACTCGCTGACCCACTGAACGCTGGGAACCATCGACTCGCTGACCCACTGACCGCTGGGAACCACCGACTCACTGACCCACTGACCGCTGGGAACCACCGACTCACTGACCAACTGACCGCTGCGAACCACCGACTCGCTGACCGCTGGGAACCACCGACTCGCTGACCCACTGACCACTGGCCACTGGGAACCACCGACTCGCTGACCCACTGACCGCTGAGATTTACCGACTCGCTGACACACTGACTGCTGGGCATCGCTGGGCACCGCAGAGCCACTGACCGCTGGGAACCACTGACTCACTGACCCACTGACCGCTGGGAACCACCGACTCGCTGACCCACTGACCGCTGGGAACCACCGACTCGCTGACCACTGACCGCTGGGAACCACCGACTCGCTGACCCACTGACCACTGGGAACCACTGACTCGCTGACCACTGACCGCTGGGAACCACCGACTCACTGACCCACTGACCGCTGGGAACCATCGACTCGCTGACCCACTGACCGCTGGGAACCACCGACTCACTGACCCACTGACCGCTGGGAAACACCAAATTGCTGACCCACTGACCGCTGGGAACCACCGACTCGCTGACCCACTGACCGCTGGGAACCACCGACTCGCTGTCCACTGACCGCTGGGAACCACCGACTCGCTGACCACTGACCGCTGGGAACCACCGACTCGCTGACCCACCGACCGCTGGGAACCACCGACTCGCTGACCACTGACCACTGGGAACCACCGACTCGCTGACCCACTGACTGCTGGGAACCACCGACTCGCTGACCACTGACCGCTGGGAACCACCCACTCGCTGACCACTGACCGCTGGGAACCTCTGACTCGCTGACCACTGACCGCTGGGAACCACCGACTCGCTGACCCACTGACCACTCGGAACCACCGACTCACTGACCAACTGACCGCTGCGAACCACCGACTCGCTGACCACTGACCGCTGGGAACCACTGACTCGCTGACCCACTGACCACTGGCCACTGGGAACCACCGACACGCTGACCCACTGACTGCTGGGATTTACCGACTCACTGACCGCTGGGCATCGCTGGGCACCGCAGAGCCACTGACCGCTGGGAACCACTGACTCACTGACCCACTGACCGCTGGGAACCACCGACTCGCTGACCCACTGACCGCTGGGATCCACCGACTCGCTGACCTACTGACCGCTGGGAAACACCAATTCGCTGACCCACTGACCACTGGGAACCACCGACTTGCTGACCACTGACCGCTGGGAACCACCGACTTACTGACCCACTGACCGCTGGGACCCACCAACTCGCTGACCCACTGACCGCTGGGAACCATCGACTCGCTGACCCACTGACCGCTGGGAACCACCGACTCTCTGACCCACTGACCGCTGGGAAACACCAAATTGCTGACCCACTGACCGCTGGGAACCACCGACTCGCTGACCACTGACCGCTGGGAACCACCGACTCGCTGACCCACTGAACGCTGGGAACCATCGACTCGCTGACCCACTGACCGCTGGGAACCACCGACTCACTGACCCACTGACCGCTGGGAACCACCGACTCACTGACCAACTGACCGCTGCGAACCACCGACTCGCTGACCACTGACCGCTGGGAACCACCGACTCGCTGACCCACTGACCGCTGGGAACCACCGACTCGCTGACCACTGACCGCTGGGAACCACCGACTCGCTGACCCACTGACTGCTGGGAACAACCGACTCGCTGACCACTGACCGCTGGGAACCACCGACTCGCTGACCCACTGAACGCTGGGAACCATCGACTCGCTGACCCACTGACCGCTGGGAACCACCGACTCACTGACCCACTGACCGCTGGGAACCACCGACTCACTGACCAACTGACCGCTGCGAACCACCGACTCGCTGACCGCTGGGAACCACCGACTCGCTGACCCACTGACCACTGGCCACTGGGAACCACCGACTCGCTGACCCACTGACCGCTGAGATTTACCGACTCGCTGACACACTGACTGCTGGGCATCGCTGGGCACCGCAGAGCCACTGACCGCTGGGAACCACTGACCCACTGACCGCTGGGAACCACCGACTCGCTGACCCACTGACCGCTGGGAACCACCGACTCGCTGACCACTGACCGCTGGGAACCACCGACTCGCTGACCCACTGACCACTGGGAACCACTGACTCGCTGACCACTGACCGCTGGGAACCACCGACTCACTGACCCACTGACCGCTGGGAACCATCGACTCGCTGACCCACTGACCGCTGGGAACCACCGACTCACTGACCCACTGACCGCTGGGAAACACCAAATTGCTGACCCACTGACCGCTGGGAACCACCGACTCGCTGACCCACTGACCGCTGGGAACCACCGACTCGCTGTCCACTGACCGCTGGGAACCACCGACTCGCTGACCACTGACCGCTGGGAACCACCGACTCGCTGACCCACCGACCGCTGGGAACCACCGACTCGCTGACCACTGACCACTGGGAACCACCGACTCGCTGACCCACTGACTGCTGGGAACCACCGACTCGCTGACCACTGACCGCTGGGAACCACCCACTCGCTGACCACTGACCGCTGGGAACCTCTGACTCGCTGACCACTGACCGCTGGGAACCACCGACTCGCTGACCCACTGACCACTCGGAACCACCGACTCACTGACCAACTGACCGCTGCGAACCACCGACTCGCTGACCACTGACCGCTGGGAACCACTGACTCGCTGACCCACTGACCACTGGCCACTGGGAACCACCGACACGCTGACCCACTGACTGCTGGGATTTACCGACTCACTGACCGCTGGGCATCGCTGGGCACCGCAGAGCCACTGACCGCTGGGAACCACTGACTCACTGACCCACTGACCACTGGGAACCACCGACTCGCTGACCACTGACCACTGGGAACCACCGACTCGCTGACCCACTGACCACTGGGAACCACTGACTCGCTGACCACTGACCGCTGGGAACCGCCGACTCACTATCGACTGACTGCTGCGAACCACCAACTCACTGACCCACTGACCGCTGGGAACCACTGACTCGCTGACCCACTGACCGCTGGGAACCACCGACTCGCTGACCACTGACCGCTGGGAATCACTGACACGTTGACCCACTGACTGCAGGGAATTACCGACTCGCTGACCACTGACTGCTGGGAACCACCGACTCACTGACCACTGACCGCTGGGAACCACCGACTCGCTGACCACTGACCGCTGGGAACCACCGACTCGCTGACCACTGACCGCTGGGAACCACCGACTCGCTGACCACTGACCGCTGGGAACCACCGACTCGCTGACCACTGACCGCTGGGAACCACCGACTCGCTGACCCACTGACCGCTGGGAACCACCGACTCGCTGACCACTGACCGCTGGGAACCACCGACTCGCTGACCACTGACCGCTGGGAACCACCGACTCGCTGACCCACTGACCACTGGGAACCACTGACTCGCTGACCACTGACCGCTGGGAACCGCCGACTCACTATCGACTGACTGCTGGGAACCACCAACTCACTGACCCACTGACCGCTGGGAACCACTGACTCGCTGACCCACTGACCGCTGGGAACCACCGACTCGCTGACCACTGACCGCTGGGAATCACTGACTCGTTGACCCACTGACTGCAGGGAATTACCGACTCGCTGACCACTGACTGCTGGGAACCACCGACTCGCTGACCCACTGACCGCTGGGAACCACCGACTCATTGACCCACTGACCGCTGGGAACCACCTACTCACTGACCCACTGACCGCTGGGAACCACCGACTCACTGACCACAGACCGCTGGGAACCACCGACTCGCTGACCCACTGACCGCTGGGAACCACCGACTCACTGACCCACTGACTGCTGGGAACCACCGACTCGCTGACCCACTGACCACTGGGAAACACTGACTCACTGACCCACTGACCGCTGGGAACCACCGACTCACTGACCCACAGACCACTGGGAAACACCGACTCACTGACCCACTGACCGCTGGGAACCACCCACTCGCTGACCACTGACCGCTGGGAACCACCGACTCGCTGACCCACTGACTGCTGGGAACCACCGACTCGCTGACCACTGACTGCTGGGAACCACCGACTCGCTGACCACTGACCGCTGGGAACCACCCACTCACTGACCACTGACCGCTGGGAACCACTGACTCGCTGACCACTGACCGCTGGGAACCACCGACTCGCTGACCCACTGACCACTGGGAACCACCGACTCACTGACCAACTGACCGCTGTGAACCACCGACTCGCTGACCACTGACCGCTGGGAACCACCGACTCGCTGACCCACTGACCACTGGCCACTGAGAACCACCGACACGCTGACCCACTGACCGCTGGGATTTACCGACTCGCTGACCCACTGACCGCTGGGCATCGCTGGGCACCGCAGAGCCACTGACCGCTGGGAACCACTGACTCACTGACGCACTGACCGCTGGGAACCACCGACTCGCTGACCCACTGACCGCTGGGAACCACCGACTCACTGACCAACTGACCGCTGCGAACCACCGACTCGCTGACCAACTGACCGCTGTGAACCACCGACTCGCTGACCACTGACCGCTGGGAACCACCGACTCGCTGACCCACTGACCACTGGCCACTGGGAACCACTGACTCACTGACCGCTGGGATTTACCGACTCGCTGACCCACTGACCGCTGGGCATCGCTGGGCACCGCAGAGCCACTGACCGCTGGGAACCACTGACTCACTGACCCACTGACCGCTGGGAACCACCGACTCGCTGACCCACTGACCGCTGGGAACCACCGACTCGCTGACCTACTGACCGCTGGGAAACACCAAATTGCTGACCCACTGACTGCTGGGAACCACCAATTCGCTGACCCACTGACCGCTGGGAACCACCGACTCGCTGACCACTGACCGCTGGGAACCACCGACTTACTGACCCACTGACCGCTGGGACCCACCAACTCGCTGACCCACTGACCGCTGGGAACCATCGACTCGCTGACCCACTGACCGCTGGGAACCACCGACTCACTGACCCACTGACCGCTGGGAAACACCAAATTGCTGACCCACTGACCGCTGGGAACCACCGACTCGCTGACCCACTGACTGCTGGGAACCACCGACTCGCTGACCACTGACTGCTGGGAACCACCGACTCGCTGACCACTGACCGCTGGGAACCACCCACTCGCTGACCACTGACCGCTGGGAACCACTGACTCGCTGACCACTGACCGCTGGGAACCACCGACTCGCTGACCCACTGACCACTGGGAACCACCGACTCACTGACCAACTGACCGCTGCGAACCACCGACTCGCTGACCACTGACCGCTGGGAACCACCGACTCGCTGACCCACTGACCACTGGCCACTGAGAACCACCGACACGCTGACCCACTGACCGCTGGGATTTACCGACTCGCTGACCCACTGACCGCTGGGCATCGCTGGGCACCGCAGAGCCACTGACCGCTGGGAACCACTGACTCACTGACGCACTGACCGCTGGGAACCACCGACTCGCTGACCCACTGACCGCTGGGAACCACCGACTCACTGACCAACTGACCGCTGCGAACCACCGACTCGCTGACCAACTGACCGCTGTGAACCACCGACTCGCTGACCACTGACCGCTGGGAACCACCGACTCGCTGACCCACTGACCACTGGCCACTGGGAACCACTGACTCACTGACCGCTGGGATTTACCGACTCGCTGACCCACTGACCGCTGGGCATCGCTGGGCACCGCAGAGCCACTGACCGCTGGGAACCACTGACTCACTGACGCACTGACCGCTGGGAACCACCGACTCGCTGACCCACTGACCGCTGGGAACCACCGACTCGCTGACCTACTGACCGCTGGGAAACACCAAATTGCTGACCCACTGACTGCTGGGAACCACCAATTCGCTGACCCACTGACCGCTGGGAACCACCGACTCGCTGACCACTGACCGCTGGGAACCACCGACTTACTGACCCACTGACCGCTGGGACCCACCAACTCGCTGACCCACTGACCGCTGGGAACCATCGACTCGCTGACCCACTGACCGCTGGGAACCACCGACTCACTGACCCACTGACCGCTGGGAAACACCAAATTGCTGACCCACTGACCGCTGGGAACCACCGACTCGCTGACCCACTGACCGCTGGGAACCACCGACTCGCTGACCACTGACCGCTGGGAACCACCGACTCGCTGACCACTGACCGCTGGGAACCACCAACTCGCTGACCCACTGACCACTGGGAACCACCGACTCGCTGACCACTGACCGCTGGGAACCACCGACTCACTATCGACTGACCGCTGGGAACCACCAACTCACTGACCCACTGACCGCTGGGAACCACTGACTCGCTGACCCACTGACCGCTGGGAACCACCGACTCGCTGACCACTGACCGCTGGGAACCACCGACTCGTTGACCCACTGACTGCAGGGAATTGCCGACTCGCTGACCACTGACTGCTGGGAACCACCGACTCGCTGACCCACTGACCGCTGGGAACCACCGACTCGCTGACCCACTGACCGCTGGGAACCACCAACTGACTGACCCACTGACCGCTGGGAACCGCTAACCCACTGACCGCTGGGAACCACCGTCTGACTGACCCACTGACCGCTGGGAACCAGCGACTGACTGACCCACTGACCGCTGGGAACCGCTGACCCACTGACCGCTGGGAACCACCGACTGACTGACCCACTGACCGCTGGGAACCACCGACTCACTGACCCACTCACTGCTGGGAATTAACGACTTGCTGACCCACTGAATGCTGGGAACCACCGACTCGCTGACCCACTGAACGCTGGGAACCATTGACTCGCTGACCCACTGACCACTGGGAACCACCGACTCACTGACCCACTGACCGCTGGGAACCACCGACTCACTGACCAACTGACCGCTGCGAACCACCGACTCGCTGACCACTGACTGCTGGGAACCACCGACTCGCTGACCCACTGACCACTGGCCACTGGGAACCACCGACTCGCTGACCCACTGACCGCTGGGATTTACCGACTCGCTGACCCACTGAACGCTGGGCATCGCTGGGCACCACAGAGCCACTGACCGCTGGGAACCACCGACTCGCTGACCCACTGACCGCTGGGATTTACCGACTCGCTGACCCACTGACCGCTGGGCATCGCTGGGCACCGCAGAGCCACTGACCGCTGGGAACCACCGACTCGCTGACCCACTGACCACTGGCCACTGGGAACCACCGACTCGCTGACCCACTGACCGCTGGGATTTACCGACTCGCTGACCCACTGACCGCTGGGCATCGCTGGGCACCGCAGAGCCACTGACCGCTGGGAACCACTGACTCACTGACCCACTGACCGCTGGGAACCACCGACTCGCTGACCCACTGACCGCTGGGAACCACCGACTCGCTGACCACTGACCGCTGGGAACCACCGACTCGTTGACCCACTGACCGCTGGGAACCACCGACTCGCTGACCCACTGACCGCTGGGAACCACCAACTGACTGACCCACTGACCGCTGGGAACCGCTGACCCACTGACCGCTGGGAACCACCGTCTGACTGACCCACTGACCGCTGGGAACCAGCGACTGACTGACCCACTGACCGCTGGGAACCGCTGACCCACTGACCGCTGGGAACCACCGACTGACTGACCCACTGACCGCTGGGAACCACCGACTCACTGACCCACTCACCGCTGGGAATTAACGACTTGCTGACCCACTGAATGCTGGGAACCGCCGACTCGCTGACCACTGACCGCTGGGAACCACCGACTTGCTGACCCACCGACTGCTGGGAACCACCGACTCGCTGACCACTGACCGCTGGGAACCACCGACTCGCTGACCCACCGACCGCTGGGAACCACCGACTCGCTGACCACTGACCGCTGGGAACCACCGACTCGCTGACCCACTGACTGCTGGGAACAACCGACTCGCTGACCACTGACCGCTGGGAACCACCGACTCGCTGACCCACTGAACGCTGGGAACCATCGACTCGCTGACCCACTGACCGCTGGGAACCACCGACTCACTGACCCACTGACCGCTGGGAACCACCGACTCACTGACCAACTGACCGCTGCGAACCACCGACTCGCTGACCGCTGGGAACCACCGACTCGCTGACCCACTGACCACTGGCCACTGGGAACCACCGACTCGCTGACCCACTGACCGCTGAGATTTACCGACTCGCTGACACACTGACTGCTGGGCATCGCTGGGCACCGCAGAGCCACTGACCGCTGGGAACCACTGACTCACTGACCCACTGACCGCTGGGAACCACCGACTCGCTGACCCACTGACCGCTGGGAACCACCGACTCGCTGACCACTGACCGCTGGGAACCACCGACTCGCTGACCCACTGACCACTGGGAACCACTGACTCGCTGACCACTGACCGCTGGGAACCACCGACTCACTGACCCACTGACCGCTGGGAACCATCGACTCGCTGACCCACTGACCGCTGGGAACCACCGACTCACTGACCCACTGACCGCTGGGAAACACCAAATTGCTGACCCACTGACCGCTGGGAACCACCGACTCGCTGACCCACTGACCGCTGGGAACCACCGACTCGCTGTCCACTGACCGCTGGGAACCACCGACTCGCTGACCACTGACCGCTGGGAACCACCGACTCGCTGACCCACCGACCGCTGGGAACCACCGACTCGCTGACCACTGACCACTGGGAACCACCGACTCGCTGACCCACTGACTGCTGGGAACCACCGACTCGCTGACCACTGACCGCTGGGAACCACCCACTCGCTGACCACTGACCGCTGGGAACCTCTGACTCGCTGACCACTGACCGCTGGGAACCACCGACTCGCTGACCCACTGACCACTCGGAACCACCGACTCACTGACCAACTGACCGCTGCGAACCACCGACTCGCTGACCACTGACCGCTGGGAACCACTGACTCGCTGACCCACTGACCACTGGCCACTGGGAACCACCGACACGCTGACCCACTGACTGCTGGGATTTACCGACTCACTGACCGCTGGGCATCGCTGGGCACCGCAGAGCCACTGACCGCTGGGAACCACTGACTCACTGACCCACTGACCGCTGGGAACCACCGACTCGCTGACCCACTGACCGCTGGGATCCACCGACTCGCTGACCTACTGACCGCTGGGAAACACCAATTCGCTGACCCACTGACCACTGGGAACCACCGACTTGCTGACCACTGACCGCTGGGAACCACCGACTTACTGACCCACTGACCGCTGGGACCCACCAACTCGCTGACCCACTGACCGCTGGGAACCATCGACTCGCTGACCCACTGACCGCTGGGAACCATCGACTCGCTGACCCACTGACCGCTGGGACCCACCAACTCGCTGACCCACTGACCGCTGGGAACCACCGACTCACTGACCCACTGACCGCTGGGAAACACCAAATTGCTGACCCACTGACCGCTGGGAACCACCGACTCGCTGACCACTGACCGCTGGGAACCACCGACTCACTGACCCACTGACCGCTGGGAACCACCGACTCACTGACCAACTGACCGCTGCGAACCACCGACTCGCTGACCACTGACCGCTGGGAACCACCGACTCGCTGACCCACTGACTGCTGGGAACAACCGACTCGCTGACCACTGACCGCTGGGAACCACCGACTCGCTGACCCACTGAACGCTGGGAACCATCGACTCGCTGACCCACTGACCGCTGGGAACCACCGACTCACTGACCCACTGACCGCTGGGAACCACCGACTCACTGACCAACTGACCGCTGCGAACCACCGACTCGCTGACCGCTGGGAACCACCGACTCGCTGACCCACTGACCACTGGCCACTGGGAACCACCGACTCGCTGACCCACTGACCGCTGAGATTTACCGACTCGCTGACACACTGACTGCTGGGCATCGCTGGGCACCGCAGAGCCACTGACCGCTGGGAACCACTGACTCACTGACCCACTGACCGCTGGGAACCACCGACTCGCTGACCCACTGACCGCTGGGAACCACCGACTCGCTGACCACTGACCGCTGGGAACCACCGACTCGCTGACCCACTGACCACTGGGAACCACTGACTCGCTGACCACTGACCGCTGGGAACCACCGACTCACTGACCCACTGACCGCTGGGAACCATCGACTCGCTGACCCACTGACCGCTGGGAACCACCGACTCACTGACCCACTGACCGCTGGGAAACACCAAATTGCTGACCCACTGACCGCTGGGAACCACCGACTCGCTGACCCACTGACCGCTGGGAACCACCGACTCGCTGTCCACTGACCGCTGGGAACCACCGACTCGCTGACCACTGACCGCTGGGAACCACCGACTCGCTGACCCACCGACCGCTGGGAACCACCGACTCGCTGACCACTGACCACTGGGAACCACCGACTCGCTGACCCACTGACTGCTGGGAACCACCGACTCGCTGACCACTGACCGCTGGGAACCACCCACTCGCTGACCACTGACCGCTGGGAACCTCTGACTCGCTGACCACTGACCGCTGGGAACCACCGACTCGCTGACCCACTGACCACTCGGAACCACCGACTCACTGACCAACTGACCGCTGCGAACCACCGACTCGCTGACCACTGACCGCTGGGAACCACTGACTCGCTGACCCACTGACCACTGGCCACTGGGAACCACCGACACGCTGACCCACTGACTGCTGGGATTTACCGACTCACTGACCGCTGGGCATCGCTGGGCACCGCAGAGCCACTGACCGCTGGGAACCACTGACTCACTGACCCACTGACCGCTGGGAACCACCGACTCGCTGACCCACTGACCGCTGGGATCCACCGACTCGCTGACCTACTGACCGCTGGGAAACACCAATTCGCTGACCCACTGACCACTGGGAACCACCGACTTGCTGACCACTGACCGCTGGGAACCACCGACTTACTGACCCACTGACCGCTGGGACCCACCAACTCGCTGACCCACTGACCGCTGGGAACCATCGACTCGCTGACCCACTGACCGCTGGGAACCATCGACTCGCTGACCCACTGACCGCTGGGACCCACCAACTCGCTGACCCACTGACCGCTGGGAACCACCGACTCACTGACCCACTGACCGCTGGGAAACACCAAATTGCTGACCCACTGACCGCTGGGAACCACCGACTCGCTGACCACTGACCGCTGGGAACCACCGACTCACTGACCCACTGACCGCTGGGAACCACCGACTCACTGACCAACTGACCGCTGCGAACCACCGACTCGCTGACCACTGACCGCTGGGAACCACCGACTCGCTGACCCACTGACTGCTGGGAACAACCGACTCGCTGACCACTGACCGCTGGGAACCACCGACTCGCTGACCCACTGAACGCTGGGAACCATCGACTCGCTGACCCACTGACCGCTGGGAACCACCGACTCACTGACCCACTGACCGCTGGGAACCACCGACTCACTGACCAACTGACCGCTGCGAACCACCGACTCGCTGACCGCTGGGAACCACCGACTCGCTGACCCACTGACCACTGGCCACTGGGAACCACCGACTCGCTGACCCACTGACCGCTGAGATTTACCGACTCGCTGACACACTGACTGCTGGGCATCGCTGGGCACCGCAGAGCCACTGACCGCTGGGAACCACTGACTCACTGACCCACTGACCGCTGGGAACCACCGACTCGCTGACCCACTGACCGCTGGGAACCACCGACTCGCTGACCACTGACCGCTGGGAACCACCGACTCGCTGACCCACTGACCACTGGGAACCACTGACTCGCTGACCACTGACCGCTGGGAACCACCGACTCACTGACCCACTGACCGCTGGGAACCATCGACTCGCTGACCCACTGACCGCTGGGAACCACCGACTCACTGACCCACTGACCGCTGGGAAACACCAAATTGCTGACCCACTGACCGCTGGGAACCACCGACTCGCTGACCCACTGACCGCTGGGAACCACCGACTCGCTGTCCACTGACCGCTGGGAACCACCGACTCGCTGACCACTGACCGCTGGGAACCACCGACTCGCTGACCCACCGACCGCTGGGAACCACCGACTCGCTGACCACTGACCACTGGGAACCACCGACTCGCTGACCCACTGACTGCTGGGAACCACCGACTCGCTGACCACTGACCGCTGGGAACCACCCACTCGCTGACCACTGACCGCTGGGAACCTCTGACTCGCTGACCACTGACCGCTGGGAACCACCGACTCGCTGACCCACTGACCACTCGGAACCACCGACTCACTGACCAACTGACCGCTGCGAACCACCGACTCGCTGACCACTGACCGCTGGGAACCACTGACTCGCTGACCCACTGACCACTGGCCACTGGGAACCACCGACACGCTGACCCACTGACTGCTGGGATTTACCGACTCACTGACCGCTGGGCATCGCTGGGCACCGCAGAGCCACTGACCGCTGGGAACCACTGACTCACTGACCCACTGACCGCTGGGAACCACCGACTCGCTGACCCACTGACCGCTGGGATCCACCGACTCGCTGACCTACTGACCGCTGGGAAACACCAATTCGCTGACCCACTGACCACTGGGAACCACCGACTTGCTGACCACTGACCGCTGGGAACCACCGACTTACTGACCCACTGACCGCTGGGACCCACCAACTCGCTGACCCACTGACCGCTGGGAACCATCGACTCGCTGACCCACTGACCGCTGGGAACCACCGACTCTCTGACCCACTGACCGCTGGGAAACACCAAATTGCTGACCCACTGACCGCTGGGAACCACCGACTCGCTGACCACTGACCGCTGGGAACCACCGACTCGCTGACCCACTGAACGCTGGGAACCATCGACTCGCTGACCCACTGACCGCTGGGAACCACCGACTCACTGACCCACTGACCGCTGGGAACCACCGACTCACTGACCAACTGACCGCTGCGAACCACCGACTCGCTGACCACTGACCGCTGGGAACCACCGACTCGCTGACCCACTGACCGCTGGGAACCACCGACTCGCTGACCACTGACCGCTGGGAACCACCGACTCGCTGACCCACTGACTGCTGGGAACAACCGACTCGCTGACCACTGACCGCTGGGAACCACCGACTCGCTGACCCACTGAACGCTGGGAACCATCGACTCGCTGACCCACTGACCGCTGGGAACCACCGACTCACTGACCCACTGACCGCTGGGAACCACCGACTCACTGACCAACTGACCGCTGCGAACCACCGACTCGCTGACCGCTGGGAACCACCGACTCGCTGACCCACTGACCACTGGCCACTGGGAACCACCGACTCGCTGACCCACTGACCGCTGAGATTTACCGACTCGCTGACACACTGACTGCTGGGCATCGCTGGGCACCGCAGAGCCACTGACCGCTGGGAACCACTGACTCACTGACCCACTGACCGCTGGGAACCACCGACTCGCTGACCCACTGACCGCTGGGAACCACCGACTCGCTGACCACTGACCGCTGGGAACCACCGACTCGCTGACCCACTGACCACTGGGAACCACTGACTCGCTGACCACTGACCGCTGGGAACCACCGACTCACTGACCCACTGACCGCTGGGAACCATCGACTCGCTGACCCACTGACCGCTGGGAACCACCGACTCACTGACCCACTGACCGCTGGGAAACACCAAATTGCTGACCCACTGACCGCTGGGAACCACCGACTCGCTGACCCACTGACCGCTGGGAACCACCGACTCGCTGTCCACTGACCGCTGGGAACCACCGACTCGCTGACCACTGACCGCTGGGAACCACCGACTCGCTGACCCACCGACCGCTGGGAACCACCGACTCGCTGACCACTGACCACTGGGAACCACCGACTCGCTGACCCACTGACTGCTGGGAACCACCGACTCGCTGACCACTGACCGCTGGGAACCACCCACTCGCTGACCACTGACCGCTGGGAACCTCTGACTCGCTGACCACTGACCGCTGGGAACCACCGACTCGCTGACCCACTGACCACTCGGAACCACCGACTCACTGACCAACTGACCGCTGCGAACCACCGACTCGCTGACCACTGACCGCTGGGAACCACTGACTCGCTGACCCACTGACCACTGGCCACTGGGAACCACCGACACGCTGACCCACTGACTGCTGGGATTTACCGACTCACTGACCGCTGGGCATCGCTGGGCACCGCAGAGCCACTGACCGCTGGGAACCACTGACTCACTGACCCACTGACCGCTGGGAACCACCGACTCGCTGACCCACTGACCGCTGGGATCCACCGACTCGCTGACCTACTGACCGCTGGGAAACACCAATTCGCTGACCCACTGACCACTGGGAACCACCGACTTGCTGACCACTGACCGCTGGGAACCACCGACTTACTGACCCACTGACCGCTGGGACCCACCAACTCGCTGACCCACTGACCGCTGGGAACCATCGACTCGCTGACCCACTGACCGCTGGGAACCACCGACTCACTGACCCACTGACCGCTGGGAAACACCAAATTGCTGACCCACTGACCGCTGGGAACCACCGACTCGCTGACCACTGACCGCTGGGAACCACCGACTCGCTGACCCACTGAACGCTGGGAACCATCGACTCGCTGACCCACTGACCGCTGGGAACCACCGACTCACTGACCCACTGACCGCTGGGAACCACCGACTCACTGACCAACTGACCGCTGCGAACCACCGACTCGCTGACCACTGACCGCTGGGAACCACCGACTCGCTGACCCACTGACCACTGGCCACTGGGAACCACCGACTCGCTGACCCACTGACCGCTGGGATTTACCGACTCGTTGACCCACTGACCGCTGGGCATCGCTGGGCACCGCAGAGCCACTGACCGCTGGGAACCACTGACCCACTGACCGCTGGGAACCACCGACTCGCTGACCCACTGACCGCTGGGAACCACCGACTCGCTGACCACTGACCGCTGGGAACCACCGACTCGTTGACCCACTGACCGCTGGGAACCACCGACTCGCTGACCACTGACCGCTGGGAACCACCGACTCACTGACCCACTGACCGCTGGGAACCATCGACTCGCTGACCCACTGACCGCTGGGAACCACCGACTCACTGACCCACTGACCGCTGGGAAACACCAAATTGCTGACCCACTGACCGCTGGGAACCACCGACTCGCGGACCCACTGACCGCTGGGAACCACCGACTCGCTGACCACTGACCGCTGGGAACCACCGACTCGCTGACCACTGACCGCTGGGAACCACCGACTCGCTGACCCACCGACCGCTGGGAACCACCGACTCGCTGACCACTGACCACTGGGAACCACCGACTCACTGACCCACTGACCGCTGGGAACCACCGACTCACTGACCAACTGACCGCTGCGAACCACCGACTCGCTGACCACTGACCGCTGGGAACCACCGACTCGCTGACCCACTGACCACTGGCCACTGGGAACCACCGACTCGCTGACCCACTGACCGCTGGGATTTACCGACTCGCTGACCCACTGACCGCTGGGCATCGCTGGGCACCGCAGAGCCACTGACCGCTGGGAACCACTGACTCACTGACCCACTGACCGCTGGGAACCACCGACTCGCTGACCCACTGACCGCTGGGAACCACCGACTCGCTGACCGCTGGGAACCACCGACTCGTTGACCCACTGACCGCTGGGAACCACCGACTCGCTGACCACTGACCGCTGGGAACCACCGACTCGCTGACCCACTGACCACTGGGAACCACTGACTCGCTGACCACTGACCACTGGGAACCACCGACTCACTGACCCACTGACCGCTGGGAACCATCGACTCGCTGACCCACTGACCGCTGGGAACCACCGACTCACTGACCCACTGACCGCTGGGAAACACCAAATTGCTGACCCACTGACCGCTGGGAACCACCGACTCGCTGACCCACTGACCGCTGGGAACCACCGAACGCTGGGAACCACCGACTCGCTGGCCACTGACCGCTGGGAACCACCGACTCGCTGACCACTGACCACTGGGAACCACCGACTCGCTGACCCACCGACCGCTGGGAACCACCGACTCGCTGACCACTGACCACTGGGAACCACCGACTCGCTGACCTACTGACTGCTGGGAACCACCGACTCGCTGACCACTGACCGCTGGGAACCACCCACTCGCTGACCACTGACCGCTGGGAACCACTGACTCGCTGACCACTGACCGCTGGGAACTACCGACTCGCTGACCCACTGACCACTGGGAACCACCGACTCACTGACCAACTGACCGCTGCGAACCACCGACTCGCTGACCACT
Source organism: Somniosus microcephalus (assembly GCF_052327205.1). Lineage (NCBI taxonomy): Eukaryota > Metazoa > Chordata > Chondrichthyes > Squaliformes > Somniosidae > Somniosus > Somniosus microcephalus. The sequence continues at coordinate 384,254,863 of NC_140988.1, read as the reverse complement.
GACCGCTGGGAACCACCGACTCGCTGACCCACTGACCACTGGCCACTGGGAACCACCGACACGCTGACCCACTGACCGCTGGGATTTACCGACTCGCTGACCCACTGACCGCTGGGCATCGCTGGGCACCGCAGAGCCACTGACCGCTGGGAACCACTGACTCACTGACGCACTGACCGCTGGGAACCACCGACTCGCTGACCCACTGACCGCTGGGAACCACCGACTCACTGACCAACTGACCGCTGCGAACCACCGACTCGCTGACCAACTGACCGCTGCGAACCACCGACTCGCTGACCACTGACCGCTGGGAACCACCGACTCGCTGACCCACTGACCACTGGCCACTGGGAACCACTGACTCACTGACCGCTGGGATTTACCGACTCGCTGACCCACTGACCGCTGGGCATCGCTGGGCACCGCAGAGCCACTGACCGCTGGGAACCACTGACTCACTGACCCACTGACCGCTGGGAACCACCGACTCGCTGACCCACTGACCGCTGGGAACCACCGACTCGCTGACCTACTGACTGCTGGGAAACACCAAATTGCTGACCCACTGACTGCTGGGAACCACCAATTCGCTGACCCACTGACCGCTGGGAACCACCGACTCGCTGACCACTGACCGCTGGGAACCACCGACTTAGTGACCCACTGACCGCTAGGACCCACCAACTCGCTGACCCACTGACCGCTGGGAACCATCGACTCGCTGACCCACTGACCGCTGGGAACCACCGACTCACTGACCCACTGACCGCTGGGAAACACCAAATTGCTGACCCACTGACCGCTGGGAACCACCGACTCGCTGACCCACTGACCGCTGGGAACCACCGACTCGCTGACCACTGACCGCTGGGAACCACCGACTCGCTGACCACTGACCGCTGGGAACCACCAACTCGCTGACCCACTGACCACTGGGAACCACCGACTCGCTGACCACTGACCGCTGGGAACCACCGACTCACTATCGACTGACCGCTGGGAACCACCAACTCACTGACCGCTGGGAACCACTGACTCGCTGACCCACTGACCGCTGGGAACCACCGACTCGCTGACCACTGACCGCTGGGAACCACCGACTCGTTGACCCACTGACTGCAGGGAATTGCCGACTCGCTGACCACTGACTGCTGGGAACCACCGACTCGCTGACCCACTGACCGCTGGGAACCACCGACTCGCTGACCCACTGACCGCTGGGAACCACCAACTGACTGACCCACTGACCGCTGGGAACCGCTAACCCACTGACCGCTGGGAACCACCGTCTGACTGACCCACTGACCGCTGGGAACCAGCGACTGACTGACCCACTGACCGCTGGGAACCACTGACCCACTGACCGCTGGGAACCACCGACTGACTGACCCACTGACCGCTGGGAACCACCGACTCACTGACCACTGACTGCTGGGAACCACCGACTCACTGACCAACTGACCGCTGCGAACCACCGACTCGCTGACCACTGACTGCTGGGAACCACCGACTCGCTGACCACTGACTGCTGGGAACCACCGACTCGCTGACCCACTGACCACTGGCCACTGGGAACCACCGACTCGCTGACCCACTGACCGCTGGGATTTACCGACTCGCTGACCCACTGACCGCTGGGCATCGCTGGGCACCGCAGAGCCACTGACCGCTGGGAACCACCGACTCGCTGACCCACTGACCGCTGGGATTTACCGACTCGCTGACCCACTGACCGCTGGGCATCGCTGGGCACCGCAGAGCCACTGACCGCTGGGAACCACCGACTCGCTGACCCACTGACCACTGGCCACTGGGAACCACCGACTCGCTGACCCACTGACCGCTGGGATTTACCGACTCGCTGACCCACTGACCGCTGGGCATCGCTGGGCACCGCAGAGCCACTGACCGCTGGGAACCACTGACTCACTGACCCACTGACCGCTGGGAACCACCGACTCGCTGACCCACTGACCGCTGGGAACCACCGACTCGCTGACCACTGACCGCTGGGAACCACCGACTCATTGACCCACTGACCGCTGGGAACCACCGACTCGCTGACCACTGACCGCTGGGAACCACCGACTCGCTGACCCACTGACCGCTGGGAACCACCGACTCGCTGACCCACTGACCGCTGGGAACCACCAACTGACTGACCCACTGACCGCTGGGAACCGCTGACCCACTGACCGCTGGGAACCACCGTCTGACTGACCCACTGACCGCTGGGAACCAGCGACTGACTGACCCACTGACCGCTGGGAACCGCTGACCCACTGACCGCTGGGAACCACCGACTGACTGACCCACTGACCGCTGGGAACCACCGACTCACTGACCCACTCACCGCTGGGAATTAACGACTTGCTGACCCACTGAATGCTGGGAACCGCCGACTCGCTGACCACTGACCGCTGGGAACCACCGACTTGCTGACCCACCGACCGCTGGGAACCACCGACTCGCTGACCACTGACCGCTGGGAACCACCGACTCGCTGACCCACCGACCGCTGGGAACCACCGACTCGCTGACCACTGACCGCTGGGAACCACCGACTCGCTGACCCACTGACTGCTGGGAACAACCGACTCGCTGACCACTGACTGCTGGGAACCACCGACTCGCTGACCCACTGAACGCTGGGAACCATCGACTCGCTGACCCACTGACCGCTGGGAACCACCGACTCACTGACCCACTGACCGCTGGGAACCACCGACTCACTGACCAACTGACCGCTGCGAACCACCGACTCGCTGACCGCTGGGAACCACCGACTCGCTGACCCACTGACCACTGGCCACTGGGAACCACCGACTCGCTGACCCACTGACCGCTGAGATTTACCGACTCGCTGACACACTGACCGCTGGGCATCGCTGGGCACCGCAGAGCCACTGACCGCTGGGAACCACTGACCCACTGACCGCTGGGAACCACCGACTCGCTGACCCACTGACCGCTGAGAACCACCGACTCGCTGAACACTGACTGCTGGGAACCACTGACTCGTTGACCCACTGACCGCTGGGAACCACCGACTCGTTGACCACTGACCGCTGGGAACCACCGACTCGCTGACCCACTGACCGCTGGGAACCACCGACTCACTGACCCACTGACCGCTGGGAACCATCGACTCGCTGACCCACTGACCGCTGGGAACCACCGACTCACTGACCCACTGACCGCTGGGAAACACCAAATTGCTGACCCACTGACCGCTGGGAACCACCGACTCGCTGACCCACTGACCGCTGGGAACCACCGACTCGCTGACCACTGACCGCTGGGAACCACCGACTCGCTGACCACTGACCGCTGGGAACCACCGACTCGCTGACCACTGACCGCTGGGAACCACCCACTCGCTGACCACTGACCGCTGGGAACCTCTGACTCGCTGACCACTGACCGCTGGGAACCACCGACTCGCTGACCCACTGACCACTCGGAACCACAGACTCACTGACCAACTGACCGCTGCGAACCACCGACTCGCTGACCACTGACCGCTGGGAACCACCGACTCGCTGACCCACTGACCACTGGCCACTGGGAACCACCGACACGCTGACCCACTGACTGCTGGGATTTACCGACTCACTGACCGCTGGGCATCGCTGGGCACCGCAGAGCCACTGACCGCTGGGAACCACTGACTCACTGACCCACTGACCGCTGGGAACCACCGACTCGCTGACCCACTGACCGCTGGGAACCACCGACTCGCTGACCTACTGACCGCTGGGAAACACCAAATTGCTGACCCACTGACTGCTGGGAACCACCAATTCGCTGACCCACTGACCGCTGGGAACCACCGACTCGCTGACCACTGACCGCTGGGAACCACCGACTCGCTGACCACTGACCGCTGGGAACCACCGACTTACTGACCCACTGACCGCTGGGACCCACCAACTCGCTGACCCACTGACCGCTGGGAACCATCGACTCGCTGACCCACTGACCGCTGGGAACCACCGACTCACTGACCCACTGACCGCTGGGAAACACCAAATTGCTGACCCACTGACCGCTGGGAACCACCGACTCGCTGACCCACTGACCGCTGGGAACCACCGACTCGCTGACCACTGACCGCTGGGAACCACCGACTCGCTGACCACTGACCGCTGGGAACCACCAACTCGCTGACCCACTGACCGCTGGGAACCACCGACTCACTGACCACTGACCGCTGGGAACCACTGACTCGCTGACCACTGACCGCTGGGAACCACCGACTCACTATCGACTGACCGCTGGGAACCACCAACTCACTGACCCACTGACCGCTGGGAACCACTGACTCGCTGACCCACTGACCGCTGGGAACCACTGACTCGCTGACCACTGACCGCTGGGAACCACCGACTCACTATCGACTGACCGCTGGGAACCACCAACTCACTGACCCACTGACCGCTGGGAACCACTGACTCGCTGACCCACTGACCGCTGGGAACCACCGACTCGCTGACCACTGACCGCTGGGAACCACCGACTCGTTGACCCACTGACTGCAGGGAATTGCCGACTCGCTGACCACTGACTGCTGGGAACCACCGACTCGCTGACCCACTGACCGCTGGGAACCACCGACTCGCTGACCACTGACCGCTGGGAACCACCGACTTGTTGTCCCACTGACTGCAGGGAATTGCCGACTCGCTGACCACAGACTGCTGGGAACCACCGACTCGCTGACCCACTGACCGCTGGGAACCACCGACTCATTGACCCACTGACCGCTGGTAACCACCTACTCACTGACCCACTGACCGCTGGGAACCACCGACTCACTGACCACAGACCGCTGGGAACCACCGACTCGCTGACCCACTGACCGCTGGGAACCACCGACTCACTGACCCACTGACTGCTGGGAACCACCGACTCGCTGACCCACTGACCACTGGGAAACACTGACTCACTGACCCACTGACCGCTGGGAACCACCGACTCACTGACCGCTGGGAACCACTGACTCACTGATCGCCGGGCACCACTGACTGACCGCTGGGAACCACCAACTCACTGACCGCTGGGCACCAGTGACTGACCGCTGGGAACCACCACTCACTGATCGCTGGGCACCACTGACTGACCGCTGGGAACCACCAACTCACTGACCACTGGGCACCGCTGGTCATTGAGATCTCCTTCATGAGGATGTGGGCCAGAAGGGTTGCATCGTGAGAGTGCCGTGCACAAACTACAGACGTGGTACCTGGTGGCGCAAAGTGCTAACTGTACTCCCGTATTTTCTCCCGGGTGGCTGGAAGAATTCACCGGGAGATTAACCTCCCATTCCTGGAGATTGCAGGACAATCTGGGAGGGTTGGCTGCTGGGCATCCCAAGGGCAAATCCAAAACACGTCGCTGGCCAACTGTGAGGGGAGGCCTCATCTCGGAGCTGTGTCATTAATATTATCATCAAAATAACTTCAATCTCTAATTTCTTCAACAGATGAAGAGGTTGGTGCAGTTGTGTTGTGGTAAGTATGGACATTTTCTGAATAAACTCTTAAGAACATGAGACCATCATTCCCAAAAAGCTGATAACTCGAAGCAGCCCGAGTGCAAGCATCTGACCCCGGAAGACAAATAGTTTCAGGAGCTTTGTCCCTTGGCCGGGCAGCAAACAAAGCTGCCTTCCCCTCTTTTGGAGGGAATAAACTTAATAAATGTAAGGCTTACAGGAAAATTCCACGTTTTGAAGAGCCAAAACCGATTGTAAATTTCTAGTGGAGTCTTCATCAGACTCCTCCAGAAAACTATGAAAAAAACCCACACACTGAGGATTGCACGGCTGTAATGGGGCCCGTCCGAACCAGCACGTACCTAAAGGTGACCACAACCATCACACTCCCACATCAAATCCCCCAGGGCTCAACTTCATAAAAACACTCATCTCCCCACCCTCACACACACTGTACCCCATCCAACTCCCCACCCTCACACACACTGTACCCCATCCAACTCCCCACCCTCACACACACTGTACCCCATCCAACTCCCCACCCTCACACACACTGTACCCCATCCAACTCCCCACCCTCACACACACTGTACCCCATCCAACTCCCCACCCTCACACACACTGTACCCCATCCAACTCCCCACCCTCACACACACTGTACCCCATCCAACTCCCCACCCTCACACACACTGTACCCCATCCAACTCCCCACCCTCACACACACTGTACCCCATCCAAGTCCCCACCCTCACACACACTGTACCTCATCCAACTCCCCACCCTCACACACACCGTACCCCATCCAACTCCCCACCCTCACACACACTGTACCCCATCCAACTCCCCACCCTCACACACAATGTACCCCATCCAACTCCCCACCCTCACACACACTGTACCCCATCCAACTCCCCACCCTCACACACACTGTACCCCATCCAACTCCCCACCCTCACACACACTGTACCCCATCCAACTCCCCACCCTCACACACACTGTACCCCATCCAACTCCCCACCCTCACACACACTGTACCCCATCCAACTCCCCACCCTCACACACACTGTACCCCATCCAACTCCCCACCCTCACACACACTGTACCCCATCCAGCTCCGCACCCTCACACACAATGTACCCCATCCAACTCCCCACCCTCACACACACTGTACCCCATCCAACTCCCCACCCTCACACACACTGTACCCCATCCAACTCCCCACCCTCACACACACTGTACCCCATCCAGCTCCGCACCCTCACACACAATGTACCCCATCCAACTCCCCACCCTCACACACACTGTACCCCATCCAACTCCCCACCCTCACACACAATGTACCCCATCCAACTCCCCACCCTCACACACACTGTACCCCATCCAACTCCCCACCCTCACACACACTGTACCCCATCCAACTCCCCACCCTCACACACACTGTACCCCATCCAACTCCCCACCCCCACACACACTGTACCCCATCCAACTCCCCACCCTCATACACACTGTACCCCATCCAACCCCCCACCCTCACACACACACTGTACCCCATCCAACTCCCCACCCTCACACACACTGTACCCCATCCAACTCCCCACCCTCACACACAATGTACCCCATCCAACTCCCCACCCTCACACACACTGCACCCCATCCAACTCCCCACCCTCACACACACTGTACCCCATCCAACTCCCCACCCTCACACACACTGTACCCCATCCAGCTCCCCACCCTCACACACACTGCACCCCATCCAACTCCCCACCCTCACACACACTGTACCCCATCCAGCTCCCCACCCTCACACACACTGCACCCCATCCAACCCCCCACCCTCACACACACACTGTACCCCATCCAACTCCCCACCCTCACACACACTGTACCCCATCCAACTCCCCACCCTCACACACAATGTACCCCATCCAACTCCCCACCCTCACACACACTGTACCCCATCCAACTCCCCACCCTCACACACATTGTACCCCATCCAACTCCCCACCCTCACACACACACTGTACCCCATCCAACTCCCCACCCTCACACACACTGTACCCCATCCAAATCCCCACCCTCACACACACTGCACCCCATCCAACTCCCCACCCTCACACACACTGTACCCCATCCAACTCCCCACCCTCACACACACTGTACCCCATCCAACTCCCCACCCTCACACACACACTGTACCCCATCCAACTCCCCACCCTCACACACACTGTACCCCATCCAACTCCCCACCCTCACACACACTGTACCCCATCCAACTCCCCACCCTCACACACACTGTACCCCATCCAACTCCCCACCCTCACACACACTGTACCCCATCCAACTCCCCACCCTCACACACAATGTACCCCATCCAACTCCCCACCCTCACACACACTGTACCCCATCCAACTCCCCACCCTCACACACATTGTACCCCATCCAACTCCCCACCCTCACACACACACTGTACCCCATCCAACTCCCCACCCTCACACACACTGTACCCCATCCAAATCCCCACCCTCACACACACTGCACCCCATCCAACTCCCCACCCTCACACACACTGTACCCCATCCAACTCCCCACCCTCACACACACTGTACCCCATCCAACTCCCCACCCTCACACACACACTGTACCCCATCCAACTCCCCACCCTCACACACACTGTACCCCATCCAACTCCCCACCCTCACACACACTGTACCCCATCCAACTCCCCACCCTCACACACACTGTACCCCATCCAACTCCCCACCCTCACACACACAGTACCCCATCCAACTCCCCACCCTCACACACACTGTACCCCATACAACTCCCCACCCTCAAACACACTGTACCCCATCCAACTCCCCACCCTCTCACACACTGTACCCCATCCAACTCCCCACCCTCACACACACTGTACCCCATCCAACTCCCCACCCTCACACACACTGTACCCCATCCAACTCCCCACCCTCACACACACAGTACCCCATCCAACTCCCCACCCTCACACACACTGTACCCCATCCAACTCCCCACCCTCACACACACTGTACCCCATCCAACTCCCCACCCTCACACACACTGTACCCCATCCAACTCCCCACCCTCACACACACTGTACCCCATCCAACTCCCCACCCTCACACACACACTGTACCCCATCCAACTCCCCACCCTCACACACACTGTTCCCCATCCAACTCCCCACCCTCACACACACTGTACCCCATCCAACTCCCCACCCTCACACACACTGTACCCCATCCAACTCCCCACCCTCACACACACTGTACCCCATCCAACTCCCCACCCTCACACACACCGTACCCCATCCAACTCCCCACCCTCACACACACTGTACCCCATCCAACTCCCCACCCTCACACACACTGTACCCCATCCAACTCCCCACCCTCCCACACACTGTACCCCATCCAACTCCCCACCCTCACACACACTGTACCCCATCCAACTCCCCACCCTCACACACACTGTACCCCATCGAACTCCCCACCCTCACACACACACTGTAGCCCATCCAACTCCCCAACCTCTCACACACTGTACCCCATCCAACTCCCCACCCTCACACACACTGTACCCCATCCAACTCCCCACCCTCACACACACTGTACCCCATCCAACTCCCCACCCTCACACACACACTGTACCCCATCCAACTCCCCACCCTCACACACACTGTACCCCATCCAACTCCCCACCCTCACACACACTGTACCCCATCCAACTCCCCACCCTCACACACACTGTACCCCATCCAACTCCCCACCCTCACACACACTGTACCCCATCCAACTCCCCACCCTCACACACACTGTACCCCATCCAACTCCCCACCCTCACACACACTGTACCCCATCCAACTCCCCACCCTCACACACACTGTACCCCATCCAACTCCCCACCCTCACACACACTGTACCCCATCCAACTCCCCACCCTCACACACACTGTGCCCCATCCAACTCCCCACCCTCACACACACTGTGCCCCATCCAACACCCCACCCTCACACACACTGTACCCCATCCAACTCCCCACCCTCACACACACTGTACCCCATCCAACTCCCCACCCTCACACACACTGTACCCCATCCAACTCCCCACCCTCACACACACTGTACCCCATCCAACTCCCCACCCTCACACACACTGTACCCCATCCAACTCCCCACCCTCACACACACTGTACCCCATCCAACTCCCCACCCTCACACACACTGTACCCCATCCAACTCCCCACCCTCACACACAATGTACCCCATCCAACTCCCCACCCTCACACACACTGTACCCCATCCAACTCCCCACCCTCACACACACTGTACCCCATCCAACTCCCCACCCTCACACACACTGTACCCCATCCAACTCCCCACCCTCACACACACTGTACCCCATCCAACTCCCCACCCTCACACACACTGTACCCCATCCAACTCCCCACCCTCACACACACTGTGCCCCATCCAACTCCCCACCCTCACACACACACTGCACCCCATCCAACTCCCCACCCTCACACACACTGTACCCCATCCAACTCCCCACCCTCACACACACTGTACCCCATCCAACTCCCCACCCTCACACACACTGTACCCCATCCAACTCCCCACCCTCACACACACACTGTACCCCATCCAACTCCCCACCCTCACACACACTGTACCCCATCCAACTCTCCACCCTCACACACACTGTACCCCATCCAACTCCCCACCCTCACACACACTGTACCCCATCCAACTCCCCACCCTCACACACACTGTACCCCATCCAACTCCCCACCCTCACACACACACTGTACCCCATCCAACTCCCCACCCTCACACACACACTGTACCCCATCCAACTCCCCACCCTCACACACACACTGTACCCCAACCAATTCCCCACCCTCACACACACTGTACCCCATCCAACTCCCCACCCTCACACAAACTGTACCCCATCCAACTCCCCACCCTCACACACACTGTACCCCATCCAACTCCCCACCCTCACACACACTGTACACCATCCAACTCCCCACCCTCACACACACTGTACCCCATCCAACTCCACACCCTCACACACACTGTACCCCATCCAATTCCCCACCCTCACACACACACTGTACCCCATCCAACTCCCCACCCTCACACACACACTGTACCCCATCCAACTCCCCACCCTCACACACACACTGTACCGCATCCAACTCCCCACCCTCACACACACTGTACCCCATCCAGCTCCCCACCCTCACACACACTGTACCCCATCCAACTCCCCACCCTCACACACACTGTACCCCATCCAACTCCCCACCCTCACACACACTGTACCCCATCCAACTCCCCAGCCTCACACACAATACAATACAATACAATACAAATCGCTTTATTGGCATGATAAGGTGCATCTTATGTTGCCAAAGCATCAAAATACATTTATGGTTGAACACATAAACGCGGTTCCATTCATACAGTGTATAAACAGGTATATCCCTGAGTTTATAAATATATTTTTGCCTTGTTTATATATACTCTTGTCTTAGTTTACTGGTTGTCCCTCTGTTCATGGCAAGCTGTAACATAGTGTGCCGCCAGTGTTACACAGCTTCTCTCCTCCCCCAGTAGGAATGGGAGTTTTTGGTTGTCAGTCAGATTTCTGAATTCAGGGCATATTTGTGAGAATTTTTGATAGAAATTCCCTCTGATGCCCTGATATTTTCCACAGGCTGTGAGGAAGTGCATCTCTGTCTCAACTACTCCCTGACTGCAGTGAGAGCATATCCTGTCTTCTCTTGGCAGCCTGGTCTGCCTGTGTCTGCCTTTTTCGATCGCTAGGCTATGTTCGCTAAGTCTGTACCTTGTCAAGGTTCTTCTCAGTTTGTTATCCTTTACCATGGTCAGGTAATCAGCTATGCTGTATTGTCTGTTTAGGGCCAAGTAGCAATTGAGTTTGCTTTGGGTTTTTGTTGTTTCTGCCCAATATGACAGATATTTTTCCTTTTGCTTAGCGACGATTGTGTTGGGTCGAATTCTTTGTGTTACCCTGTCACTGTCCTGGGGCTGGTTATTGTTAGTATTGTTATTAGTTACTTTATTGAGTCCCAGGACTAGTTGACTGAGGGTATTCTTCTTTATGGTCAGCTCTTGGCATTTCAGGGCGTCGTAGTGATAGCATTGGGGGTTGCTCATTTGTAGGTGATTCCAAAATTTGGTGGCTCTTTTTTGGATAGTGATTATTAATGGGTATTGGCCTAGTTCCGCCCTGCATGCGTTGTTTACTGTTTTCCTTTGAGTCCGGAGGATACTTTTACAGAATTCCGCATGTAGGATCTCAATTGGGTGTTTGTCCCATTTTGCAAAATCTTGTTGTGTTAGTGGTCCCCAGACCTCACTGCCATAGAGTGCAATTGGTTCAATTACTGATTTGAAAATTTTGAGCCAAATGCTAATTGGGATTTCTATTTGGATTGATTTTTTGATGGCATAGAAAGCCCTTCTTGCTTTCTCTTTCAGTTCATTCACAGCCAGTTTGAAGTTTCCCGTAGAACTGATTTTTAAGCCCAAGTATGTGTAGTGAGTGGTTTGTTCAATTTTGGTTGTTCCTACTGTGAAATTTATTGTGGGTCCATGTTGTTTGGATCTTTGCTAGAACACAAGGACTTTGGTTTTTTGGGGATTTATTGTCAGGGCCCAAGTCTGGCAGTACGACTCCAGCAGGTCCAGGTTCTGCTGTACCCCATCCAACTCCCCACCCTCTCACACACACACTATACCCCAACCAACCTTCCACCCTTTCACACACACTGTACCATATGGTTAATCAGTAGTTAACCATGCAGTACATGCCCTGGGAGTGTTTGATGGGACAGTGTAGAGGGAGCTTTACTCTGTATCTCACCCGTGCTGTACCTGCCCTGGGAGTGTTTGATGGGACAGTGTAGAGGTAGCTTTACTCTGTATCTAACCCTGTGCTGTACCTGCCCTGGGAGTGTTTGATGGGACAGTGTAGAGGGAGCTTTACTCTCTATCTAACCCGTGCTGTACCTGCCCTGGTAGTGTTTGATGGGACAGTGTAGAGGGAGCTTTACCCTGAGTCTAACCCCCCGTCCTTACCTGAGTTGAGAGTAGCTGGGAGAGAAAGCGGAAGCTGTGTGAAATCCATGCATTCTCTGGGCACAGAGTTGCCACAGTAATGTCAGGCTGCCTCCCCAACTCACACAAGCAACCTGTGTTCTGCTTATAAACCCCAACAGGAAGCAGCCGGCCCATGAGCATGCCTTGCTTAAAGTGCAGGATAATTACAAGGCGGTGGATTGCTTCCTAACCCTCTTCCCTGTCCTCGCAAAGCGGATCGAGCGAAACATCGAAGAGCTGCAAATGGTTGCGGACGACATCGATACTTGTCACCGACGCGCCAGCATTGCCACCGTTGTGGGCAGCGGCACCAGTGTGGTGGGAGGGTCTCTAATACTGGCAGGATTACTCGCTGCGCCCTTCACGGGCGGGGCATCCTTACTGATCACCGGGGCGGCCGTGGCTGGCGGTATTACCTCTTCCTCTGCCAGTATAACGGAAGCCTACATGAACAAGGGCTATCAGAAAAAGGTGGACGAGATTCTTGAGCGGTACAACAGCGACAGCAAAGATCTGATGGAATCTTTCAAGGTGGCCTATGGTGCTATTGAAAGCCTGACTCAATTGAGCGAGGCGGACATGGCTGCCGGGCTGGCAAAGCGTCTGGGCCTCCGTCCCGTCTCAGTCGGGCACAACGGCTACAGGTTGCTGAGCGCCATGCTGGCCCAGCGGACGATGGCGGAGATGTCCGTACTGCAGCGACTGGCGACGGAGGTGTCGGCGCTCTTCGGGAGCCTCCAGCACGGCAATTTGGTGGAGAGCACGGGCTACGTCAGGAACGTGCTCTTCGGGACGCCGCTCGTGGTGTCCAGAACTGCCAAACTTGCCACCGCGGCGCTGTCCTCGGCCTTCGTGGCGTGGGACATCTACTCCTTGGTAACGGAGACCGTGGACCTGCGCAAGGGCAGCAAGACAGAGCTGGCCCAGCAGGTGCGGAGCAAGGCGCAAGAGATCAAGGAGAAGCTGCAGACCTTTGCGGGGATTTTTGGAGCCATCAAGCGTGCTTTTGGTGGCAGCAGCGCCACAGCGACACTTTAGGCAGGAGTGAGGGTCATGGTGGGACAGCGATGGGGGATCTTCAATCAGTGCTGGTTGTACTTGAGATATAAGCTGACTTGGACGAGGCTCCCTCCTCGCACTGCCTGCTAACTGCAGGATGTCTAACCACCTACAACCAAATCCTGCTGTTTCAGGGAGTGAACGCACTGCCTGATGTGTTATGAGACATGCAGGGCAGAAGGGCCCAGGTACCAACAGGGTGACCAACCCGGCTTGGACGCATTCCTGGAGCTTTCATCACATGACCTCCAAATGCCTCGCACCTCCTGCCCCATCCCCACACACTCTCGCCATTGGTCGCCCAACAGCCCATGTACACTCTCCGCTATCACGTACTCTACCCACCCATTTAATCTCCTCCCACAGCCCATGTACACTCTCCCCTATCATGGACTCTACCCACCCATTTAATCTCCTCCCACAGCCCATGTACACTCTCCCCTATCATGGACTCTACCCTCCCATTTAATCTCCTCCCACAGCCCATGTACACTCTCCCCTATCATGGACTCTACCCACCCATTTAATCTCCTCCCACAGCCCATGGACACTCTCCCCTATCATGGACTCTACCCACCCATTTAATCTCCTCCCACAGCCCATGTACACTCTCCCCTATCACGGACTCTACCCACCCATTTAATCTCCTCCCACAGCCCATGTACACTCTCCCCTATCATGAACTCTACCCACCCATTTAATCTCCTCCCACAGCCCATGTACACTCAACCCTATGATGGACTCTACCCACCCATTTAATCACCTCCCACAGCCAATGCACATTCTCCCCTATCATGGACTCTACCCACCCATTTAATCTCCTCCCACAGCCCATGTACACTCTCCCCTATCATGAACTCTACCCACCCATTTAATATCCTCCAACAGCCCATGTACACTCTCCCCTATCGTGGACTCTACCCACCCATTTAATCTCCTTCCACATCCCATGTACACTCTCCCCTATGATGGACTCTACCCACCCATTTAATCTTCTCCCACAGCCCATGTACACTCTCCCCTATCATGGACTCTACCCACCCATTTATCCTCCTCCCACAGCCCGTGTACACTCTCCCCTGCCATGGACTCTACCCACCCATTTAATCTCCTCCCACAGCCCATGGACACTCTCCCCTATCGTGGACTCTACCCACCCATTTAATCTCCTCCCACAGCCCATGTACACTCTCCCCTATCATGGACTCTACCCACCCATTTAATCTCCTCCCACAGCCCATGTACACTCTCCCCTATCATGGACTCTACCCACCCATTTAATCTCCTCCCACAGCCCGTGTACACTCTCCCCTATCATGGACTTTACCCACCCATTTAATCTCCTCCCACAGCCCATGGACACTCTCCCCTATCATGGACTCTATCCACCCATTTAATCTCCTCCCACAGCCCATGGACACTCTCCCCTATCATGGACTCTACCCACCCATTTAATCTCCTCCCACAGCCCATGTACACTCTCCCCTATCATGGACTCTACCCACCCATTTAATCTCCTCCCACAGCCCATGTACACTCTCCCCTATCAGAGACTCTACCCACCCATTGAATCTCCTCCCACAGCCTATGTACACTCTCCCCTATCATGGACTCTACCCACCCATTTATTCTCCTCCCACAGCCCATGTACACTCTCCCCTATCATAGACTCTACCCACCCGTTTAATCTCCTCCCATAGCCCATGTATACTCTACCCTATCATGGACTCTACCCACCCATTTAATCGCCTCCCACAGCCCCTGTACACTCTCCCCTATCAGAGACTCTACCCACCCATTTAATCTCCTCCCACAGCCCATGTACACTCTCCCCTATCAGAGACTCTACCCACCCATTTAATCTCCTCCCACAGCCCATGGACACTCTCCCCTATCATGGACTCTATCCACCCATTTAATCTCCTCCCACAGCCCATGTACACTCTCCCCTATCATGGACTCTACCCACCCATTTAATCTCCTCCCACAGCCCATGGACACTCTCCCCTATCATGGACTCTACCCACCCATTTAATCTCCTCCCACAGCCCATGGACACTCTCCCCTATCATGGACTCTACCCACCCATTTAATCTCCTCCCACAGCCCATGTACACTCTCCCCTATCATGAACTCTGCCCACCCATTTAATATCCTCCAACAGCCCATGTACACTCTCCCCTATCGTGGACTCTACCCACCCATTTAATCTCCTCCGACAGCCCGTGTACACTCTCTCCTATCGTGGACTCTACCCACCCATTTAATCTCCTCCCACAGCCCATGTACACTCTCCCCTATCGTGGACTCTACCCACCCATTTAATCTCCTCCCACAGCCCATGTACACTCTCCCCTATCATGGACTCTACCCACCCATTTAATCTCCTCCCACAGCCCGTGTACACTCTCCCCTATCATGGACTCTACCCACCCATTTAATCTCCTCCCACAGCCCGTGTACACTCTCCCCTATCATGGACTTTACCCACCCATTTAATCTCCTCCCACAGCCCATGGACACTCTCCCCTATCATGGACTCTATCCACCCATTTAATCTCCTCCCACAGCCCATGTACACTCTCCCCTATCAGAGACTCTACCCACCCATTTAATCTCCTCCCACAGCCCATGGACACTCTCCCCTATCATGGACTCTATCCACCCATTTAATCTCCTCCCACAGCCCATGTACACTCTCCCCTATCATGGACTCTACCCACCCATTTAATCTCCTCCCACAGCCCATGTACACTCTCCCCTATCATGGACTCTACCCACCCATTTAATCTCCTCCCACAGCCCATGGACACTCTCCCCTATCATGGACTCTACCCACCCATTTAATCTCCTCCCACAGCCCATGGACACTCTCCCCTATCACGGACTCTACCCACCCATTTAATCTCCTCCCACAGCCCATGTACACTCTCCCCTATCATGGACTCTACCCACCCATTTAATCTCCTCCCACAGCCCATGTACACTCTCCCCTATCATGGACTCTACCCACCCATTTAATCTCCTCCCACAGCCCATGTACACTCTCCCCTATCATGGACTCTACCCACCCATTTAATCTCCTCCCACAGCCCATGTACACTCTCCCCTATCATGGACTCTACCCACCCATTTAATCTCCTCCCACAGCCCATGGACACTCTCCCCTATTGCGGACTCTACCCACCCATTTAATCTCCTCCCACAGCCCATGGACACTCTCCCCTATTGCGGACTCTACCCCAGCCAGTTTATCGCACAAGGAAACTTTTTGTATAAATGCTCCCTGATCCCCAAAGGAGGGGGGTGGGGCGATTTAAGTGCACTCTCTGAGCAGAAACCTGGCGGGTGGGCAGTTAAAATCGCCCTGGCTCTTGCATGTCCGAAAGCCGCCACAATTGCAACATCTGTAATTTTAACCCGCTCTCCTGAGCAGGCAGCAATGACAGGCGCCCGGAGCCAACAGGGTCCTTCTTTACATATGCACGGTGCGTCCTGATGACATCACTGTAATTTTAACTTGGTGCTGAGCAGGGAATCCACCTGGAGTTAAAAATCCCAACGGCACAGCCCAGTGTTATGCCCAGTGCAGCATTTCTGCTCTTTAACCTGCGATTCCGCTCCAGAATCAGATGTTTGTGCAACAATCTCCAATCCACTCTGTATCTGTTGCTCTCGCTGGTTTAGTCCTGCTGCATCCTGAGTTGTAGCCTCGTGCAGGGGGGTCAGGTACCCTCTGTGCGCTTTCAGCCAGGTTTTCTGTCATTGACGTGTTTTCTCGGGTCTGTTTAGCCTGACTAGACTGAGGGGCCGGTGGTCACTAGAGCGAGTAAACCTACATTGGATTACTCAGGATATACGGCACAGAAAGAGGCCATTCGGCCCAACCAGTCCATGCCGGCGTTTATGCTCCACTCGAGCCTCCTCCCGTCTTTCCTCATCTAAATCTATCAGCGTAACCCTCGATTCCCTTCTCCCTCATATGCTTGTCTAGCCTCCCCTTAAATGCATCTGTACAATTCGCTTCAACCACTCCCTGTGGTAGCGAGTTCCACATTCTCACCACTCTCTGGGGAAAGAAGTTTCTCCTGAATTCCCTACTGGATTTCTTGGTGACTATTCAATTCAATTCAATTCAAATCGCTTTATTGGCATGATAAGGTACATCTTATGTTGCCAAAGCATCGAAAAACATTTATGGTTGAACACATAAACGCAGATCTATTCATACAGTGTATAAACAGATATATCCCTGAGTGTATAAATATACATTCGTATAATTTGTATATACTCTTTTCTTAGGTTTACTGGTTGTCCCTCTGTTTATGGCAAGCTGTAACATAGTGTGCCGCTAGTGTTACACAGTTTCTCTCTTCCCCCAGTAGGTATGGGAGTTTTTGGTCTTCATTCAAATTTCTGAATTCAGGGCATATTTGTGAGAATTTTTGGTAGAAATTCTCCCTGATGCCCTGATATTTTCCACAAGCTGTGAGGAAGTGCATCTTATATTGATGGCCTCTAGTTTTGCTCTTCCCCACAAGTGGAAACATTCTCTCTGAATCCACTCTATCAAAACCTTTCATAATTGAATTTGGATGATCAGCCATGATCTCATTGAATGGTGGAGCAGGCTCGAGGGGCCGAATGGCCTACTCCTGCTCCTATCTTCTATGTTTCTATAATTTTAAAGACCTCTATTAGGTCACCCCTCAGCCTTCTTTTTTCAAGAGAAAAGAGACCCAGCCTGTTCATCCTTTCCTGATATGTATACCCTCGCAGTTCTGGTATCATCCTTGTAAATCTTCCCTGCACCCTCTCCAGTGCCTCTAGATCCTTTTTATAACATGGTGACCAGAACTGTACGCAGTACTCTAAGTGTGGTCTAACCAAGGTTCGATACAGGTACCTATCAAAGGCTCTGAAACAATAGAGATAAAAAGAAAAAAACAGGCACTCGTGAGAAAAACAAAGTGATGGAAATGCTTAGCAAGGCCTGTCAACAACTGAAAGAATAAAACCCATCAGCGCTGCGAACTCAGGAAAACCCAGCGCTGGCTCCGAGGCCCCGGAGTGAGCTGCTCGAGCGAGGGGAGAGTGCCTTGTGTGAGGGAAGTCCCTGTCGCTATTCCTGACTCGGTCTGTCACATGAACTTTGATCGACTGTGCAAGCTGCTCTGGCCAGCGGGTCACCTGGATCAGACGCTGAAATCCTAAACGTGCTCTCGATTCTCGGAACGCCCGACACACCCTGTAACTTTCGATCACAGATTTGTTCGCCTGATCGGAACCTTGTGTTGATTTATACCCAGTTATTTTTCACAATAAAATCACTAATTTGCAAGTTTCAGGCTTTTGACTTCAGCAGATGTACCATTTTTCTTTTTATAACTCGGATCTTGGCCTTTGTCCGTCTCACTGGCCGTGTCCGTGTGTGTGTGACTTCCTCTCTCCTTGTTCTCTGTTTGTATCTTGCGCTCTCTCTGTCCATCTTGTTTCTGCCTCAGGCCAGCGCTATTGTGTACCTCAGTTTTTCTTCCTTTCTCTGCTTATCGCTGTTCCTGAGTGTCTCTCCATCTCTTTCTCTCCCCTCACTATCTGTCCTTTATGTGTATGTCTTCTTTCTGTCTCTTGCAGCACTCTCCTCGCTGGCCTCACCCCCTCCTGCCCTCCGTAAACTTGCGCTCATCCAAAACTCTGCTGCCCCGTGTCCTAACTCACACCCAGTCCCGTTCACCCATCACCCCCTGTGCTCACTGCCCCGTGTCCTAACTCGCACCCAGTCCCGTTCACCCATCACCCCCTGTGCTCACTGCCCCGTGTCCTAACTCACACCCAGTCCCGTTCACCCATCACCCCCTGTGCTCACTGCCCCGTGTCCTAACTCGCACCAAGCCCCGTTCACCCATCACCCCCTGTGCTCACTGCCCCGTGTCCTAACTCACACCAAATCCCGCTCACCCATCACCCCCTGTGCTCACTGCCCCGTGTCCTAACTCGCACCAAGTCCCGTTCACCCATCACCCCCTGTGCTCACTGCCCCGTGTCCTAACTCGCGCCAAGTCCCGTTCACCCATCACCCCCTGTGCTCACTGCCCCGTGTCCTAACTCCCACCAAGTCCCGTTCACCCATCACCTCCTGTGCTCACTGCCCCGTGTCCTAACTCACACCCAGTCCCGTTCACCCATCACCCCCTGTGCTCACTGCCCCGTGTCCTAACTCGCACCCAGTCCCGTTCACCCATCACCCCCTGTGCTCACTGCTCCGTGTCCTAACTCGCACCAAGTCCCGTTCACCCATCACCCCCTGTGCTCACTGCCCCGTGTCCTAACTCACACCCAGTCCCGTTCACCCATCACCCCCTGTGCTCACTGCCCCGTGTCCTAACTCACACCCAGTCCCGTTCACCCATCACCCCCTGTGCTCACTGCCCCGTGTCCTAACTCACACCCAGTCCCGTTCACCCATCACCCCCTGTGCTCACTGCCCCGTGTCCTAACTCACACCCAGTCCCGTTCACCCATCACCCCCTGTGCTCACTGCCCCGTGTCCTAACTCACACCCAGTCCCATTCACCCATCACCCACTGTGCTCACTGCCCCGTGTCCTAACTCACACCCAGTCCCGTTCACCCATCACCCCCTGTGCTCACTGCCCCGTGTCCTAACTCACACCCAGTCCCGTTCACCCATCACCCCCTGTGCTCACTGCCCCGTGTCCTAACTCACACCGAGTCCCGTTCACCCATCACCCCCTGTGCTCACTGCCCCGTGTCCTAACTCACACCCAGTCCCGTTCACCCATCACCCCCTGTGCTCACTGCCCCGTGTCCTAACTCACACCCAGTCCCGTTCACCCATCACCCCTGTGCTCGCTGACCTACATTGGCTCCCGGTCCGGCAACGCCTCGATTTCAAAATTCTCATCCTTGTTTCCAAATCCATCCGCGGCCTCGCCCCTTTCTAGCTCTGTAATCTCCTCCAGCCCCACAGCCCTCCGAGATCTCTGCGCTACCTCTAATTCTGGTCTCTTTCGCATCCCCAATTTCCATCACTCAACCATTGGTGGCCGTGCCTTTAGCCGCCGAGGCCCTAAGCTCTGGAATTCCCTCCCTAAACCTCGCCGTCTCTCTACCTCTCTCTCTTTAAGACGCTCCTTAAAACCTATCTCTTTGACCAAGCTTTTGGGGCCTCAATAAACATTTCATCCGACAGACTGCCCCTCCGACAGTGCAGCACTCCCTCAGTACTGCCCCTCCGACAGTGCGGCGCTCCCTCAGTACCGCCCCTCCGACAGTGTGGTGCTCCCTCAGTACCGCCCCTTCGACAGTGTGGCGCTCCCTCAGTACTGCCCCTCCAACAGTGCGGCACTCCCTCAGTACCGCCCCTCCGACAGTGTGGCGCTCCCTCAGTACTGCCCCTCCGACAGTGCGGCGCTCCCTCAGTACAGCCCCTCCAACAGTGCGGCGCTCCCTCAGTACCGCCGCTCCGACAGTGCAGTGCTCCCTCAGTACTGCCCCTCCGACATTGCAGCGCTCCCTCAGTACTGCCCCTCCGACAGTGCGGCACTCCCTCAGTTCCGCCCCCCGACAGTGCGGCGCTCCCTCAGTATCGCCCCTCCGACCGTGTGGCACTCCCTCAGTACCCGCCGCTCCGACAGTGCAGCGCTCCCTCAGTACTGCCCCTCCGACATTGCAGTGCTCCCTCAGTACTGCCCCTCCGACAGTGCGGCACTCCCTCAGTACCGCCCCCCGACAGTGCGGCGCTCCCTCAGTATCGCCCCTCCGACAGTGGGGCGCTCCCTCAGTACTGCCCCTCCGACAATGCAGCACTCCCTCAGTACTGCCCCTCCGACAGTGCAGCACTCCCTCAGTACTGCCCCTCCGACAGTGCGGCGCTCCCTCAGTACTGCCCCTCCGACAGTGCGGCGCTCCCTCAGTACCGCCCCTTCGACAGTGCGGCGCTCCCTCAGTACTGCCCCTCCGACAGTGCGGCACTCCGTCAGTACCGCCCCTCCGACAGTGTGGCGCTCCCTCAGTACTGCCCCTCCGACAGTGTGGCACTCCCTCAGTACCGCCCCTCCGACAGTGCAGCGCTCCCTCAGTACTGCCCCTCCGACAGTGCGGCGCTCCCTCAGTATAGCCCCTCCGACAGTGCGGCACTCCTTCAGTACTGCCCCTCCGACAGTGCAGCGCTCCCTCAGTACTGCCCCTCCGACAGTGCGGCGCTCCCTCAGTACAGCCCCTCCGACAGTGCGGCACTCCTTCAGTACTGCTGCTCCGACGGTGCAGCGCTCCCTCAGTACTGCCCCGCCGACAGTGCGGTGCTCCCTCAGTACTGCCCCATCAACAGTGCGGCGCTCCCTCAGTACTACCCCGGGTACTGCAGTGGTTCAAGAAGGCGGCTCACGCACCACCTTCTCAAGGGCAATTAGAGATGGGGAATAAATGCCGGCCTTGCCAGCGACGCCCACATAGCCGAGAACGAATAAATATAAAAAACGGGCCCAGTTTTAACCTAGTGTCCTTTCTGAGCTTCCGACACAAATTGCTGGAAGGGTGGGTGGGAGCCATGACGTTTACCTCATCTGACGATTGGCTTCCAAGGCAACTGTGTTCACTCCTGCCTCTGCTGTCAATCAACTCAGCTTCAGCGTCACTTGTTCGAAAAAGTATCAAACCTCGGGACATCCATGTGTCCGGGTTCTGCAAGAACCCAGTGGCCTCTCTGAACTGACAATACGACCTGCACAAACCATCGGGAGGGGACCACCCACACATTGAGAAACAAAGACGAGATCGCAACAGGCACAAAGAGGTCCAGGAAGGGTTTATAAACCAAATAAACCAAAACAATAGCGGCTTGCATTTATATTTCATCTTTAACGTAGTAAAACGTGCCAGGAGCGATTATCCAACAAAATTTGACAGCGAGCCCCATAAGGAGATGTTAGGACAGGTGCTTGGTCACAGAGGGAAGCTTTAAGGAGCTTCATAAAGGAGGAGGGGGAGAGGTAGAGAGTTTTAGGGAGGGAATTCCAGAGGGTAGGCGGGTGCAGACACAGCCACCAATGGCAGGGCGAAGAAAATGGGGGATGAGCGGAGATCGCGGGGGGTTGTGTGGCTGGAGGAGGTTACGGAGATAGGGAGGGGTGAGGCCACGGGGGGATTTGAAAACAAGGATGAGAATTTTAACATCGAGGTGTTGTCGGATTGTAAAGGTACAGATGGTTCCCTCACAGTTTGTTCTGAACTTTTAATCTGTGCTTTAATGGGTAATGATTTTCAGTTACCTGGACTCATGACTGAGATTAAATGGGGATGTGTCATTCAACTGAAGCTACTGGGTGTATGAGGTGTAAACAGGAAAACTGCACCACCAACAGGGTGCAGTCCACGCCCTCGGTGATCAGGAGTGATGGCAAATTTAATAATAACCAGAAGCAGGGGGTCAGGAGGAGGGACATGCGAGTGCACTCACGAGAAACGTAAATCACCTGGAAATAATGCACCACATCAGGAGGCAATGCTCAATCTAGTGTCAATCAGGAAAGAGCAGTTAAGAATAGTTCATTCTTTTTTTATTCGCTCCTGGGATGTGGGCGTCGCTGGCAAGGCCAGCATTTATTGCCCATCCCTAGTTACCCTGGAGAAGGTGGTGGCGAGCCGCCTTCTTGAACCGCTGCAGTCCGTGTGGTGAAGGTGCTCCCACAGTGCTGTTAGGGAGGGAGTTCCAGGATTTTGACCCAGCGACGATGAAGGAACGGCTGATATATTTCCAAGTCAGGATGGTGTGTGACTTGGAGGTGGTGGTGTTCCCAGCGCCTGCTGCCCTTGTCCTTCTAGGTGGAAGAGGTCGCGGGTTTGGGAGGTGCTGCCGAAGAAGCCTTGCCGAGTCGCTGCAGTGCATCTTGTAGATTAACAGCTTTCTCGGAGATGGTTGTGTCCTTGACTAGACTGAACAATGAGAAGAATATATTTTATGTAGTTTATACCCTGGTCACTACCTGGAACAGTGGACCAAGTGGGGGCGATTCTAGTTAAAGACCTCCAGATACCAGCCCCACCCCCACCCCCAATTTTTCAATAGCCTGAAAGTGCCGGAATGTCACAAGGGGTCTGGAATACAAAGCAGAGGAAATGATGCTTCAGTTGTACAGAACGCTGGTCAGACCCCCTCTGGAGCAGGGCGTTCCGTTTTGGGCATTGCACCGAGTGTAGCACTGATACCCTGACCCACTCGCTGTGGGGAGTCACAGCTAAAGGCAGCAACAACAGAAAATGCTGGAGAAACTCAGCAGGCCCGGCAACATCCGTGGAGAGAGAAACAGAGTCAACGTTTCAGCTCGAAACCCTTCGTCAGGACTGAGAAAACACAGGAAATGAAACAGACTAAAAGGCCAGTTTGGGGGCCGGGAAATGGGGATGAAAGGCACGGGTCAGAGGCGGGGTGTAAGACCTGAGTGACGTAATAAAGACTCACTACGCACTTGGCTGTACATAAAGCAAGGCTTTAATCGACTTGTAACAAAACATGGAGGTCTAGTTAGTAGTCACTAGCTTCCTGTTTCCAGACTGTCTCTGGTCAAGGTGGGCCCACCCCCGAGTATTTATACTCCTCGGACGGCGCCCTCAGCTGGCCGTTCAGTAGTACTTCCTGAGTTACTTCTTGTAGAAGTTGCGATTTATGACACTGAGTGTGCCTGTACATTGTGCAACTCTGTTTAAAATGTATCTTCACTTGAATTCATTTTTGAACAGAATGTCACTGTTGCAATTCAGTTAGTTAGTGTTTGAATGGAGCGAGCGAGCTGACCTTGCAGTGAGAATGCCGTGTTCTCACTGGTTGCTGGAGCATGTCCGATTACTGGAAATGTGCATTTTATTTCAACTCCCCATCGTGTGCAAGGCTTTGAACACACAGGGTGCCGAGAGGTGACTGGGAGCAGTCGACACAGACTGGCCAGTCGCGGGCACAGCTCCCTCAGCACCTTCAGTGTGCAGCTGCTAACGGACAGGTAAGCACCGCGCTTTTAACAGTTTCTTTATCGCCCATCCCTCGCTGTCCTGAGATCATTAGGAGCGGAGCATGCGCTGCGAGCCTGGAATCGTCTGAGGTCAGACTGGCTGGGGGAGGCCATTCGTGATCCAGTTGGGTGTTTACAACAGTCAGCAGCTTTCATAGGGCCAGTCCACAAATCACCAGAGTGGTTGAGTTTGCCATGGTGGGATTTGAACTCAAGACATCCAAGTTACTACTTCAGTCCCATCACTGCCAGGCTGCCAAACCCCCAGATGCTCAACACCAGCAGGGGAGTGACAGCCTGCTGTTTGGGATGGCTACAGACTAGTCCTTGCAACCTGCTAAAATTCAGATCAGGTAAGAAGGATTGTAAATCACTTCAAAAATAAACAGATCAGCTGCTTGTGATATCGTCTAAGTAATTCCACAAACTCCTGCCGATCACTGTTGGCTGACTTCACATTTACCACGAACGGAATGAACTGACTAACTGCAAAGTTGCTGTACTGATCGGCACAGTGTGAGGCTCTGGGCACAGTCTGCTCACAAATCAACCCTAAAATCAGAGGGATGTGACTGCTTTTTGTCGATTGCTGTGTTTCCTGTGCTTGTCTGCCTGCAGCTGTACCCCACTGTCTGCATCTGTCAAGATCTGTACCTGTGCCTCTCTCTTTAAAAATCTCTGCCTTAATCGCTGTCGCTGTTTGTGTCCCTTTCTGTCGCTGTCTGTGCCTTTACCTTTCCATCCATTAGTGAACCAGCTGGGTTTTTATAACAATCCAACAGTTTCATGATCCCTTTTACTGATCTCAGATTTATTTTTTATAAACTGAATTCAAATTCTCGCACTGCCGTGGTAAGATTTAAACTCACGCTTCTAGATCACTAGTCCAGGTTCCTTAGATCACTAGTCCAGGTTCCAAGATCACTAGTCCAGGTTCCCAGATCACTAGTCCAGGTTCCCAGATCACTAGTCCAGGTTCCTAGATTACTAGTCCAGGTTCCTAGATCACTAGTCCAAGTTCTTTAGATTACTAGTCCAGGTTCCTAGATTACTAGTCCAGGTTCCTAGATCACTAGTCCAGGTTCCTAGATTACTAGTCCAGGTTCCTAGATCACTAGTCCAGGTTCCTAGATCACTAGTCCAGGTTCCTAGATCACTAGTCCAGGTTCCTTAGATCACTAGTCCAGGTTCCTAGATCACTAGTCCAGGTTCCTAGATTACTGGTCCAGGTTCCTAGATTACTAGTCCAGGTTCCTAGATCACTAGTCCAGGTTCCTAGATCACTAATCCAGGTTCCTAGATTACTAGTCCAGGTTCCTAGATCACTAATCCAGGTTCCTAGATTACTAGTCCAGGTTCCTAGATCACTAGTCCAGGTTCCTAGATTACTAGTCCAGGTTCCTTAGATTACTAGTCCAGGTTCTTAGATTACTAGTCCAGGTTCCTAGATCACTAGTCCAGGTTCCTAGATCACTAGTCCAGGTTCCTAGATTACTAGTCCAGGTTCCTAGATCACTAGTCCAGGTTCCTAGATTACTAGTCCAGGTTCCTAGATTACTAGTCCAGGTTCCGAGATCACTAGTCCAGGTTCCTAGATTACTAGTCCAGGTTCCTAGATCACTAGTCCAGGTTCCTAGATCACAAGTCCAGGTTCCCAGATCACTAGTCCAGGTTCCTAGATCACTAGTCCAGGTTCCTAGATCACTAGTCCAGGTTCCTAGATCACTAGTCCAGGTTCCAAGATTACTAGTCCAGGTTCCTAGATTACTAGTCCAGGTTCCTAGATTACTAGTCCAGGTTCCTAGATCACTAGTCCAAGTTCCTTAGATTACTAGTCCAGGTTCCTAGATTACTAGTCCAGGTTCCTAGATCACTAGTCCAGGTTCCTTAGATCACTAGTCCAGGTTCCTTAGATCACTAGTCCAGGTTCCTAGATTACTAGTCCAGGTTCCTAGATCACTAGTCCAGGTTCCTAGATCACTAGTCCAGGTTCCTAGATCACTAGTCCAGGTTCCTAGATCACTAGTCCAGGTTCCTAGATTACCAGTCCAGGTTCCTAGATCACTAGTCCGGGTTCCTAGATTACTAGTCCAGGTTCCTAGATCACTAGTCCAGGTTCCTAGATCACTAGTCCAGGTTCCTAGATTACTAGTCCAGGTTCCTAGATCACTAGTCCAGGTTCCTAGATCACTAGTCCAGGTTTCTTAGATTACTAGTCCAGGTTCCTAGATTACTAGTCCAGGTTCCTAGATCACTAGTCCAGGTTCCTAGATCACTAGTCCAGGTTCCTAGATCACTAGTCCAGTTTCCTAGATTACTAGTCCAGTTTCCTAGATTACTAGTCCAGGTTCCTAGATTACCAGTCCAGGTTCCTAGATCACTAGTCCAGGTTCCTAGATCACTCGTCCAGGTTCCTTCGATTACTAGTCCAGGTTCCTAGATCACTAGTCCAGGTTCCTAGATTACTAGTCCACGTTCCTAGATCACTAGACCAGATTCCTAGATCACTAGTCCAGGTTCCTTCGATTACTAGTCCAGGTTCCTTCGATTACTAGTCCAGGTTCCTAGATCAATAGTCCAGGTTCCTAGATTACTAGTCCAGGTTCCTAGATTACTAGTCCAGGTTCCTAGATCACTAGTCCAGGTTCCTAGATTACTAGTCCAGGTTCTGAGATCACTAGTCCAGGTTCCTAGATCACTAGTCCAGGTTCCTTAGATTACTAGTCCAGGTTCCTAGATCACTAGTCCAGGTTCCTAGATTACTAGTCCAGGTTCTGAGATCACTAGTCCAGGTTCCTAGATCACTAGTCCAGGTTCCTAGATTACTAGTCCAGGTTCTGAGATCACTAGTCCAGGTTCCTAGATCACTAGTCCAGGTTCCTAGATCACTAGTCCAGTTTCCTAGATTACTAGTCCAGTTTCCTAGATTACTAGTCCAGGTTCCTAGATTACCAGTCCAGGTTCCTAGATCACTAGTCCAGGTTCCTAGATCACTCGTCCAGGTTCCTTCGATTACTAGTCCAGGTTCCTAGATCACTAGTCCAGGTTCCTAGATTACTAGTCCACGTTCCTAGATCACTAGACCAGATTCCTAGATCACTAGTCCAGGTTCCTTCGATTACTAGTCCAGGTTCCTTCGATTACTAGTCCAGGTTCCTAGATCAATAGTCC
Source organism: Somniosus microcephalus (assembly GCF_052327205.1). NCBI lineage: Eukaryota > Metazoa > Chordata > Chondrichthyes > Squaliformes > Somniosidae > Somniosus > Somniosus microcephalus. The sequence goes on along the minus strand of NC_140988.1, from coordinate 384,226,954 downwards.
AGGTTCCTAGATTACTAGTCCAGGTTCCTAGATTACTAGTCCAGGTTCCTAGATCACTAGTCCAGGTTCCTAGATTACTAGTCCAGGTTCTGAGATCACTAGTCCAGGTTCCTAGATCACTAGTCCAGGTTCCTTAGATTACTAGTCCAGGTTCCTAGATCACTAGTCCAGGTTCCTAGATTACTAGTCCAGGTTCTGAGATCACTAGTCCAGGTTCCTAGATCACTAGTCCAGGTTCCTAGATTACTAGTCCAGGTTCTGAGATCACTAGTCCAGGTTCCTAGATCACTAGTCCAGGTTCCTAGATTATTGTCCAGGTTCTGAGATCACTAGTCCAGGTTCCTAGATCACTAGTCCAGGTTCCTAGATTACTAGTCCAGGTTCTGAGATCACTAGTCCAGGTTCCTAGATCACTAGTCCAGGTTCCTTAGATTACTAGTCCAGGTTCCTAGATCACTAGTCCAGGTTCCTAGATCACTGGTCCAGGTTCCTAGATCACTAGTCCAGGTTCCTTAGATTACTAGTCCAGGTTCCTAGATTACTAGTCCAGGTTCCTAGATCACTAGTCCAGGTTCCTAGATCACTAGTCCATGTTCCTAGATCACGAGTCCAGGTTCCTAGATTACTAGTCCAGGTTCCTAGATCACTAGTCCAGGTTCCTAGATTACTAGTCCAGGTTCCTAGATCACTAGTCCAGGTTCCTTAGATTACTAGTCCAGGTTCCTAGATCACTAGTCCATGTTCCTAGATCACGAGTCCAGGTTCCTAGATTACTAGTCCAGGTTCCTAGATCACCAGTCCAGGTTCCTAGATCACTAGTCCAGGTTCCTTAGATCACTAGTCCAGGTTCCTAGATCACTAGTCCAGGTTCCTAGATCACTAGTCCAGGTTCCTAGATCACTAGTCCAGGTTCCTAGATCACTAGTCCAGGTTCCTAGATCACTAGTCCAGGTTCCTTAGATCACTAGTCCAGGTTCCTAGATCACTAGTCCAGGTTCCTAGATCACTACTCCAGGTTCCTAGATCACTAGTCCAGGTTCCTTAGATCACTAGTCCAGGTTCCTTAGATCACTAGTCCAGGTTCCTAGATTACTAGTCCAGGTTCCTAGATCACTAGTCCAGGTTCCTAGATTACTAGTCCACGTTCCTAGAGTACTAGACCAGGTTCCTAGATCACAAGTCTAGGTTGCTAGATCACTAGTCCAGGTTTCTAGATTACTAGTCCAGGTTCCTTGATCACTAGTCCACGTTCCTAGATTACCAGTCCAGGTTCCTAGATTACCAGTCCAGGTTCCTAGATCACGAGTCCAGGTTCCTAGATCACTAGTCCAGGTTCCTAGATCACTAGTCCAGGTTCCTAGATTACTAGTCCAGGTTCCTAGATTACTAGTCCAGGTTCCTAGATCACTAGTCCAGGTTCCTAGATTACTAGTCCAGGTTCCGAGATCACTAGTCCGGGTTCCTAGATCACTAGTCCAGGTTCCTTAGATTGCTAGTCCAGGTTCTTAGATCACTAGTCCAGGTTCCTAGATTACTCGTCCAGGTTCCTAGATCACTAGTCCAGGTTCCTAGATTACTAGTCCAGGTTCCGAGATCACTAGTCCAGGTTCCTAGATCACTAATCCAGGTTCCTAGATCACTAGTCCAGGTTCCTAGATCACTAGTCCAGGTTCCTAGATTACTAGTCCAGGTTCCTAGATCACTAATCCAGGTTCCTAGATCACTAATCCAGGTTCCTAGATTACTAGTCCAGGTTCCTAGATTACTAGTCCAGGTTCCGAGATCACTAGTCCAGGTTCCTAGATCACTAATCCAGGTTCCGAGATCACTAGTCCAGGTTCCTAGATTACTAGTCCAGGTTCCTAGATCACTAGTCCAGGTTCCTAGATTACTAGTCCAGGTTCTTAGATCACTAGTCCAGGTTCCTAGATCACTAATCCAGGTTCCTAGATCACTAATCCAGGTTCCTAGATCACTACTCCAGGTTCCTAGATTACTAGTCCAGGTTCCTAGATCACTAGTCCAGGTTCCTCGATTACTATTCCAGGTTCCTAGATCACTAGTCCAGGTTCCTAGATCACTAGTCCAGGTTCCTAGATTACTAGTCCAGGTTCCTAGATTACTAGTCCAGGTTCCTAGATCACTAGTCCAGTTTCCTAGATTACGAGTTCAGGTTCCTAGATTACTAGTCCAGGTTCCTAGATCACTAGTCCAGGTTCCTTAGATTACTAGTCCATGTTCCTAGATCTCTAGTCTATGTTCCTAGATCACTAGTCCAGGTTCCTAGATCACTAGTCCAGGTTCCTAGATCACTAGTCCAGGTTCCTAGATCACTAGTCCAGGTTCCTAGATCACTAATCCAGGTTCCTAGATCACTAGTCCAGGTTCCTAGATCACTAGTCCAGGTTCCTAGATTACTCGTCCAGGTTCCTAGATCAGTAGTCCAGGTTCCTAGATCACATTCCAGGTTCCTAGATCACTAATCCAGGTTCCTAGATTACTAGTTCAGTAACATAATCACTATGTTATCGTAACCATTGAACATCGCTGACAAGGCCGGCATTTATTGCCCATCCCTAATTGCCCTTGAGAAGGTGGTGGTGAGCCGCCTTCCTGAGCTGCTGCAGTCCGTGTGGTAAAGGTTTAAGGACTTTGACCCAGTGACGATGAAGGAACGGCAATTTAGGTCCAAGTCAGGATGATGTGGGACTTGGAGGGGAACCTGGAGGTGGTGGTGTTCCCATGCACCTGCTGCCCTTGTCCTTCTAGGTGGAAGAGGTCGCGGGTTTGGGAGGTGCTGCCGAAGAAGCCTTGGCGAGTTGCTGCAGTGCATCTTATAGATGGTACACACTGCAGCCACGTAGCGCCGGTAGTGGAGGGAGTGAATGTTTAAGGTGGTGGATGGGGTGCCAATCAAGCGAGGCTGCTTTGTCCTGGATGGTGTCGAGCTTCTTGAGTGTTGTTGGAGCTGCACTCATCCAGGCAAGTGGAGAGTATTCCATCACACTCCTGACTTGTGCCTTGTAGATGGTGGAAAGGCTTTGGGGAGTCAGGAGGTGAGACACTCGCCGTTAGGAACATATGAAAGTAAAGGACAGGAAAAGGCCCACTGCCTGTCCTATATAGTTGTGTGCCGTATACATCACGATACAGACACTCCCGATCCACCTGGAGCCCGTTAATCTCCTGGGAGAGGCAAAAAAGCACGTAAAGGTCTAAGGGAAAAATATCTGAAAAATTCCTCTCTGACTCCTTTAGGCGAGCAAAACGAATCCAGGAGATCATCTTGACTAATTTCTATTACAGGGTATGGACCGCATATAATAAAGAAAGAATTACATTTATAGAGCGCCTTTCATGACCACCGGACGTCTCAAAGTGTTTTACAACCAATGAAGTACTTTTGAAGTGGAGTCACTGTTGTAATGTGAGAAACACAGCAGCCAATTGACCCACAGCAAGCTCCCACAAACAGCAATGTGATAATGACCAGATTATCTGTTTTTGTTATGTTGGTTGAGGGAGAAATATTGGTCCAGGACACTGGGGAGAACTCCCCTGCTCTTCTTTGAAATAGTAGCCTTGGGATCTATTACATCCACCTGAGAGAGCAGACGGGGCCTCGGTTTAACGTCTCATTCAAAAGACGGCACCTCTGACAGTGCAGCACTCCCTCAGCACTGCACTGGAGTTTCAGCCTAGATTTATGTGCTCAAGTCTCTGGAGTGGGGACTTGAACCCACAACCTTCTGACTCAGAGGCAAGGATGCTACCCACTTTTTTTTAATAAATATACTTTATTGAACATTAAGAACATTTACAACATCTTGATCATTTCACTGTATGATACAAATCAATTCCACCACCCTGCACAGCCATTCCGCCACCACACTTTAACATCAAAACCTGAAGTTTAATTTGTCTCCTGTAACATATATTAATCAATTGTACTTTAAAAATTGGTTGTAAAATACTGTCCTTAAATTCCTTTCTGAATAAAACATCCACAGAGCCTTATAATGATCTTTTAGCTTATATTTAAAATACTCTTTTAGATTGATTCTCCTCCCCTTAAAAAACAGAGCATTCCTTCTTTGCACAATCACGAATCTAGCCAAACTGAACATTAAATTAATTGCCGCTCCGCTAGACTCGGGCAGACTCTCCTGCAGTCCCCATCTCAAAATTGAGTCCCACGGGATTCCCATTCTCGATCTTCGGTCCCCACCCAGCAAAAAAGCTTCACACAACTGTCGAACATAGTACTTAAAGTCATTTAACTGCGGACATAACACCAGTAAATGGGACAGAGTCTCATCCCGTGTCCCACACACTGGGCAAGTTGCCGCCTCCACTCGCCCAATCTTGCACAAGACCGTCATGGTAAAAATCCGGTTATGAGCCAATTTGAAATCCAGTTCAACCCACTCTGGACATTTAAAATTCGCCCACACTCCCTTCCAAATCCTGTTGAAGTCCAGTTGTGGGTATATACTCTGCCAAAACTCCTGACCAGCAGGTGTCTTGAATCTCCATTCTCTAAATACCTCATAGAAATCTCGAGTATTACATTTGTCAAATTGTACCAACTCTCCCCCTTTCTCCAGTACAAAGCTTGGAAAAGCAGGACGTATTTTACTTCCTTTGGAGATTTCCTCATTTATTTCTTCCATCCAATCCTGTGGCATTGCCCTCACAATCTTCTCATACATAATTCCTATTGCTTTTTCCTCTACCTCCTGATCCTCCTCCCACACCATGTCCCTCACTATCGCTTCCGGCAACCAACCTGGAATCACCTCGTATAATACATCTTTCACAGATATAATCCCAGCTTTTATAAAAGCTTGATTAAATAAAACCTCTCCTTCGATATTGACCCACCTGTTCAAAAATACGGGCTGTTCTAAAAAATTCCTCAGCCCCCTTGGGCATAAACTGCACACTTTTTAAAAATTGGGCCCATGTCTCTACAACCCCCTTATAAAGCCTAGGGAGAAGTTTAATCGATTTCAAAAACATATTATTGTATTCCATATACAATATCCCCTGCCCTCCTATCCCACTTCGTTTTAAAAAATGCTCAAAACAACTCTTCCAAAAACTTGTATTTGACTTCTGAAGAAATCTCTTCACCCATTTGATTCTAAAGGATTTTTTCTTCAAATCAATATCTGGGAAATTGAGTCCTCCCTGATTTCTCTGTCCAATGATGGTATTGTAAGCCACCAAGGCTGGTTTCCCTTCCCATAAAAACCTCACACAAGCCTCTCGGATGGACTTTTCCGCCCACTCAGGAATATCCTCCACCGTCAATAAGTACCATAGCTTAGATAGCAGGAGAGCAGACACCACTGTCGCTCTTCCTTGCACTTTCAACCACCTTCTTTCCCATCTTCCCAAAATCTTTTTAATTTTCAAAACCTTCGGTTCCCAATTTAATCGATCCACTTCATCCCTGTCTTTCTTGCACCCCATATGCACCCCCAAAACTTCCAAAACCTCCACCACCTTAAAGGGACATACCCCCAACCATTCCCCCCTACCCCTCCCTGCAACCAGGCATTGGGACTTACTATAATTCACTCTGGCACCTGAAGCTCTACAATATTCCTCCACTACCTCCATAGCTTTCCTCACTGACTCCCCATTTCTCAATGTTAAGGTTGTGTCATCTGCATATTGGTGTATCACCAACACCAGCCCAGAACTGGGGACCACAATCCCAACTACACCTTGTTTCTTTCGCATCATGTAACCTAATAGTTCTGCTACCAATGTGTACAACAATGGGGACAGGGGACAACCCTGTCTCACTGATCTCTGTATCGGAAAATACTTAGATAAAAAACCATTACATTTAACACAGCTAAATATGTTTGAATAAAAAATCCTTATCCACTGAACAAAATTTTCCTTGAAACCAAATGCTTCTAAAACCTTCAATAAAAACTCATGAGAGACCCTATCAAAGGCTTTCTCTTGATCTATCTTTAATACATAAGCCTCCCTCCCACTCTCTTCCATGAGCTCTATCACATCTCGGATTGAGACCACAGAGTCTGCGATGTCCCGGCCTATGACTCCATAGGACTGAGAGGGCCAAACTATCTCCGGTAACACCTCCTTCAAACGATTTGCCATAACCCTCGCCAAGATCTTATAATCCACATTTAATAATGTGATGGGCCTCCAATTCTTCATAATCCCTCTCCTCATAGATGGGGCCAGGCTTCCCTCAATTTTAATTTCCTTAAAAACTTCTAAGAGCAATGGACTTAAAATCTCGCAAAATTCTTTATAAAATTCTGCACTTAGTCCATCGGACCCTGGGCTTTCCCCCCGCCTTCATTCCACTTATTGCTACTTTTATTTCCGCTAATCCTACTTCTTTGTCACACATGCTTCTCTCATCCTCCATTAAACCCTCTTCAATAAAAGCAGTAACCTTCTCCATCGCCAAATTGGAAATGTCTTCTTTAGTATATAATTCTTGATAAAAGCTGCTAGCCGCCTCTAAAATCTCCCCACTTTCATGAATGATCTTCTCCCCAACCTTCAACTCTTCAATTAACGATAATCTCTGTCGCAGCTTTTCTTGCTCTAGAAAATATCTAGTGCATCTTTCGCCCTCCAATGCATCTCTAGCCTTTGCACGGAGAATGGCCCCCTTGCATTTTTCAGCTTGCAATAATTCCCACTCTTCCTTTAGCACCCGGAACTTAGTCTCCGCTCCCTTATCCCCTCCGTCAACTGCTTTACAGACATCCATAAACCTTTTATTTATATTCTCTTCTCGACGCTGGTTAGCTGCCGCCCTCTTTTTCCCATAACGTACCGAAAAAACTTTTACCTCATATTTGAAATTGTCCCACCAAACTCTTCTTTCTTTCAAGAACAAAGGTTCCTTCCGAGTATTCTTTATTATATTTATAATCCCATCTTTATAAGCAATTTCTTTCAGGTATTGATTGTTTAAAATCCACACCCCTGAACCGATCTTAACTCTGCTGTTCCTAATTCTAAGAACCAAAGCCTAGTGATCACTAAAAAATACTTTTTTATAATAAATCTCCATCACCTCCGAACTTAACCCTTCCCGCATTAACACAAAATCTATTCGGCTCTGTTTTAAAACATCACCCACCCAACCTGCTCTGAAGAACTCCCTTTTTATGGGGTTCCGGTCCCTCCATAAGTCTCTCAAATTTAAATTTGCCATCATTTTTACAATCATCCCTCTGGAGTTATCATCCTTAATGGTCATCTGGGCTGAAATGTCCATCCGAGGTAAAAATACATTAAAATCCCCCACTATACAAGGATTTTCCACCTCTGCCGCTTCAGTGAATAACCCCCGAAAAAACTCGCAACGCTTGCAATGGTTGTTCGGTGCATACATATTAAAGAGATCGCAATTAAATCCCTCCATTTTTACCCTTAGCTGTAAAAATCTCCCCTCAGCGTCCTTGTCCATCAAGGCAACGTTCTCTTTTATGGACGGATTCACCAAAACAGCCACTCCTCTACGGTTATTGTTTGCACAACTCGCAAACACCTCTCCCTTCCAAACCTTCTGAACTCTTTCTAGGATATCCTCATCCCAAAAGGTTTCTTGCAGACACAACAAGTCTGTACAGGTAGACTATCCTTTATCCGAAAACCTCGGGACCAGCCGAGTTTCGGATAAAGGAGAATTTCGGATTTCGGAAGGTGGGTCGGCGGGGGTCCGCGGGGGGGTCGGCGGGGGGTCGTGCGCACGACTTACGCTGACGCTCAGCGTAAGTCAGTCGGGGTCGGCGGGGGTCGGGGCCGGCGGGGTCCGCGGGGGGGTCGGCGGTTGTCGGGGCTGGCGGGGTCGGTGGTTGTCGGGGCCGGCGGGGTCCGCGGGGGGGTCGGCGGGGGGTCATGCGCACGACTTACCCTTTATCCGAACTTCCGAAACCGGAACCCTCTAAAAACCGAAGGTTTTTTCGTTCGTACGCACGACTTACGCTGAACGAAAAAACCTTCGGTTTTTAGAGGGTTTCGGTTTTCGGAAGTCCGGATAAAGGGTAGTTTACCTGTACCTTTAAAACCCTGCAACAACTGCTGCAATTTCTTCTCACCCCTCAGTCCGTTCACATTAATCGAGACCAATGTAATCATGGCTCCATTGAAGGGAAGTATGCCTGATAATCTCCCCATCATTTAATCTCTGGCCCTTCCCTCCTCACATGCTCCTTCCCAACTTCTCGGGCAGCTGTTGCTTTTTCCTGCAGCCTCCGACTCTTTTTCCCCTCCTGTTTAAACTTTCCCTGCTGTTTCAGCCTCTTCCTTGCATTAAGTTTGGGCCCAGGAGCTGCCCTTCCTCCCTCCTTCTGCCCCTCACTAACCTTTCCCTTTTCACATGATGCCACCCCATCCCCGACTTCCATGTCTCTGTCCCCCTCTAATACCTCACACTCAAGCTCTTCTGCAACCCCCTGTGCCTGCTCCCCGTCCGATACATAATCCTGCTCCCTGTCAGATACTTCATCTCCCACAGAGTCTTCCTGCTATCGCAGTTTCTCCCACTGTGCCGCTCCCTTCGACCACATCGCCACCTCTGACCCTTGCACCCTGTTCCCTCTCTCTATGGGACAATGGCGCACCTAAATTGTTCCCTTCTGACGTCTCTATCTCGCCAATCCCATCCTGCTGTCCCTTTAAGGCTCCTGCCTCTTGCTCCCTCTCGCGGTCCTGTCCCCTCCCGCTCACCAAGATATCCGACTCCCCGCCTCTCCCACATCCACCACACACCCCGCTCCCGCCTCCTCTCCCCCCGCAGCCACCAGACTCCCCAGGGGGAGCTGAACTGCACTAAGGCTCGAGTCTGCACTCGACCCTCACTGCCCGCTTCTGTCTTTGTTCCCCTCCACAGCACTCGGCGTGTTTTCCGCCATCTCCATCCTATCCTCCACTCCGCCATCCTGTGCCTCTTCCTGTGCTCCTTTCTCCTTCATTTTACCGGCTGTGTCCTCCGACTGCACCGCTCCTCCGGCCATTCCACTCTCATCTCCTGCTCCTTCTCCCATCTCCTCATCATTCATATCGCTCCCTTCTGCCACACACTCACAGCGGGTGGGGCCTTTGTGACACACCCCACAGCTCTCCGCCTTGCAGCTCCGAGTGATATGTCCCGACTCACCGTAATTGTAACAGTACAAATCTGGACAGTTTCTTACGAGATGGCCATGTCCCAGACAATAGTAGCACACCTTTACTTGGTTATCATGCAGCACATGAAAGTACTGCACTCCTTCCAGTGTCTCAAACTTCATAATGTACGGCAAAGACCTCACCCCCTCTGGGAACCGCACCTTTACATACCGGGTTCCGTCTGCTACCCGTGTTCCCGGATAGTACCTCCTCTTTATTTCAGAACAGATTTTAATGTCCCACGACTCCAACTTTTTGCTCAACACTTCGTCCTCAATGTACACTGGCAAGTTCAAAAATGAAACCACCACCTCCTCTGAATATAGCAGAGTCACCTCCAAGAATTTCTCACCAACTTTCAGACTGAGTAGCAGTTTTTCCACCTCCTCACGGCCACTGACCGTCACCTCAAATCTCACATTCGGCTTTGGTCTGCAGGCAAAGCAGCTTCCCTCGCCACAGTCCTCATGAACCGCCTGGATTATATCCCAGGCTTGAATCTTCTTATCTTCACACTGCACCACCATCGTATTTTCTTTACCAAACCTCCTGAGGTCCCGGCCCAAATCTTTGGGCCTTTTTTTCCCCTTCCCACCACAGTTTCTTCCCTAATTAAATTCCTCTCGGGAACACTGTCCTCTGAGGGGCCTGGCACTCCGGACCCCTCAGCAGCCATCTGGCTGTTTTTGTGGGCCAAAAAGGCCCTAAAACCTGAAACAAAACCCCAAAACCCACCACCAAATTTTTACAAAACTCCCTCCAACACCCAGCTTCAATTAGGCAACCAGTCACAGCTGGCTCACTCCTAGCCCTCCCACCTAGCGAGTGCCACCCACTGAGCCACGGCTGATACCAGGTGTACCAGGTGTTCTCCGACCCAGCCAGAATCAGGTCCAGCTCTCAGTTCAGCGAATCAGCCTTCAGCGCACGAGCCGGCAACCTGTTCCACAGGCCCACTATTCTCTGGGAAAAGCAAAACTGCCTAATATCCAAACTAGTTCTGCCCTTATGTAACCTATAAGCGTGACTGCTGATGCTCCCCGTAACCTATCCAGTTGAAATGATAATTCCGCATAAACACTGCCTAGTCCCTTTATTATTTTATAAGCCTCAATCAAAAGGCCCGGGTCTACCCTCCTCGAAAGCTCATTGAACCGACCTGGGGAGCCAAGGCGTTTGAAACAGGGGATCAATCTTGTGTCTCTCCAGTGTGGTCGGATGGGCAATAGACCCCTGCCTTGCCAGCCATGCCCACCTTCCAAGAATGAATTTTAAAAATGCCAGTATAAATCAAGATTAATGAAGAAAAGTAAAGGAAGGAAAAAAAACACAGAAATGCAAAAATGTGGGCCTAGCCAGCCCAGCCAACGAGAGCATGCAGCGACACGGACAGAGGACAAGGCCTGAGCCTGAAGGGGGAGAGATTCAAAACTAATCTGGGCAAACATTGGCCAGAATCTTTACTTTTGGAGGTGGTGGGGAGTCTGGTAGAGCGCAGGTTCCCCGCACCAAGTAAAGCTTTAACTCCACAGCGGGTGGTGATGTCACGGGCAGCTTCCCCGCCTGGAATCAGCCTGTGGACAGTCTGGCCAAGAGGTCACGACCCCAGGTATGTGCAAACCCCGACCCGGGGGGTCTGACCCCGGGGGGGTGGGGGGGGGAGTTGATGGTGGGGAGCTGGGGGTCTGGGGAGAATCACTCCTGCTCCTCCCGGCCCACAAGGATGGTTCCCCGAGGCTCTCCTCGCCTCACTGCAGCTGCCGAGAATCCTGTGACCCGAGATCTCCGGCCGGCCACGGTTAAACCCCAGAGCAGGTTAAATCAGCCTCATTATAATATTTAAAGTGTCGTCCTGCCTCCTAGCAGCGGATTGGCTGCCCGCCCCCCCGTCCCACCTCCTAGCAGCGGATTGGCTGCCCACCCCCCCCGTCCCACCTCCTAGCAGCGGATTGGCTGCCCGCCCCCCCGTCCCGCCTCCTAGCAGCGGATTGGCTGCCCCCCCCCGTCCTGCCTCCCAGCAGCGGATTGGCTGCCCGCCGCCCCCGTCCCACCTCTAAGCAGCGGATTGGCTGCCACCCCCCCCGTCCCACCTCCTAGCAGTGGGTTGGCTGCCCCCCCCCCCGTCCCACCTCCTAGCAGCGGATTGGCTGCCCGCCCCCCCGTCCCGCCTCCTAGCAACGGAGTGGCCGCCCCCCGTCCCACCTCCTAGCAGCGGATTGGCTGCCCGCCCCCCCGTCCCGCCTCCTAGCAGCGGATTGGCTGCCCGCCCCCCCGTCCCACCTCCTAGCAGCGGATTGGCTGCCCGCCCCCCCGTCCCAACTCCCAGCAGCGGATTGGCTGCCCGCCCCCCCCGTCCCACATCCTAGCAGCGGATTGGCTGGCCCCCCCACCCCGGTCCTGCCTCAGTTAAAACTGGAAGGGGCTGGTTTGGGTTCTGGATTCAGACTTTTAACACTTTAACCTCCCATCTGACCTCAACACACCCGATTTTTGGGGTTAAGATTCCCCGTATTATTTCAGCGAGTGAGTGGTTAATCTATGGAACAGGCTACGTAGGGAGATGGTGGAAGCAGTTAGTGTTGATTCATTCAAATGTAAACTGGATTTGTATCAGAAAATATCTTGTGACACAGCATGAGAGTAATTTGAGACATGATGTGGTGAGTGTAGCGAGCTCGGGAGGAACAGGTGACTTTGGGCCTGTGGTTCCCAAAGCTCTCCACCACTGGGGGTTTTCCTCACCTCGTGCCTGGGTCTGTTGTGGACTCATTGATAGAGATTGATCGCTGTGATTAGTCAACAACTCCATTGTTGTATCGTGCGACTACCAGGATGGGAGAAGGCGAACTAGATGGAGAGTAAAATCGGATGGATTGTAAAACCAGCGTTGCACCTGATCCTGTCTGCTTCTCAACGAACGGGTTGGGTTAAAATTGTCCCCTTGGCCTCACAGAGGCATAATCAAACAAATGGATGCTCAGCCAATCACAGAATCATAGAATAGTTACAGCACGGAAGAAGGCCATTCAGCCCGTCGAGCCTGTGCCGGCTCTCTGCAAGAGCACTTCACCTAATCCCACTCCCCCGCCCTTTCCCCGTAGCCCTGCAAATATTTTTCCTTCAGGTACTTATCCAACTCCCTTTTGAAAGCCACGATTGAGTCTGCCTCCACCACCCTTTCAGGCAGTGCATTCCAGACCCTAACCACTCGCTGTGTAAAAAAGTCTTTCCTCATGTCGCCTTTGGTTCTTCTGCCAATCACCTTAAATCTGTGTCCTCTGGTTCGCGACCCTTCCACCAAGGGAACAGTCTCTCTCTACCTACTCTGTCTAGACCCCTCATGATTTTGAACACCTCTAGCAAATCTCCTCTCAACCTTCTTTGCTCTAAGGAGAACAACCCCAATGTAGGGGGGCATCTTTTACCTGGTTTATGGTAATTTACCTGGTCAGCAGCCTTTGCCTGCACTGTGACCAATTCCAATCTTTTACCTGGTTTACGGTAATTTACCTGGTTAGACAGCCTTTGCCTGCACTGTGACCAATTCCAATCTTTTACCTGGTTTACGGTAATTTACCTGGTTAGACAGCTTTTGCAGTGCACTGCAAACCAATTTCAATCAGCAGTTTCGAATCGCTAAACCCACCCTTCCAGTTCTGACTGGAGGAACTTATAATTAATGATATATTAAAACGGACAAATGGTCGGAATGTGAGAAAGTCAAATTTTATTAAAAAACTACACCACATGATCAGATAATCACTGTAAAATTGCTTAGCAGGGGAAGGCAGGTGGCAAAACGAGGGATAAGTAGCTACAATGTAAGTCTTACAATCTTAGCAATTTCCCTTAAATTACCACCCCTCTAACTCCTTACTAGATCGCCTTGCTGAGGAGTCAGAAACCTGCTCACCTGTGGTCCAAAGGTAAGAGAGAGAAGAGCTCACCTGCGGTCCAGGGAATAAGCGAGCGAGATGAGATATGCCTCTGAGAAGCTATCTTTATATCCTGGGAGCTCCTGCTGTTTTGTCGCTGAAAAGGTCTGTGTGCAAATTCACGCCGAAAAGTTCGAATACACAAGAGAAAGGCCATGATTGGCTATTTCCCAGTGGCCAAACTGCTCCCATTGTCTGGAATGGGTTTGAATGGAGTTGTAGTGGTTTTGAATGTGTCTTCATCACTATGTAAACAGAAACCCATTGTGGTCACTGAAACTGCTGCCTCAAGTGGTTACTCCTTGTGCAAACATTCTTGTAAACAAACAGCTTGTAGATTTCTGACCCGCCCAATACTACAGGGTGACTGAGAGCTGGGGCTTCATTCATATGCTACAGGGCAGCGCTGAGCTTTTCATATGCTAATAGCCTGTCTGTCCTTTTTCTGCTGCCTTTTGTTACCACGAGGTCTGTTCAGCCATTTTATGCTCTGGGCAATTCGCCAAACTCAGGGGCGCAATTTTTAAATAAAATGTATTGTCTTAAAGCGTGTGAAATTTCTTCCCACAAAGTTCTTTGATTCCGGTGTTGCTCAAGTGCTGCCCAGCTCAACGCAGCCTTTTGCGGTTCTGGGCACGTTTTAAAACATTGTCCAACCCAGAGGCAATTTAAATCATGCAAAGTCTTCATCCATGATGTAGATTAATATTTCCCAATCTTCGGGGGTTGAGGGGATTTTTGCGAACCCCTACACCCAGCTTCTCCAGTCTATCCGCGTAACTGAAGTCCCTCATCCCTGGAATCATTCTCGTAAATCCTTTCTGCACCCTCTCTAAGGCCTTCACATCCTTCCTAAAGTGCGGTGCCCAGAATTGGACACAATACTCCAGTTGAGGCCGAGCTAGTGTTTTATAAAGGTTCATCATAACTTCCTTGCTTTTGTAATCTAGTTAGGGGGCGATTTTAACCCTACTCGCTCAGTAGAAACCTGGCGAGCGAGCAGTTAAAATCGCCCCGGGCTCTTACCTGTCCGAAAGCCACCATGATCACAAGGTCTGCAATTTTAACCCGCTCTCCTGAGCAGGCAGCAAGGGCAGGCGCCCGGAGCCAACAGGGTCCTTCTTTACATTCGTGTAGGGGATGACGAGGCTGATTTGATGTTCATTTTGATTGCTTTGACAGTGAGAATGTCAGAGGACCAGGTGGGCTCCAAGGATGGTGCTTCCATCCAGCCCAACACCCAGCCACCGCCCGCAGTTCGAACGGTGGATGATGACACAGAAGGTAAGTTGTTAAGTGACGGACTTTAAAAAAAATTCGGGGGATGCCAGGGTGCCCCCCCTTTTACTTCCAACTCCTGTTCGACCTCAGCCTGCTGCGGTAGCTGGAGAGGATAATTGCCAATACACCTTGAAACCATTTACCAGGAGGAACCAGTCACACCTAAGTTGCAACGTTTAGAGACTTGTTGCTAAAATGAAAGCTTGTTGTATTAATGGGGCTCTCGCTGTGTGGGTGGCGAGATGGCTAAGGGACAGAAAGGAAAGAGAAGGAATAAATTAACTAATGTTGATTTGGATTGGCTGCATGTGAGCAGGCGACTTCTGTCTTGCACCTCTGTGGGACAGTTACCTCCCCCAGGGAGGTCCCGCAGTCTGTCTGGGCATAATGATCTGGGTCTGGTAACTTTTAGTTCCAATAACTTTTTAATACAGTTTCCATTTGAGTATTTACCTAAAAGAAAAAAGGAACTTGCATTTATATAGCGTCTTTCACAACCTCAGGACGTCGCAACATGCTTTACAGCCAATGAAGTACTTTTTGAAGTGCAGTCACTGTTGTAATGTAGGAAACGCGGCAGCCAATTTGTGCACAGCAAGATCCCACAAGCAGCCATGTGATAATGACCAGATCATCTGTTTTTGTTATGTCGATTGAGGGATAGATGTTGGCCCCAGGACACCGGGGAGAACTCCCCCTGCTCTTCTTCAAAATAGTGCCCTGGGATCTTTTATATCCACCCGAGAGGGCAGACGGGGCCTCGGTTGAACGTCGCAACCGAAAGATGGCACCTCTGACAGGGCAGCACTCCCTCATTACTGCCCCTCCGACAGTGCGGCACTCCCTCAGTACTGCCCCTCCGACAGTGCGGCACTCCCTCAGTACTGCCCCTCCGACAGTGCAGCGCTCCCTCAGTACTGCTCCTCCGACAGTGCAGCGCTCCCTCAGTACTGCCCCTCCGACAGTGCAGCGCTCCCTCAGTACTGCCTCTCCGACAGTGCAGCACTCCCTCAGTACTGCCCCTCCGACAGTGCGGCGCTCCCTCAGTACTGCCTCTCCGACAGTGCAGTGCTCCCTCAGTACTGCCCCTCCGACAGTGCGGCGCTCCCTCAGTACTGCCCCTCCGACAGTGCGGCACTCCCTCAGTACTGCCCCGCCGACAGTGCAGTGCTCCCTCAGTACTGCCCCTCCGACAGTGCGGCACTCCCTCAGTACTGCCCCGCCGACAGTGCAGTGCTCCCTCAGTACTGCCCCTCCGACAGTGCGGCACTCCCTCAGTACTGCCCCTCCGACAGTGCAGTGCTCCCTCAGTACTGCCCCTGTGACAGTGCGGCGCTCCCTCAGTACTGCCCCTCCGACAGTGCAGCGCTCCCTCAGTACTGCTCCTCCGACAGTGCAGCGCTCCCTCAGTACTGGCCCTCCGACAGTGCAGTGCTCCCTCAGTACTGCCCCTCCGACAGTGCGGCGCTCCCTCAGTACTGCCCCTCCGACAGTGCAGCACTCCCTCAGTACTGCCCCGCCGACAGTGCAGTGCTCCCTCAGTACTGCCCCTCCGACAGTGCAGCACTCCCTCAGTACTGCCCCGCCGACAGTGCAGTGCTCCCTCAGTACTGCCCCTCCGACAGTGCGGCACTCCCTCAGTACTGCCCCTCCGACAGTGCAGTGCTCCCTCAGTACTGCCCCTCCGACAGTGCGGCACTCCCTCAGTACTGCCCCTCCGACAATGCAGCGCTCCCTCAGTACTGCCCCTCCGACAGTGCAGTGCTCCCTCAGTACTGCCCCTCCGACAGTGCGGCGCTCCCTCAGTACTGCCCCTCCGACAGTGCAGCGCTCCCTCAGTACTGCCCCTCCGACAGTGCGGCGCTCCCTCAGTACTGCCCCTCCGACAGTGCAGCACTCCCTCAGTACTGCCCCGCCGACAGTGCAGTGCTCCCTCAGTACTGCCCCTCCGACAGTGCGGCGCTCCCTCAGTACTGCCCCTCCGACAGTGCGGCACTCCCTCAGTACTGCCCCTCCGACAGTGCGGCGCTCCCTCAGTACTGCCCCTCCGACAGTGCAGTGCTCCCTCAGTACTGCCCCTCCGACAGTGCAGCGCTCCCTCAGCCTAGATTTTTGTGCTCAAGTCTCGGGAGTGGGACTTGAACCCACAACCTTCTGACTCAGAGGTGAGGGTGCTGCCCACTGAGCCACAGCTGCCACAAGAAGCATCTTAAAGGAGGAGAGAGAGGAAGAGATGCGGAGAGGTTTAGGGAGGGAATCCCAGAGCTTAGGGTCTGGGCAGCTGAAGGCACGGCCGCCAATGGTGGAGCGATTACAATCGGGGATGGGCAAGCGGCCAGAATTGGAGGAGTGCAGAGATCTTGGGGGGTTGTGGGGCTGGTTATAGAGACAGGGGGGAGCGAGGCCATAGAGGGATTTGAACGCAAGGAAGAGAATTTTAAATTTGAGGAGAGGAAGTTAGAAATGAAGAAAGGGCTAATGGATTTGATGTTGTAGACATTCATTTACTTTCATTTGACACTGACTGTGGCCGGAGACCATCCCGGCTTCCCGGACCATCCTTCCTCCCAGCAAACCATCCTAACAAAGATGCCCAAAAAACATTCGGAATACTGTAAAAAAGGTAAACAGCAGCGACGCACTTCCCGTCCTAGTTTCTGGAATTTCTCTGTAATCCCATGTGAGGTAACAAGACACATGCATGCGTATCCACTGACACACATGTGCAAGCACACGCAGATGCATACATGCATGTAGATGTGGAAAAGCTCACACACAGATGTGCAGGTGCACAGACCCACACGTTCACATGCGTGTGCACACGGACACATTAGCACATGCATGTACATCCGTATCCGTGCAGACACATGCAGGTCTAAACACGTGCACACACAGGCGTGCATTTGCTAACACGCATGCAAGCACCTGTGCCCTACACGCTAACACACACTTATTGTAGAACTCTACCGAAGAACATAAGAACTAGGAGCAGGAGTAGGCCATTCGGCCCCTCGAGCCTGCTCCGCCATTCAATGAGATCATGGCTGATCATCAACTTCAACTCCACTTTCCCACCCGACCCCCACGGACTGGACCCCGGAAATGAACAGAATTTTGGGCCCAAGACTTTCGAGTCGACAATGTCTCTGAAGTTACTGGTCTGTTGACCGTGGCTGTAAATGTGGCGGGAGCTCAGTGGAAAGGCTGGAGTGTCCAGCGGGACCCAGACAGTGGTGGTACAGGTAGACTATCCTTTATCCAAACTTCCGAAAACCGAAAACCTAAAAAAAACGTAAGTTTTATCATTCAGCGTAAGTCGTGCGCACGACATGACCAGAGTGGCGCACGACTTACGCTGAGCAAGGCAGAGGGTCATAGAGTTCCCTCCTGGGTAGGAGATTGCAGGCCGAGCCGGGCAGTGTGAAGGAGGTACCGGGAGAGTGAACCCGACAATACAGCGGCCCGTCCGATAGCTGCAGCGGCCCGTCCGATATTCTTTTCTCCCCCCCCACCCGACCCGACCCGACCCCCGACCCGTCCGATATTCTTTTCTCCCCCCTGACCTGACCCGACCCCCGACCCGAACCGCGGCCCGTCCGATATTCTTTTCTTCCCCTCCGACCCCCCGCCGACCCCCACCCCCGACCCCCCGCCGACCCGACCCCCCGCCGACCCCCCCGCCGACCCCGACCCCAGCCGACCCCCACCCCCGACCCCCCCGCCGAACCCGACCCCCCGCCGACCCCCCCGCCGACCCCGACCCCCCGCCGACCCCGACCCCCGACAAATTTCCCAATACCTTCTGAAATCTGAAAATTTCTGAAAACCGAAACTCAGCTGGTCCCAAGGTTTTTGGATAAAGGATAGTCTACCTGTATTAACAGGGACTCCCCAGTGGCCTTGAAGCTGATTGGTGAATAGTGATGTGCTAATTCTGATCTGATTCCTTTCACAGGCGGCGAGTCCATTCCGGAGGAGCTGTGGTAAGTATCGGTATTCATGGAGCAGCTGCTGAGTGAACTGAACTTTGAGTGAAACCCCCGCCTCAGTTATCTCGCTGTCCGAGTCTTTCTTCCTGAACTCACTCCCGCCTCCAAGTTGACCCCCAGCATGGATTGACTCTCCTTCCGCAGGCCAGCGGGTGGGGGGTGGGGAGAGGCGAGTCTGTTCCCATTGCCACTGACTGTCGGTAGCACAGCTTGGCTAGGATACAGTTTCAAACACTGGAGGAAGGGAACACGGACCCTGCTGCCCGGCAGTCTCGCCTTTCACCCGGAGAATGGTCAAACTCAACCTCACCCGGAGAATGGTCAAACTCAACCTCGGGGGTTGCTAGGGGGCCATTGTCAGTGGAGGAAAGGTATTCCCGAACAGAGAGTCCAACAATCTGCCATTTTAGCCATCGGACCACCCAGCCTTTGCCTGGGTGTCACCATTCTGGTGAGTTAGTTCAACAGTGTCTAATGTTTAGATCAAACCATGCACCTTGTCAAGGGTACAGTGGTGTAGTGGTTATGTTCCTGGACTACTAATCCAGAGGCCAGCACAGGTATTCTAGTAATGGAACATGAGTTCATAATCCCACCATCGCAGTTTTCAAATTTTAATTCAGTTAAAAGTGATCTGAAAATAAAAAGCTGGCATCAGTAAAAGAGCATAAGAATTAGGAGCAGGATTCAGCCATTCAGCCCCTCGAGCCTGCTCCGCCATCCAATAAGATCATAGCTGATTATCAACCTCAACTCCACTTTCCTGCCCTCTCCCCATATCCCTTGATTCCTATAAGAAGTGACCATGAAGCTGTCAAATTGTTATTAAAAAGCCAACTGGTTCACTAATATCCTTTTAGGGAAGGACACCTTCTGGGCTGGATTTTACTCACTGAGACGCGTTGCGCGGGACTGCTGCCTTCCGGGTTCTAGTCCCGCCCCCAGCGACGTCCGACGCACAAACGCTATTTTCCCCTGATTGGCCTTGTTAAGCCCACCCTGCGGGCTTGCTGGCCAATTAAGGGAAAGCCAGTGCCAGATGACGTCAGTTGATGACGCTTCATCTGCCGGTTTTCTTAAAGGGACATGAACCATTTATTTTTGACAGATGATTTTTTATAGTGTTTGACAGCATTGAGGTGAGCCCTTGCATCCAGGCTCTCCAATGACTCTCTCCTTAGGATAAAGCAGATGGCAGCTGCAGATGAGGGTACAGAAGCGATCTGTCACTTCTCCCAATGAGGTGAGGCCACACAAACACTTCAAAGCTTGTCACCTACTGAAAAATCTAAACACATTAAAAATGACTTTCCCAAAATTTCCTTACCTCTGATATTCACCAGTGTTCCATTGCATCCTTCACACCACTCCGGCAGCTGTCATCTATGCACAAACATAACAACAGAACCTCAGCACGCCTCACTTACCCTGGCGGAGTTCCCCGATGTCGGGAAGCCCGCAGCAGAAGTCGCAAAATGGGAAAAAGCCTCTTAACTGCCTGTTAACTACCTGTTAACAGGCAGTTAAGTGGCTATAATCCTCTTCCCTCCGCTAGGAGTTGGGTCCCTGCGCAAATCGGGGACCCGACTCCCGGGAAGATTGTTTGGAGGCGGGTTGGGAGCGGGTTCGGGACCTGCTCCCATTCTTTTTGATTTACCCAGCAGTCCTGCCTCAAAACCCGCCTCCTCAGAGCTGGTAAGATCCAGCCCTCTGTCTTTACCCAGGCTGGTCTATGTGACTAATGCTAAAGTGGTCTAGAAAGTTGATTCATAAATGCTCCTCTTTGAAGGCCTCCCATTGCTCATTTACTGTTTTATCTGTCAATTTTTGATTCCAATCCACCTGGGCCAGATCCCTTTTCAACTCATGGAAGTTAACCCTCCTCCAGTTAAATATTTTTACACTTGACTGTTCGTTAGCCTTTTCCATAACTATTCTAAACCTGATGATATTATGATCACTGTTCCCCAAAAGCTCCCTCACTGAAACATGCTCCACTTGCTCCACTTCATTCCCCAGAACTAGATCCAGTGCTGCTTCCTTCCTCGTTGGGCTGGAAACACGCTGATCAAGAAAGTTCTCTTGTACACATTTCAGGACTTCCTCCCTCACTTTGCCCTTTACACTCTTATTTTCCCAGTCTATATTAGTATAATTGAAGTCCCCCATTATCACTACTCTAAGGTTCTTGCATCTTTCTGTAGTTTGCCTGCTAATTTGCTCCTCTATCTCCTTCCCATTATTTGGTGGCCTATAGTATACACCCAGCTACATAATAGCTTCTCTACTGTTGCTTAATTCTAACCAAATATACTCTATCTTTTGCCCTCAGCTACATCATTCCTGTCCAACAACAACTTGTATTTATATAGCACCTTTAACATAGTAAAGCATCCCAAGGCGCTTCACAGGAGTATTATAAAACAAAACTGGAATTGGAAAACAAAACCGTAGAAAGTAAATTGGAAGGACAAAGAAATCAAGGGCTAGATAGTAGCCAACAAGGAGGTTTGCCTGTACTAAATGGTATATACTTCAATGCAAGGAGTATAGCGAACAAGGCCGATGGGCTGAGGACACAGGTAGATACTTGGGACTATGATATTATAGCTATTACAGAGACGTGGCTGAAAGAGGGGCAGGTATGGCAGCTCAACATTCCTGGTTACAGGATTTTCAGACGGGATAGAGAGGGAGGTAAAAAGGGAGGGGGGTTGCGGTATTGATTAAAGAAACTATTACAGCTGTGAGGAGGGATGATATGTGGGAGGGATCATCAAACAAGGCCATATGGGTCGAACTGAAAAACAAAATGCTCTGGGAGTGTACTACAGATTGCTGGGAGTGTACTACAGACCCCCAAACAGTGAGGGGGAGATAGAAGAACAAATATGTAGACAAATATCTGAGAAGTGCATAAACTATAGGGCAGTAATAGTAGGGGATTTCAACTACCCCAATATTAACTGGGATAAAATTAGTGTGAAGGGTATAGAGGGTGTGAAATTCCTAAAATGCATCCAGGAGAACTTTTTTAGCCAGTATGTAGCAAGCCCAACAAGGGAGGGGGCGGTTCTGGACTTAGTTTTAGGGAATGAAGCTGGGCAGGTAGAAGGCGTATCAGTGGGGGAGCATTTTGGTGCTAGTGACCATAATTCTCTTAGATTTAAGGTAGTTATGGAAAAGGACAAGGATAGACCAGGGATAAAAATTCTAAATTGGGGAAAAGCAAATTTTGCTAAGCTCAGAGGGGATTTAGCCATAGTGGACTGGAAACAGCTACTTGAAGGTAAATCAGTGTCAGAGCAGTGGGAGGCATTCAAGGAGGAGATCCGAAGGGTTCAGACCAAAAATGTGCCCTTAAAGAAAAAAGGTGGGACTAACAAATCTAGAGCCCCCTGGATGTCTAGAGACATACAGGGTAGGATAAAGAAAAAAAGGGAGGCGTATGACAGATACCGAGGGCTAAATACTCCAGAATCTTTAGAGTGCAGGAAGTGCAGGAGTGCAATTAAAAAGGATATTAGGAAAGCAAAGAGAGAGCATGAAAAATTCTTGGCAAGTAAAATCAAGGAAAACCCAAAGATGTTTTATAAATATATTAAGAGTAAGAGGATAACTAAAGAAAGGGTAGGGCCCATTAGAGATCATGAGGGTAATCTGTGTGTGGAGGCGGGAGATGTCGGTAGGGTTCTTAATGAATACTTTGTGTCTGTTTTCACAAAGGAGAGGGGCGAAGCAGACATTGCTATCAGGGGAGGAGTGTGAAATATTAGATGAAATAAACATAGTGAGAGAGGAAGTATTAAGGGGTTTAGCAGCTTTAAAAGTGGATAAATCCCCAGGCCCAGATGAAATGTATCCCAGGCTGTTAAGCGAAGCAAAAGAGGAAATAGCAGAGGCCGTGACCATCATTTTTCAATCCTCTCTGGCTTCAGGTGTGGTGCCGGAGAACTGGAGGACTGCTAATGTGGTACCCTTGTTTAAAAAGGGAGAAAAGGATAGACCGAGTAATTACAGGCCCGTCAGCCTAACTCGGTGGTGGGAAAATTATTGGAAAGAATTCTGAAGGGCAGGATAAATCTTCATTTAGAAAGACACGGATTAATCAAGGATAGTCAGCACAGATTTGTTAAGGGAAGGTTGTGTCTGACAAACTTGATTGAATTTTTTGAGGAGGTAACAAGGAGGGTAGATGAAGGTAGCGCATTTGATGTAATGTATATGGACTTTAGCAAGGCTTTTGATAAGGTTCCACATGGCAGACTGGTCACAAAGTTAAAAGCCCATGGGATCCAGGGCAAAGTGTCAAGTTGGATTTATAACTGGCTCAGAGACAGGAAGCAGAGGGTAATGGTTGATGGGTGTTTTTGTGACTGGAAGGCTGTTTCCAGTGGGGTTCCGCAGGGCTCAGTACTAGGTCCCTTGCTTTTTGTGGTATATATCAATGATCTAGACTTGAATATAGGGGTATGATTAAGAAGTTTGCAGGTGATATTAAAATCAGCTGTGTGGTTGATACTGAAGAAGGAAGCTGTAGACTGCAGGAAGATATCAATAAATTGGTCAGAACAGTGGCAAATGGAATTCAATCCGGAGAAGTGTGAGGTAATGCATTTGGGGAAGGCTAACAAGGAAAGGGAATACACATTAAATGGTAGGACACTGAGTAGTGTAGAGGAACAAAGGGACCTTGGAGTGCATGTCCACAGATCCCTGAAGGTAGCAGGCCAGGTAGATAAGGTGGTTAAGAAGGCATACGGAATGCTTGCCTTTATTAGCCGTGGCATAGAATACAAGAACGGGGGGTTATGCTTCAAATGTATAAAACACTAGTTAGGCCTCGGCTAGAGTACTGCGTGCAGTTCTGGTCACCACATTACAGGAAAGATGTGATGGCACTAGAGAGGGTTCAGAGGAGATTTACAAGGATGTTGCCGGGAGTAGAGAATCTTAGCTATCAGGAAAGACTGGATAGGCTGGGTCTGTTTTCCTTGGAACAGAGGAGGCTGAGGGGAGACCTTATTGAGGTGTATAAAATTATAAGTGGCAGAGATAAAGTGGATAGAAAGGACTTATTTCCCTTAGCAGAGGGGCCAAAAACCAGGGGGCACAGATTTAAAGTAATTGGGGGAAGGTTTAGAGGGGATTTGAGGAGAAATTTCTTCACCCAGAGGGTTGTGGGGGTCTGGAACTCACTGCCTGAAAGGGTGGTAGAGGCAGGAACCCTAACCACATTTAGAAAGTACTTGGATGTGCACTTGGGATGCTGTAACCTGCAGGGCTATGGACCAAGAGTTGGGAAGTGGGATTAGGCTGGATAGCTCTTCGTTGGCCGGCGCGGACACGATGGGCCGAAATGGCCTCCTTCCATGCTGTAACTTTCTATGGAAAAAATAAATTTGACACCGAGCCAGATAAGGAGATATTAGGGCAGATAGCCTCAGCAACTGAAGGCATGGCCACCAATGGCGGAGTGATTACAATCAGGGATGCTCAAGAGGGCAGAATTCGAGGTGCGCAGATACCTCGGGGTGGGTCGTGGATCTGGAGGAGATTACAGAGATAGGGAGTACAATGGTTTCTTTTATCAATACTGCCACTTCCTGGGGGTATATGTGCACAAATCGTTGAAGGTGGCAGGGCAGGTTGAGAAAGTGGTTAAAAAAGCATACGGGATCCTGGGCTTCATAAATAGAGGCATTGAGTACAAAAGCAAGGAAGTTATGATGAACCTGTATAAAACACTGGTTCAGCCTCAACTGGAGTATTGTGTCCAATTCTGGGCACCGCACTTTAGGAAGGATGTGAAGGCCTTAGAAAGGGTGCAGAAAAGATTTACGAGAATGGTTCCAGGGATGAGGGACTTCAGTTATGCGGATAGACTGGAGAGGCTGGGGTTGTCCTCCTTGGAGCATAGAAGCTTGAGAGGGGATTTGATAGAGGTGTTCAAAATCACGAGGGGTCTAGACAGAGTAGATAGAGAGAAACTGTTCCCATTGGCGGAAGGGTCGAGAACCAGGAGGACACAGATTTAAGGTGATTGGCAGAAGAACCAAAGGCGACCTGAGGAAAAACTTTTTACGCAGCGAGTGGTTAGGATCTGGAATGCACTGCCTGAGAGGGTGGTGGAGGCAGATTCAATCATGGATTTCAAAAGGGAATTGGATAAGTACCTGAAGGAAAAAATTTGCAGGGCTACGGGGAACGGGCGGGGGAGTGGGACTAGCTGAGGTGCTCTTGCAGAGAGCCGGCACAGGCTCGACGGGCCGAATGGCCTCCTTCTGTGCTGTAACCATTCTATGATTCTACAACAGTGACTACACTTCAAAAGTACTTCATTGGATGTGAAGAGCTTTGGGAGGTCCTGAAGTGGTGAAAGGCGCTATAGAAATGCAAGTTGGTTCTTTCTTACCTCAGCAGAAATCAGAGATCTCTCCTGGGACTGGGTTGTCTGCATGACCCTGAACCATGCTTCACTGAATTCCCACCCTTTTTCCACCCATCCCGAATTCCGATCATCGTGGGCGCTATGTATTATTCCGCTATGCATAAGAACATAAGAACATAAGACGTAGGAGCAGGAGTCGGTCATTCGGCCCCTCGAGCCTGCTCCCCCATTCAATAAGATCATGGCTGATCTGATCTTGGCCTCAAACTTCACTTCCATCCCCGCTCCCCATAATCCTTGACTCCCTTACTATTCAAAAATCCGTCTATCTCCACCTTAAACAAGGGAAATAGCGCGCAAGATGTATTTTCCTCCATCTGTGTCCCTGCCGGCCAGCTTCGTGATCAGCCGTCGGGAAGGATTTGAAATTTAAAAGGCTGGTTTTGAAACCAATCAAAGCAGGAAATGCTGAGTTTGAGCAATGTCCCTCCCACCAGCTGAGTCAGGCACTGCAAATAACACGGGCACCCAGCTTGCGATATGCAAATGTCCCTGACCCTGAGCTCCGAGACAAGCTGGGGTGGGACAGCTTAATCCAAGTCCACCTCCGAAAGGCCTCCCTCTGAATTCTAGCTGTAGACCCTCCACATGGTTCATACCCAAACCGCACGTCTGGAGTTAACAGGCTCATACTTCCGCAATTACAATTTCTCCTTCAGGGGGGCACGGTGGCATAGTGGTTAGCACTGTTGCCTCACAGCGCCAGGGACCCAGGTTCAAATCTGGCCTCGGGCGACTGTCTGTGTGGAGTTTGCACATTCTCCCTGTGTCTGCGTGGGTTTCCTCTGGGTGCTCCGGTTTCCTCCCACAGTCCAAAGATGTGCAGGTTAGGTTGATTTGGCTATGATAAATTGACCCTTAGTGTTAGGGGATTAAATACGTGGGGTTACGGGGATAGGGTGGGATATGTGTCGGTGCAGGCTCGATGGGCCGAAGTGGCCTCTATCTGCACTGTAGATTCTGTGATTCTGTGATTCAGGAGATCTATACATTGATGCTCGTACCAGCTGACTTATACAGATACTAGCTGGGGGGCCCGGCGTTGCCAAGGCTTTTTTGTAAAACGGCAGTTTACAGGGTCGCGTGGTTTACGGCCGGCCACTGCCGTTCCCCCACTCTGTGTCTCGGGCCAAGCGGTTGTCAGGCCCGGCCCGAGTGACCCCAACTCACCTCCCGCTCCGGCGGGCTGCCGCAGCTGCCTCGCTCACTGTTGAGTAAAAGCAGTGAAAAAAATGGCAGCTACGTTTCGGGAGGCTGCAGGATTAGGTCCCGCCCACACACTGTAGGATTAGTCAACCATCATGTCACTCAACACTAATGAGCAGTAGGATTGGTCAACCGCTAATGAGCGGATTTTTGAACGTTTTTTGTATACTGTCCGAACAAATTTTGTCTGACCAAAAAGTAAATATGCCTATGACACTCCGCTAATTATAAGCTTTCTTTTGATATAACATATGTGTAGGTACGCTCTATAACTTTTGAGTGTATAGCAGACAGACACACAGACAGACAGACAGACAGACAGCACTATCCTTTTATATACACTAGCTAGAGTGCCCGGCGGTGCCGAGGGTCTTTTGAGGGCATGTTGTTGTTGGAAGAGAGAGGGAGAGCGACTGGGGGGAAGAGAGAGAGCGACTGGGGGGAAGAGAGAGCGCGACTGGGGGGAAGAGAGAGCGACTGGGGGGAAGAGAGAGAGTGACAGGGGGAAGAGAGAGAGTGGCTGGGGGGAAGAGAGAGAGTGGCTGGGGGGAAGGGGGAGTGAGGGGGGAAGAGGGGGGAAGGGGAGGGGGGGGAAGAGGGGGGGAAGGGGAGGGGAGGGTGGAAGGGGAGGGGAGGGGGGAGGGGAGGAGGGGAGAGGGGGAGGGGGGAGGGGGAGGGGAGGGGGCAGGGGAGGGGGGAGGGGAGAGGAGGGGGGAGGGGGAGGGGAGGGGAGGGGGGGAGGGGAGGGGAGGGGAGGGGAGAGGGGGGACGGGGGGAGTCCCCGAGCCCCGCCCCCTGATGTCCCGAGCCCCGCCCTCCCGAGGCCCGATCTCACGGGGCCCGATCTCCCGAGCCCCGCGCCCCGCCCCCGATCTCCCGAGCGCCGATCTCCCGAGGCCCGATCTCCCGAGCCCCGCCCCCCCCCCAATCTCCCGAGGCTCGCCCCCCGCCCCCCGATCTCCGGAGGCCCGATCTCCCGAGCCCTGCCCCCCGCCCGAGCCGGCTTCAAGAGCAGAGAGAGAGACGCTGTCGCACAACCTACCGCGTGAGGCCCGGCCGGACTCAAATCGCGCGCGCTGACTCCTACCCCACCCGCCTTTACTAACATGGCGGCGGGTGGCGACACTCAGCTCAAGCCTGCCCCCTCCAGCCTTCACAAAGATGGCGGAGATCACGAGCCGCTTGTTCAGCGCGACGGGAGGTGCCTAGCTCGGTCGTGGCTGGGCAACAGAGGCCCAGGCTTACA
Organism: Somniosus microcephalus; assembly: GCF_052327205.1. Lineage (NCBI taxonomy): Eukaryota > Metazoa > Chordata > Chondrichthyes > Squaliformes > Somniosidae > Somniosus > Somniosus microcephalus. The sequence continues at coordinate 384,199,666 of NC_140988.1, read as the reverse complement.
GGCCTGGAAAAACGTTTAAAGGTAGGAAAATTCTAGATGTTACACAAAAGATTTACAAATTAATTAACTTTTTTTAAAAACAATTTGTGTTTTAAAAGCAACTTTTTTTTTTGCTGGAAATGTAGATTTGAAAAGAAACACGCAGAAAGCGGGAAAAAGAAATGAAAAGTTTGGAATCAAGATGGCAGCGACTCACCTCGGTTCAAAACGATAAGGCCTGCCCACACACGCACCGATTGCTCGACCATCAGGTCACCGAAGCGTAGGATTGGTCAATCGTCCTGTCACTCGACACTAGGAGGGCTCGCCCGCAAGCGCCAGGAACCCGCCCCCGCCACGCAGCGATTGGTCGACCGTCGGGTCGCTCGACCGTATGATTGGTCGACCTCGACGTCACTCGATGCTAATGAGCGGATAATGAGCGGAATGTTGAACGTTTTTTGGATACCGCGGGCGCAATTTTTGTCTGGCCGAAACGTATATACGCTTATGACAGTTCTGGAATCGTAAGCTTTCTTTCGATGTAACACACGGGTAGGTACGCTCCATAACTTTCGAGTTTATTCAATACAGACAGACAGACGGAATGACAGACAGATCGACCGCTTTATATATATATATAGATATACTAGCTGGGGTAGCCCAGCGTTGCCAGGGCTGTTTTGGGCCGGGCGGTTTAAATGGAGTCCCAGGCTTTCGGCCCTGTCTCTGTGTCCCTCTGTGCATCTGCTGCCGGGCAACATTTCTACCTTTTAATACCTTGAAAGATGAAAGTTAAAGTACTTATAAAACGTTTTTGGTAAATGTAATGTTATTTTTAAAAGAGATACTAACTTTTTCGAAGCTGGATTAGCAGATTGTGAGCTGGAAGTAGTTGAAGCAATGGCTGCCCAATGCCTGAGTTGAAAAGCATTAGACCCGCCCAGAGACGCAGCGATTGGCCAACCATCATGTGACTGAACTGTAGGATTGGTCAATCGTGACGGCACAGGATTGGTCGACCTTGACGTCAGTCAATCAATGCTAATGAGTGGATAATGAGTGGAATTTTGAAGGTTTTTTGCATAACGCGCGAACAATTTTCATCTGACCGAAAAGTAAATACACTTATGACCGTCCTGGAATGGTAAGCTTTCTTTGGACGTAACGCACGTGTAGGTACGCTCTATAACTTTCGAGTGTACAGCCGGACAGACAAAACGGAAGGAACCGTTATATATATAGAAGAAGATAATAAGAAGAAGAAGATATGGCCAGATAATCTGTTTTAGTGATGTTGGTTGAGGGATAAATATTAACCCAGGACACCGGGGAGAACTCCCCTGCTCTTCTTCGAAATAGTGGCCATGGGATCTTTTACATCCACCTGAGAGAGCAGGCGGAGTCTCGGTTTAACGTCTCATCCGAAGTACGGCACCTGACAGGGCAGAACCATCTGAGTACTGCACTGGAGTGTCGGCCTAGATTTTAAGCTCAAGTCTCTGGAGTGGAATGTGTGCCCACGAACTTCTAACTCTGAGGCAAGAGTGATATCGCTGAGCTGACACAGCTAGAGGGTTCCAATCTGTGTCAACAAGGACTGCAAAGAGGTCCCAATCACAGAGAAAACTACAGATGAGCCAGGTCATTAACCCACTAACCTAACTTCCCCTTTTTACCATAAATATGATCCCTTCAATTGCCATCCATTTTAGGCGAATCAAGGGATATGTGGATTGGGCGAGAAAGTGGAGTTGAGGTTGAAGGTCAGCCATGATCTTATTGAATGGCGGAGCAGGCTCGAGGGGCCGTATGGCCGACTCTTGCTCCTAATTCTTTTGTTCCCCTTACATTGCCATCTATTTGCCCCATTCAATTGTCATTCTTTTCCTCTTCAATGGTCACCTACTTCTCCCTGTTATTGCCATTCATTGTCCCTCTTCAATTGCTATTCATTCACCTCCGCCCCACACCTACCCAAGATGGCTGCTACTGTATTGGACTGGGCACTCTGTCCTCTCGGGACCCTGGTTGGTAAAAAAAAAATCAGTTTGTGCTGTTTCAGTAAATGTGTGACTTGTGAAATGACTTGAGATTAAACGAGTTTACAATCTTCACAGGGAACAGCTGAAAACTGAACTGGAAAAGCGAGCCGAGGATTGCCGCGTGTTTGTGAAGCAGTTCCCAGATTGGAGAGACCAGATTAATGGACACGTAAAGGAACTGCAAGAGATTGCAGACAGCATTGATGACTATCACAGGGGCACCACCATCGCCAATGTCACAGGGTCTTCAGCGGCCGTCGCAGGCGGGCTCCTGTCCATCTCGGGAATATTGGCAAGTCCTTTCACGCTAGGCACCTCGTTAGGTCTCAGTGCTGTGGGAGCCGGGATAAGTGCGACCGGTACCGCCGCCAATCTTACAGCAGGCATCGCCGAAAGTATCACACAGTCCAACAGACAGAAAAGAGTTGATGAAATCATAGAACAATATAACAACCTCTGTAGAGACATGTCAGAGTATCTGAAGGAGGTCTGCAGTGCCATTAAATCCTGGAGCCATAACCTGCGGGCAGATATCAGGAGACACAAGTCTAGTGAAGACATGTCAGACTTCCTCAACGAAGCCTGCAGCGCAGCTCAGTGCAGTGAGACCGATGCAGAAGATCCAGTTCGAGGGGAGCCGAGGAGCCTTTCAGCATCTGACCCAGACACTCCGGTAACGGCAGCGAGCCGGGGAACCGCCAACATCAAAGAGCTGCTTTCCGGATCCATTCCCCTGCTGTCCACCGTCGCCACAGTTATTTCGGGAATCTTTACAGCCATCCTGGTGGTGAGCAACATCTACTCCATAACAAAGAATTCCATCGACCTCAGCAATGGGAGCAAGACGGAAGTTACTAAAACCATACGGGGTGTGGCTGTGCAGATGGAAGATGAGTTAGTGGCCTATGAAGACATCGCCGAATTTCTGAGCCTAGTTTTAAAGGTAGATTGAATCACCCTGGGGGGGGGCTCTACCAGTCTGCGGCTGTGACTCCAGCAGGTCAGCCAACTCACCCCCTCTGGTGTGTTCACCCTTTCACTGGGGGTTGGGCTGGAGTTAGAGCAAGAGACTGATCGAACCCCCGCAGAACCTCAAGCTCGATGTGCAAATGGGTGGGTTTTAGTTGTGTTTGACTCTCTGACCAATTATTCTCTCTCTTAGGCAATCCCTCGGAACCGAGGATGACTTGCTTCCACATTAAAAATGAGTTCTCAGGTGACTGATGAGTCCAATGCGGGACCTACAGTCTCTGTCACAGGTGGGGCAGATGGTGGTTGAAGGGGCGGGTGGGTGGGGTGCTTGGGTTGACGTGCGCTCCTTGCGCTGCCTGCGCTTGGCTTCCGCTTGCTCCCGGCGAAGAGACTCGAGGTGTTCGGCGCCTTCCTCGATGCTTCTCCTCCACTTTGTGCGGTCTTGGGCCAGGGATTTCCAGGTGTCGGTGGGGATGTTACACTTTTTCAAGGAGGCTTTGAAGGTGTCCTTGAAGCATTTCCTCCGCCCACCTGGGGCTCTCTTGCTGTGTCGGAGCTCCGAGTAGAGCGCTTGTTTTGGGAGTTGAACTGATTGAGCGTGGTCAAAACTTCAATGCTGAGGATGTTGGACCGAGCAAGAATACTGACATTGGTGCGCCTATCCTGCCAATGGATTTGCAGGATCTTGCGGCGGCATTGGTGGTACCTCTCCAATTATTACAATGGGGTAGTCGGGCAAATATTTCAACTGTTTTTACCAATTTAGCACCAGACAAAAAATGACCAAGCGACTGTTGGTTAGGGGTACTTAATGCCAGTTCACACGTTCCCATTTATAGTCACAGTACACCCTACAATACAGATGTAGTAAATGAGCAAAAGCTTCAAGACAGCTGACACAAGCTCAACCACCCACCCCCACCCCCCAAAAAAACCTAACAACTCAAAAATGGTCTTGGCATAAAATGAGGAAAGCCAATTGACCCATCTTAATTCATCTATCCCGAAAAACCCTTAAATGATTCCAGGGTTTTTGCTTCCACTGCTCTATTGGAAAATCATTCAATATGTTGATCAATCTCTGTGTGTGAATAAGAATTTCCTTAGAACATTCCAAATTTACCCATTACCTCTGACCCCGTGTCCTACATTCTCAGCTTAATTTAACATAATGGCCCAGAAATTCGGGTTGGGGGCTTCCCGCGGGTGTAAGCCCCCGACCTGCACTTACCTAGCGCGCCGGCCGTTGAGCTGTGGGCCCGCGTGGGATTCCGATCCTGGGCCTGCTCCAACTGCCGGCGCGCAGTGCTTGCGTATCCCAGGGGCGCAGGTAGTTTGATGCGTCCCTTGGGATCACGTGGGCCATGGAGAGCCAATGGTAGCAGGGAATGCTCATTCATAAGTTTGACAGGAAGAGCTGTCAAAACTATAAATACTATAAGCCCCAAAACATCACTGAATCTTCAAATAATTTTTTTTTTAATCACATTTTTAAAATATAAATTACATGAAATAACTATTTTAAACAATAATGTAAATTTTTGAAAAAATTAATTACATTTTCTAACGGGGCTAAAAATAAACTTCCCTTTCTTTAAAGTATTTAAAAATAATAAACCTGTGGAAAAAATTTTTAATTTTAATTAATTCACCACTTACCTTGTTAAAAGCAGGCCTTGCGACTGCGTTTTAAAAGTGTAACTGCTGGAGACTTACCCTCCCGGAGAAACCTGCAAACAAAAACGTAAGTTCGATGCGCACGCGCTGCCTCTCCGGCGCACGCGTTCCACCTCTCAACCCCTTCTTTCGGGGGAACGGAAGTGCCGGTTTCCTGCGCATGCGCAGTGCATGCACGAAACCAGCACTTTCGTTGGGCCTACACGTGAGTACCCTGTGCGTACTCACCCGTGGAGACCCGAATTTCTGGGCCATTATTCCAGATTTACTAGTTCCATTCCCTTAACTTTCTTAAATACTTCTACATAATCATCTCTCAGTCGCCTCCTTTGCAGCCCAAGGTTCTCCAGTCTTCAGCTCAGTATTGTTAACTTGAGCTCATCCGAAACTCGGCTGCCCGTGTCCTAACCCGCACCAAGTCCCGTTCGCCCATCACCCCTGTGCTCGCTGACCTACTTTGGCTCCCGGTTAAGCAATGCCTCGATTTCAAAATTTTCATCCTTGTTTTCAAATCCCTCTGTGGCCTCGCCCCTTCCTATCTCTGTAATCTCCTCCAGCCCCACAACCCCCCGAGATACCTGCGCTCCTCTAATTCTGCCCTCTTGAGCATCTTTGATTATAATCACTTAACCATCAGTGGTCGTGCCTTCTGTTGCCTCGGCCCTAAGCTCTGGAATTCCCTGCCTAAACCTCTCTGCCTCTCTACCTCTCTTTCCTCCTTTAGAACGCTCTTTAAAACCTACCTCTTTGACCCAGCTTTTGGTTACCTGCCCTAATTTATCCTTAGTTGGCTTGGTGTCAGATTATTTTGTCTTAAAATATTCCTGTGCAGCGCCTTGGGACGTTTTACTATGTTAAAGGCGCTATATAAACACAAGGTGATGTTGTTGATTGGACGTGTTGAGCGTTGACATGTGACACGACAAGCAGTTACATGGGGGCTTGGTAACTGAAGTGGTAAATAAAGATAGCAGGACAGATTGATCAGGAAAGTTGGGTGTAGCATTGTAGAAGGATTCGCAGGTGAACCGCGCCTTCTATGGCCCCCAACTACTCTGCCACCAATCATCTGCGGGCCAACCCTGAAAAGACACAGATCAGTGCTTTTCATCTTAAGAACAGAGATGCAAACCGAGAACGTAATGTCTGGTGGTATGGGAGAAGACTGGCACACAACTCTAAGCCAATATACCATGGCGTAACATTAGCTCGTACCCTCAGCTACAAAGATCACGTCTTCAAATCAAAGGCGAAGCTGGGAGCCAGGAAACAACATCTTAAGGGGTAGCAAAATACTGCGGATACTGGAAATCCGAAATAACAACAGAAAATGCTGGAAAAACTCAGCAGGCCAGGCAGCATCCGTGGAGAGAGAAACTGAGTTAACGTTTCAGGTCAAAACCCTTCGTCAGAACTGGAAAAAAGCAGGAAAGGGGATAGATTTTAGAGCAAGTGGGGGCTGGGAAAAGGGGGAGGGGATGAAAGAACAGAAGGGAAGGTCAGAGATAGGATAGAGAGCAGGAGAGATTGAGAGACATTAAGAGACATTAAAAGATATTGAAGGATCAAAGGATGGCTCTGGATAAAGTGTGAATGGCCCGGGCAGTATGAAGGACAGCTGCCGTGTGGGAGGGAAGAAACAAGCCCAGACGAAAGTGTGGATTAAAAAAAGAGAAAATATATATATATTGTTATAAATCTCATCATTCATCGAGAAACTACTCATGAAATAACACTGGATGGCCAGCTGGTGGCGCCATCCAAGGAGTATAAATACTCGGGCGTCGGCCCCAGCTTTCCAGGGACATTTTGTAAGACAAGGAACTAGTGAAGGACAACTAGACCTCCATGTTCTGAAACAAGTTGATTAAAGCCTTGCTTTATGCTCAAACCAAGTGCGGAGTGAGTTTTATTACATCACATATTATATATATTGAACTGAAATTGTTGAACTCTATGTTGAGTCCAGAGGGCTGTAGAGTGCCTAATCGAAAGATGAGGTGCTGTTCCTCGAGCTTACGCTGAGCTTCTGTGGAACAATGCAAGAGGCCGAGGACGGTGAGGTCTGAGTGGAGTCTTAAGGGAGCTGGCCAACTCTAAACGGGGACCTGATGAACTACTGCCCTTGCCCTTGTGTTATTCAGCATGTAAGAGTCATGAAAGTTTAAGAAAAAAAAATACTTTAAAATATTGGTTAAATAGTATAATACAGTTAATTTACCTGACTGACTTATTGTATTGAGAAACCCCCTATTTTCTTGTTCCAGTAGTATAGTCTGAGATACCCCCTTTATTCTTGCTACAATGGTACAGTCCTTAAGATTGTCACATGGTATCCAGCCATTTTACAGCTCAAGCTCCACGAGGCTAGAGAGAAGGTAAAGGCTTTTGAGGGCTGGAGCAATACAGTTTTTGACCGTGTTCGTTTAAACGTGTTTTGCTTTGTAATTCTGTTTGTAAGGTGTTACAGTAAACAGTTTAACGACAAAGTTACGTTTGGAATGTTTTATTTCGACACGCGTCTACTCGTTGTTAAAAGCCTCAAAGCTCAGTGGCTGCATGTTTGGAAATTACGAAGCACCACTACATTAGTCAAAAACTAGCTCCCTAAGAAGGAAAGGACGGAATTGTCGGCGAACGTATACATGAATGGTCACGGAGCCAGACGACAATATAAGAAAGCGAAGGTACAGTGACTGTTACTTGCCTTGTTCATTCTATTGAGAAGCTAAATAAGAGCTGCGGGTAAATGGCCGAGGCCTTACGGAGCTGTGAGGAGCTTCCCCCAGCCAGAAGGATTGCTGGCCAAAAGAGGGAAATAAAGCTCACCCCGAAGGCAATGGAAGAGAAGTTACATAGAAGAATAGGTGCAAGGAGGGCTAAATTAGCTCAGATAACTGGAAAAATGAAGATAATTGATTGTCTCATGGAAGATAATGCTAATATTAAGAAAGTTGAAGACATAATGCATTATGATTTCTCCAAGTTGCATGAAGAATTTAATGTACTCAATGAAGATGTATTAGCACTTCTGTCTGAAGAAGAGGGAAACGCTGATCAGCACAACTGGTTTGATCTTAAATCATCCAGCATTAAGGACTATGTCAAGGCCACAGAACAGTGGATGTTAAAGATTCGTCAAGATGCTGATACAGCAGAGAAAGATAAAGATGATGATGAAGTCGGACCAGATGATAGCATTTCAGAGACTTCAGCCAGACTGAGCAAAAATCGAAAAGAAGGTAGCTCTGTTTCTGGACACAGGTAAGTCGCTTCTACCACACGCTCGTCGCGACGCATGAGAGAGGAGGTTGAACGGGCAGCGTTGATGGCGCGCGCAGCATCTTTAGTGGAGAAGCAAGCTCTTGAACGGGAAGAGGCCCAACTGCAGGCCCAACTGCAGGCCCAAGAGGCCCAACTGCAGTCCCAACAGGCCCAACTGCAGGCCCAACAGGCCCAAGTGCAGGCAAAGAAAGAACAGCTGGAGATAAAAACAGCTATTGCGGTCTCAGATGCCAGGTTGAGTGTGTATGAAGATTATGAAGGCTCACAGGATGGCATGAACGAATACTGCCAGTCAATGTTGTCACACAGAGTTGGATCCAGGGCACCTTCAAGAGTTAAAAGAGAGTCTGAAGGCCATCTCCTGGCATTACAGCGTGGAAGAGAGGCCTCTCCACTAACAGGAGCACGTGATGCTACCCCAGACGTCAAACGGTCTAGACTAGACCCTGCTGATGACCACCAGAGGCCTGAAGACACAGGGAGAAGCCTGTACCGAGTGATGCAACGTCAGAACGAAATTACAGAGATGCTTGTAAAACAACAGAATCTGTTTCGACTCCCTCAAAGAGACATACCAGTGTTCCAAGGCGACCCACTCAAGTATAAGCCCTTCATCAGATCCTTCGAACAAGCCATTGACTCCAAAACAGAGAGCAGCAGTGATAAGTTATACTACCTGGGACAGTACACCAGTGGTAAACCACAAGACCTGGTCAGAAGCTGTGAACACATGAGACTGGACCGGGGATACATAGAAGCCAGGAAGTTGCTGCAGGAGCACTATGGTAACGAGCTGAAGATAGCCACTGCATATATTGAAAAGGCTACCAAGTGGCCACAGATCAGATCGGAGGACGGGGAGGCATTGAACACATATGTTCTTTTTCTCATAGGATGTCACAACACCATGGAGGATGTTGAATTCATGGAAGAGATGGACAATCCTACGACTATGAGAATCATCATCTCTAAGCTTCCTTACAGGATGAGAGAACAATGGAGAAGAACAGCCTTTGAGATAATGGAGAGACGGAAAAGTAGAGCCAGGTTTGCAGACTTAGTGAATTTCATAGACAAACAGGCTAAAATTGCTAGGGACCCATTGTTTGGAAACATCCAGGATGTCAGCCCGACTACTGATGGAAGAGTGAAAGCCAAGCCTGCTGAATCAAAGACTCTCAGGAAAGGTGGTTCCAGGGGAAGCAGCTTTGCAACTATCGTCACTCAGGCTGGGGAAGAAAGGTCTCAGAACTCGTCTCCCAAAAAGAGCAGCACAGTGACGCCTGCTAATGCCTTTCAGAAGCCATGTTTATTCTGCCAGAAGAATCATACATTGGATTTCTGCAGTGACATCAAAGCACAGCCACGTAAGGACAGAATCGAATTCCTCAAGTACAATGGCCTATGTTTTGGATGTCTCTCTCAGGGGCACCTGAGTAGAAACTGTAAACAAAGAACAACATGCAGAGAGTGCACTCGGAAACATCCCAGACTGCTGCATATCCATAAAGAAGAACAAGTCTCTAATAAGAGTGAAGAAAACAATACCGACGAGAAGGTTGTTTCAAGTGCTCTGGTGTCGCTAGAACCAGAGACTTGTGGATTCACTGGGGCCGGTGACATTGATTGTATTCTTGCCATCGTACCTGTAAAGATCAGGGCCTAGAAATTCGGTAGGCTTAGCGCCGCATTTGAGGCGCTAGAGGGCCTAGCGCCGGAGTTATGGCCAGTTGAGAAATTCCCTGGGGCCCTAAATCGGCGTTGCACCGGTAGCGCTGCGCCGGCACCGATGACGTCATCGGTGTGCGCAGCGTCCCGGTTGCCGTGGTAACCCGGCCCCAAGCCAAAATTCAGTTGCGCCCGCCTCGCCCGTGGCAGGCGCAACTAAGACTCTGGCAACAGAGTCTTCCCCCAGTGTGCGCCGGCGCATAAAGGTGGAGCGGCGGCCGGCCGCGTTCCCGGCGGCCGCCTGCCCGCACCTCCCTTCCCGGACTCCTGCATTCCCCCCCCGCGGCCCTGATCAGTGTCTGATGCGAGCCCGGCACTTCCCCGAGGTGCCGGGCTCAGATGTCGGGTCAATCCGCCGGACAGTTGTCGGCTGCAGGCAGCTCCTCCTTAACAGGAGGAGGAGGCCTGCAGTTCCCCCGCCTGCTGCACCGCATCGGGTGCCGCAGCGGGGGATTAGCGCCGGGAAACCCAAGTTCACGCCCGTTTTGAGGCGCTAAAGGAGGGTTTTAGCGCCCGCCGCCGTCTGGGCCCGACGCACCCGAATTTTCGTCGCGCGCTGCCGCATTACCGCTGGCGCAAACTTTCTGGCGCTACAGCCCTGGCAAGACCAGAACCCAATTTCTAGGCCCAAGTCTAAGAGGAGTGAGAAGTTTGTGGAGACTTACGCCTTCATGGATCCAGGTAGTTCAGCAACGTTCTGCACAGAATCACTCATGCGACAGCTGAACGTTAGAGGCAGAAGAACAGAAATCCTATTACGCACCATGGGTCATGAGAAGTCAATGCAAAGTTATATCCTGTCAGACTTAGAAGTGTGTGGACTTGAAGAGAAGGACTTCATAGACCTGCCTAATGTTTTCACACAGAGGGAGATTCCTGTTAAAATAGGAAACTTAGCCCTGCAGAAGGATGTGGAGAGATGGCCTTACCTGGGAAAGGTGCGTCTCCCATACATTGAAGCAGAAATTGGCCTATTAATTGGAACCAATGCCTACAAAACTATGGAGCCATGGCAGGTGATAAACAGCAAGGATGACGGACCCTACGCAGTCAGGACAGCCCTTGGATGGGGAGTCAATGGACCAGTAAGGAGAGATGATGGCAACAAGTCAAACAAGGAGCAGCGACAAAATGTAACAGTTAATTGTATCTCTATCGCAAGCATCGAAGAGCTGTTGATACAGCAGTTCAACGCAGACTTTTCAGAACGCAGCTGTGAGGAAAAGACAGAGATGTCACAAGAAGACCATCAGTTCATGGATTTGATGACAAGGTCTACACAGTTCATTGATGGGCACTATCACATTGGTTTGCCACTGAGAAGACAGACCGCGAAGATGCCGAACAATCGCTGCATAGCAGACCAGCGCGCCATCATTCTAAAGAGAAAGCTGAACAAGAACCCCGACTTTCACGAAGACTACAAAGGCTTCATGAGAAACATCATAGCGAAAGGCTATGCTGTAAAAGTGCCCGAGGAACAGTTGAACAGAGACGATGGAAGGGTCTGGTACATTCCTCATCACGGTGTGTATCACCCAAAGAAGAAAAAGATCCGTGTAGTGTTTGACTGCGCCGCCTCATTCAGAGGAACTTCACTGAATGACCAGCTGCTTCAAGGTCCTGATCTTACTAATACCCTCATTGGCGTCTTGACTAGGTTTAGACAAGAGCTCGTTGCCATGATGGCAGCCATAGAATCAATGTTCTACCAAGTCAGAGTCCCTGATGAAGATGCTGATCTTCTGCATTTCCTTTGGTGGCCAGATGGTGACGTTAGTCAAGCTATGGTGGAATGTAGAATGGCTGTACACTTGTTCGGAGCCACATCATCTCCCAGCTGTGCAAGCTACGCTCTCAGAAAAACTGCAGAAGATGGCAAAGGCAAAGCACCATCAGAGGCTGTGGAGACAATCTTCAGAAACTTTTATGTCGATGACTGTCTGAAGTCCGTGTCAACAGAAGACGATGCGATTGCACTGTCAAGAGACCTTAGGACTCTGTGTTCGAATGGAGGATTCCATCTGACTAAGTGGATAAGCAACAGCAGAGCAGTTCTAGCTTCTATCCCAGAAAAGGAAAGAGCCACTGAAGTCAAAGATCTGGACCTGAGCCACGATATCCTTCCTATTGAGAGAGCTCTTGGTGTATAATGGTGCATTGAGTCAGACACGTTCAACTTCAGAATAATGGTGAACAAAAGACCATCCACAAGACGAGGGATTCTCTCTCCATGGTCAGTTCCATCTACGACCCTCTTGGATTCCTGGCACCACTCATTCTGCCAGTGAAGCTGATCCTACGAGAGCTGTGTAGAGACAAGAGAGGATGGGATGAAGATATCCCAGAAGGTCAAGCTCAGAGATGGCTCAGATGGTTGACAGATTTGCAACAACTTTCTAGCTTCAACGTCAGTAGATGCATCAAGCCTGTGAGTTTTGGAGTTACAAAGACGGCTCAACTACATCATTTCTCGGACGCCAGTGAGGACGGCTATGGCACGGCTACTTACCTCTTGCTGACAAATCAACAGGGCCAGAAACATTGTGCCTTCCTCATGGGGAAATCCAGGGTGGCTCCGCTGAAGCAGGTCACCATCCCGAGACTGGAGTTGACGGCAGCGGTTGTTGCAGTTAAAGTTGACCAGGTGATGCAGAAAGAGTTACAGCCCCCATTAGAAGAATCTGTCTTCTGGACGGATAGCACGACGGTGCTGAAGTATATAGAGAATGAGAAGATACGCTTCAAGACCTTCGTAGCAAACAGAATCTCATCCATTAGAGAAGCTACACAACCATCTCAATGGAGGTATGTAAACACCTCATTAGACCCAGCAGATCAAGCCTCACGGGGATTGAAGGCTGAAAACTTCATGAGGAGTGAAACTTGGATACAAGGCCCAAGTTATCTGCTGGAAACAGAGAGATCATGGCCAGAAAGACCAGATATGCCAAGTCAGATTGCTGAAGACGACGTCGAAGTCAAAAGATCAGTCACAGTGAATCTCATAACTATGAAAGAGAACTTTGACACAGTGAACACGCTTGTTAACCATTTCTCAGGATGGCACCAGTTGAGGAAAGCAGTTGCATGGTTTCTAAGGTTGAAAGAGTTGCTGCTACACCTGAGCGGTGATGCGCTATCAATTCTAATAAAAGGCTGGGCAGAGTTCAGAACAACAGGCTTTTATTAACTACTGAATTGCACTTCAGACAGATCAGGACTATGCCTCTAGTGGACGACCGAATGCCAGGAGCTGCCATGCGGCCGCTCTTATACTCGGTAGCCCAGGGGCGGAGTCAGCTGAGGCATAGTCAGGCACAACAGTGAAACAAGAGTGAACGACAACAACAACAACAACAACAGTGAACACAGTGAACTACAGTGGTTTACCACAAGCGGTAAGAGAAAAGAGTACCGAGCCACTATCCATCAGTCTGAAAGTAACCCTGATAAGCAGAGAATGCTTCTACAGCAATATATGCACCAGCACAAGACCACATTGGGTAAGAATTCATTGACCGTGGAGGATTTGGCCAAGGCTGAGATGGAGATAGTTTGCTTCAGTCAAAGACAAAGATATCCAGAAGAAATCGAAGCTTTACAGCGAAATACTCCAATCAAGAAAGGTAGTCATATCTACAAGCTGGACCCTACACTGCAAGATGGAGTACTGAGGGTGGGAGGGCGACTAAACAAATCTGCTATGCCAGAGGAGGCCAAGCATCCTGCTATCCTTTCTAAGGACCTCCGGGTTGCTACTCTCATTCTTCAGCATATACACCAGAGTATTGGACACAGTGGGAGGAATCACGTGCTTGCGAAGCTAAGACAAAGATACTGGATTCCAGGAGCTAATTCTGTAATAAGAAAAATACTCTCTGAATGCATTGTTTGCAGACGGTTACACGCTAGAGCTGGGGAGCAGAAAATGGCAGACCTGCCTGAAGACCGTTTGTTACCAGACAAGCCCCCATTTACAAACATAGGGGTGGACTATTTCGGGCCTTTCGAGGTAAAGCGAGGACGGAGCCTTGTCAAGAGATATGGTGTGCTTTTCACTTGTTTGACCATCAGAGCAGTTCATATTGAGGTGGCACACACGCTTGACACTGATTCCTGTATTAACGCCCTGCGGCGCTTTGTCTGTAGAAGAGGACAGGTGTCCATTATGCGTTCTGATAATGGCACTAATTTTGTTGGAGCGGAGAGAGAACTACGGGAAGCTATTGAAGGTTGGAATCAGCTTAAAATACAGGAAGCCATGATGCAAACAGGAATTAAGTGGATCTTCAATCCACCGGCTGCATCCCACCATGGAGGTGTCTGGGAAAGACAGATACGCACCATAAGAAAACTACTCAGTTCTGTACTGAAGCTGCAAGTGCTTGACGACGAGGGACTTCAAACCGTTCTGTGTGAGGTTGAAGCCATCATTAATGACCGACCGATAACTAAGACATCAGATGATCCCAATGACCTCGAAGCCCTGACTCCGAACTACCTGTTGTTGTTGAAAACACAGCCAGTCATGCCCCCGGGAGTCTTCAAAAAGGAAGATCTGTATGCCCGTCGGAAGTGGAGGCAAGTTCAGTATATGTCAGACCTTTTCTGGACCAGATGGACAAGAGAATACTTACCTCTGCTACAGGAGCGTCAAAAATGGTCCAAAATAAAGAGGAATTTCATTGTCGGAGACATCGTCTTAATCGTGGATGATTCAGCCCCTAGAAATTCTTGGTTGATGGGAAAAATAATGAAGACCATGCCAGATTCCAGAGGCGTTGTTCGTCACGTTTGTTTGCAAACCAAGACCAGTACCCTGGAAAGACCGATCACAAAGCTCTGCCTGCTACAAGAAGCAGCGTGAAAGGTTCCTGAACAAAAAAAGTGGACATTTATATTGTAAATATGTTGAACTCATTAGTTTATGACTCTTAAGAATGTTTGAGTAATTGATATGCTTCATGTGCCTAGTCAATTAGGGGCCGGAATGTAAGAGTCATGAAAGTTTAAGAAAAAAAATACTTTAAAATATTGGCTAAATAGTATAATATAGTTAATTTACCTGACTGACTTATTGTATTGAGAAAGCCCCTATTTTCTTGTTCCAGTAGTATAGTCTCAGATACCCCCTTTATTCTTGCTACAATGGTACAGTCCTTGAGCTTGTCACATGGTATCCAGCCATTTTACAGTTCAAGCTCCACGAGGCTGGAGAGAAGGTAAAGGCTTTGATGGCTGGAGCAATACAGTTTTTGACCGTGTTCGTTTAAACGTGTTTTGCTTTGTAATTCTGTTTGTAAGGTGTTACAGTAAACAGTTTAAAGACAAAGTTACGTTTTGGAACGTTTTATTTCAACACGCGTCTACTCGTTGTTAAAAGCCTCAAAGCTCAGTGGCTGCATGTTTGGAAATTACGAAGCGCCACTACACAGCAGCTGAATATGCCTGTCCGGTCTGGGAACGCTCCTCACATGCCAAGAAGATGGAACAAGTCCTCAATGCAGCCTGCAGTGCTATTTCTGGATAGCCTGAAACCTACGGAGGTGGGTGATCTTCAGCTGTTTGCTGGCGTTGCCCCACCATTCGGAAGAAGGCGCGTTTCATCAAGAGTGGAAAGGTCAAAGCAGACAAGCGATCCCCCTCATCCACTTCTTCAACACGAGCCAGCAACTAAGAGGCTCAAATCCCTGAGCAGTTTCTCACCTGCTGTCAAGCTCTTGGAATGTAACCCCTAAAGCTGTAGACTAGATGCTTGGTCAAAGGATCTGCAGACAAAGCCACACAAGCTATCTTTTGATCCAGAGGAATCTCTTCCATCAGGAGCCAAGTGAGGCTTGGCTTGCCTGGCTGTGTCTCAATGGCCTCAGGACAGGTGTCGGTCGCTGCCGAGCCCTCGGGCACAAGTGGGGAGACAGCCGAACCGATACTGTGACTGTGACTGCGGAGAGGCTCCTCAAACAATGGAGCATCGCCAAGAATGCCCTCGACTACCAGAGCTACGCAGACCTAAAGATCTGAGGGACTTCAACTCTCGAGCCAGAGCCTGCGTGGAACAGTGGTGAGGGAAGGTGTAGCGACACAACACGACATGATGAGGGCAGATTTTCATTCCCCAATCCAAATGATTTTGAGCCAAACTTGGGGGAAGGTAACAGAGGAAAATTGGGTGGGAACCAATTGCCTAGGCCGCTCGCCACTGAAACAACTCACATCTGCTTGGCAGAAGTGATGCTAGTCGGACAACACATCTGATCAAATACGGGTTGTGTTTTATAATGAGACGCCAATCACGGGAATATGTCAGAAAATGTTGCAACGACTCAGCAGGTCAGGCAGCATCTATAGAGCGAGAAGCAGAGTTAATGTTTCAGGTCGATGACCCAACTCCCCACCCTCACACACACTGTACCTCATCCAACTCCCCACCCTCACACACACTGTACCTCATCCAACTCCCCACCCTCACACACACTGTACCACATCCAACTCCCCACCCTCACACACACTGTACCCCATCCAACTCCCCACCCTCACACACACTGTACCCCATCCAACTCCCCACCCTCACACACACTGTACCCCATCCAACTCCCCACACTCAAACACACTGTACCCCATCCAACTCCCCACCCTCACACACACTGTACCCCATCCAAATCCCCACCCTCACACACACTGTAGCCCATCCAACTCCCCACCCTCACACACACTGTACCCCATCCAACTCCCCAACCTCACACACACTGTACCCCAACCAACTCCCCACCCTCACACACACTGTACCCCATCCAACTCCCCACCCTCACACACACTGTACCCCATCCAACTCCCCACCCTCACACACACTGTACCCCATCCAACTCCCCACCCTCACACACACTGTACCCCATCCAACTCCCCACCCTCACATACACTGTACCCCATCCAACTCCCCACCATCACACACACACTGTACCCCATCCAACTTCCCACCCTCACACACACTGTACCCCATTCAACTCCCCACCCTCACACACACTGTACCCCATCCAACTCCCCACCCTCACACACACTGTACCCCATCCAACTCCCCACCCTCACACACACTGTACCCCATCCAACTCCCCACCCTCACACACACTGTACCCCATCCAACTCCCCACCCTCACACACACTGTACCCCATCCAACTCCCCACCCTCGCACACACTGTACCCCATCCAGCTCCCCACCCTCACACACACTGTACCCCATCCAACTCCCCACCCTCACACACACTGTACCCCATCCAACTCCCCACCCTCTCACACACTGTACCTCATCCAACTCCCCACCCTCACACACACTGTACCCCATCCAACTCCCCACCCTCACACACACTGTACCCCATCCAACTCCCCACCCTCACACACACTGTACCCCATCCAACTCCCCACCCTCACACACACTGTACCCCATCCAACTCCCCACCCTCACACACACTGTACCCCATCCAACTCCTCACCCTCTCACACACTGTACCACATCCAACTCCCCACCCTCACACACACTGTACCCCATCCAACTCCCCACCTTCACACACACTGTACCCCATCCAACTCCCCACCCTCACACAAACTGTACCCCTTCCAACTCCCCACCCTCACACACACTGTATCCCATCCAACTCCCCACCCTCACACACACACTGTACCCCATCCAACTCCCCACCCTCACACACACTGTACCCCATCCAACTCCCCACCCTCACACACACTGTACCCCATCCAACTCCCCACCCTCACACACACTGTACCCCATCCAACTCCCCGCCCTCACACACACTGTACCCCATCCAACTCCCCACCCTCACACACACTTTACCCCATCCATCTCCCCACCCTCACACACACTGTACCCCATCCAACTCCCCACCCTCAAACACACACTGTACCCCATCCAACTCCCCACCCTCACACACACTGTACCCCATCCAACTCCCCACCCTCACACACACTGTACCCCATCCAACTCCCCTCCCTCACACACACACTGTACCCCATCCAACTCCCCACCCTCACACACACTGTACCCCATCCAACTCCCCACCCTCAAACACACACTGTACCCCATCCAACTCCCCACCCTCACACACACTGTACCCCATCCAACTCCCCACCCTCACACACACTGTACCCCATCCAACTCCCCACCCTCACACACACTGTACCCCATCCAACTCCCCACCCTCACACACCCTATACCCCATCCAACTCCCCACCCTCACACACACTGTACCCCATCCAACTCCCCACCCTCAAACACACTGTACCCCATCCAACTCCCCACCCTCACACACACTGTACCCCATCCAACTCCCCACCCTCGCACATGCTGTACCCCATCCAACTCCCCACCCTCACACACACTGTACCCCATCCAACTCCCCACCCTCACACACACTGTACCCCATCCATCTCCCCACCCTCACACACACTGTACACCATCCAACTCCCCAACCTCACACACACTGTACCCCATCCAACTCCCCACACTCACACACACTGTACCCCATCCAACTCCCCACCCTCACACACACTGTACCCAATCCAACTCCCCACCCTCACACACACTGTACCCCATCCAACTCCCCACCCTCACACACACTGTACCCCATCCAACTCCCCACCCTCTCACACACTCTGTACCCCATCCAACTCCCCACCCTCACACACACTGTACCCCATCCAACTCCCCACCCTCACACACACTGTACCCCATCCAACTCCCCACCCTCACACACACTGTACCCCATCCAACTCCCCACCCTCACACACCCTGTACCCCATCCAACTCCCCACCCTCACACACACTGTACCCCATCCAACTCCCCACCCTCAAACACACTGTACCCCATCCAACTCCCCACCCTCACACACACTGTACCCCATCCAACTCCCCACCCTCGCACATGCTGTACCCCATCCAACTCCCCACCCTCACACACACTGTACCCCATCCAACTCCCCACCCTCACACACACTGTACCCCATCCATCTCCCCACCCTCACACACACTGTACACCATCCAACACCCCACCCTCACACACACTGTACCCCATCCAACTCCCCACCCTCTCACACACTGTACCCCATCCAACTCCCCACCCTCACACACACTGTACCCCATCCAACTCCCCACCCTCACACACACTGTACCCCATCCAACTCCCCACCCTCACACACACTGTACCCCATCCAACTCCCCACCCTCACACACACACTGTACCCCATCCAACTCCCCACCCTCACACACACTGTACCCCAGCCAACTCCCCACCCTTTCACACACTGTACCCCATCCAACTCCCCAACCTCACACACTGTACCCCATCCAACTCCCCACCCTCACACACACTGTACCCCATCCAACTCCCCACCCTCACTCACGAACTGTACCCCGTCCAACTCCCCACCCTCACACACACTGTACCCCATCCAACTCCCCACCCTCACACACACTGTACCCCATCCAACTCCCCACCCTGACACACACTGTACCCCATCCAACTCCCCACCCTCACACACACTGTACCCCATCCAACTCCCCACCCTCTCACACACTGTACCCCATCCAACTCCCCACCCTCACACACACACTGTACCCCATCCAACTCCCCACCCTCTCACACACTGTACCCCATCCAACTCCCCACCCTCACACAATACAATACAATACAAATCGCTTTATTGGCATGATAAGGTACATCTTATGTTGCCAAAGCATCAAAATACATTTATGGTTGAACACATAAACGCGGTTCCATTCATACAGTGTATAAACAGGTATATCCCTGAGTTTATAAATATATTTTCGCCTTGTTTATATATACTCTTGTCTTAGTTTACTGGTTGTCCCTCTGTTCATGGCAAGCTGTAACATAGTGTGCCGCCAGTGTTACACAGCTTCTCTCCTCCCCCAGTAGGAATGGGAGTTTTTGGTTGTCAGTCAGATTTCTGAATTCAGGGCATATTTGTGAGAATTTTTGATAGAAATTCTCTCTGATGCCCTGATATTTTCCACAGGCTGTGAGGAAGTGCATCTCTGTCTCAACTACTCCCTGACTGCAGTGAGAGCATATCCTGTCTTCTCTTGGCAGCCTGGTCTGCCTGTGTCTGCCTTTTTCGATCGCTAGGCTATGTTCGCTAAGTCTGTACCTTGTCAAGGTTCTTCTCAGTTTGTTATCCTTTACCATGGTCAGGTAATCAGCTATGTTGTATTGTCTGTTTAGGGCCAAGTAGCAATTGAGTTTGCTTTGGGTTTTTGTTGTTTCTGCCCAATATGACAGATATTTTTCCTTTTGCTTAGCGACGATTGTGTTGGGTCGAATTCTTTGTGTTACCCTGTCACTGTCCTGGGGCTGGTTATTGTTAGTATTGTTATTAGTTATTTTATTGAGTCCCAGGACTAGTTGACTGAGGGTATTCTTCTTTATGGTCAGCTCTTGGCATTTCAGGGCGTCGTAGTGATAGCATTGGGGGTTGCTCATTTGTAGGTGATTCCAAAATTTGGTGGCTCTTTTTTGGATAGTGATTATTAATGGGTATTGGCCTAGTTCCGCCCTGCATGCGTTGTTTACTGTTTTCCTTTGAGTCCGGAGGATACTTTTACAGAATTCCGCATGTAGGATCTCAATTGGGTGTTTGTCCCATTTTGCAAAATCTTGTTGTGTTAGTGGTCCCCAGACCTCACTGCCATAGAGTGCAATTGGTTCAATTACTGATTTGAAAATTTTGAGCCAAATGCTAATTGGGATTTCTATTTGGATTGATTTTTTGATGGCATAGAAAGCCCTTCTTGCTTTCTCTTTCAGTTCATTCACAGCCAGTTTGAAGTTTCCCGTAGAACTGATTTTTAAGCCCAAGTATGTGTAGTGAGTGGTTTGTTCAATTTTGGTTGTTCCTACTGTGAAATTTATTGTGGGTCCATGTTGTTTGGATCTTTGCTGGAACACAAGGACTTTGGTTTTTTGGGGATTTATTGTCAGGGCCCAAGTCTGGCAGTACGACTCCAGCAGGTCCAGGTTCTGCTGTAGACCCTCCTTAGTTGGTGACAGCAGAACCAGGTCGTCGGCATAGAGGAGGAATTTAACCTTGGATTCATATAGGGTGAGGCCGGGTGCTGTAGATTGTTCAAGTAGTTTTGCCAATCCATTAATGTAAATATTAAAGAGTGTCGGTGAGATTGGCGAGCCCTGCGTCACCCCCCGCCCCTGTGGGAAGTATTTTGTTTGTTTGTCTCCAATTTTAACTGCACATTTATTGTTTGTATACATTGATTTAATTACATCATATGTTTTCCCTCCTACCCCGCTTTCGATAAGTTTCAGGAATAAACCATCATGCCAGATGGAGTCGAAAGCCTTCTGGAAATCTACAAAGCATGCGTAGATTTTGCTTTTGTTATGGTGAACGTGTTTGTCAATTAGGGTCTGTAGGGTGAAGATATGATCGGATGTTCTATAGTTTGGCAGGAATCCAATTTGGCTTTTACTCAAGACATTGTGCTCCTCAAGGAAGTTTATAAGTCTTTTGTTTATGATGCTACAGAATACCTTCCCCAGGTTACTGTTTACACAGATGCCTCGATAGTTGTTTGGGTCGATTTTGTCCCCACTTTTGTATATGGGTGTTATGAGTCCTTTGTTCCAGATGTCAGGGAAATAACCGACACTCAGAACCAAGTTGAAGAGTTTTAGGATAGCCAGTTTCAGTTTGTCGTCTGCGTGTTTAATCATCTCGTTTAGTATGCCGTCTGTCCCGCAAGCTTTTCCTGGTCGCAGGTCCTTGAGTTTTTCAAGAAGTTCTTTTTCTGTTATTATGGCGTCTAGCGGGTTTTGGTTATCTTTTATGGCCATTTCAAGCTTTTCAAGTTTTTTGCGTATTTGGTGTTGCTCTGGCCCTAGTGTGTTTTTCTGGTATAATTTTTCAAAGTGGTTTACCCATGTGTCCCCATTTTGAATGGACAAATCGTCATGTTGTTTTTTGTGTAGTGTTTTCAAGTTGTCCCAGAAACAATTCGACTCAATGGATTCCTCCATGGAGCTGAGTGTATTCTTAATAAATTGCTCTTTTTTGGTCCTGAGTGTGTTTCTGTATTGTGTTAGCATCTGACAATAAGTAAGGCGTAATTCCTCGTTTTCTGGATGTCTGTGTTTTTGGTTTGATAGTTTTCTAAGTTTTTTCCTCATGTTATGGCAATCATGGTCAAACCATTTTTCATAGTTTTTTGTTTTGGGTTTGTTCTTGCGAGCTTTCAAGTTTGCATTTGTTGCCAAATTATCAAAAATATTGTTTAGTTTACTAACTGCCCGGTTTACGCCTTCTTTATTGTGAGTGTATATGTTATCCAGAAAGGTGTCTAAGAGAGCTTGAGTTGATGCATTGCTAATTGTTTTCTGGTATTTTTCCGTGTCGTTTTTGGCCCATCTGTACGATTTTTTGGTGTTGTACAGTTTACTGGGTTGTGTTTCTATGTTGTTTGTTTCTGTCTTTTTGAGAAACATAGTAATTTGACTGTGATCTGACAGTGTTGTTTGTGGTTTGACTGTGAATGCTCTGAAAGAGGATGGGTCCAAGTCTGTAATCATATAGTCTACTGTGCTGCAGCCAAGAGGTGAGCAGTAGGTCGATCTTCCTAGGAGGTCTCCTATGAACCTACCATTGACAATGTACAGACCCAGGTTTCGACAGAGCTGTAGTAGCTGTTTACCGTTGGTATTTGACTGCTTGTCGCAGTTATGCCTGTATGGAAGGGAAGGGATGTCAAAGTGGTTATTCCCGAATACGTAATTGTTTCCCTGATTATTGGTGAAGTCTGGTTCTTCGCCCGTTCTTGAATTGAGGTCCCCACAGATCAACACGTTCCCCTGGGCCTGGTATTGGATAATTTCCCCCTCCATGTTGGAGAAGGTGTCCTCTTTGTAGTACGGGGAATCGATTGGAGGGATATAAAGTGCGCAAATGTAAACATCTTGGGTGTTTGAGATAATCTCCCTCTCAAGTTTGAGCCACATATGGTTTTCGCCCTTTTTTATAAATTTGATGTAATTCTTAAGTTCTGTTTTAAACCAGATCAGTATGCCTCCGGAGTCTCTGCCTTGGGTTACACTTGGTAATTTATTGGAGGGGACCACTAGCTCAGTGTACCCTTGGGGACAGCCGGTGTGTCCTTTTCCTTTATACCAAGTTTCCTGTAAAATGATAATATCTAGATCTTTAGTTTCCTCTATGAACTCTGGGGTCCTACTCTTCACTTCTCGCAGTGAAGAGCGTAGACCTTGGATATTCCAGGTCGAAATATATAAGGATTTCATGTTAAGTTTTATCTTTTTCTATGATAGGTTAAAGAGTGGTACGTGTTTGTCGTGTCTAAGTGTGGGGAAAAAAAAAGATCACCCCAGTTGTCTACAAAAGTTAATACAATTTGGTTACAGTTCTTTCTATTAATTAGTCCTTGATCCATAAGGCGGAAGTAGATGCTGCTGCACATCTGCTTATTGTCTCTTAATGGATTGTTTCTGTCTGAGGTATTGCGTACGTCCTGTGCATCTCTCCCTCTGTCTGGCTGGTAGCGGTCCTATTCCACACACACTGTACCCCATCCAACTCCCCACCCTCTCACACACTGTACCCCATCCAACTCCCCACCCTCTCACACACTGTACCCCATCCAACTCCCCACCCTCACACACACTGTACCCCATCCAACTCCCCACCCTCACACACACACTGTACCCCATCCAACTCCCCACCATCACACACACACTGTACCCCATCCAACTTCCCACCCTCACACACACTGTACCCCATCCAACTCCCCACCCTCACACACACTGTACCCCATCCAACTCCCCACCCTCACACACACTGTACCCCATCCAACTCCCCACCCTCACACACACTGTACCCCATCCAACTCCCCACCCTCACACACACTGTACCCCATCCAACTCCCCAGCCTCACACACACTGTACCCCATCCAACTCCCCACCCTCGCACACACTGTACCCCATCCAGCTCCCCACCCTCACACACACTGTACCCCATCCAACTCCCCACCCTCACACACACTGTACCCCATCCAACTCCCCACCCTCTCACACACTGTACCTCATCCAACTCCCCACCCTCACACACACTGTACCCCATCCAACTCCCCACCCTCACACACACTGTACCCCATCCAACTCCCCACCCTCACACACACTGTACCCCATCCAACTCCCCACCCTCACACACACTGTACCCCATCCAACTCCCCACCCTCACACACACTGTACCCCATCCAACTCCTCACCCTCTCACACACTGTACCACATCCAACTCCCCACCCTCACACACACTGTACCCCATCCAACTCCCCACCTTCACACACACTGTACCCCATCCAACTCCCCACCCTCACACAAACTGTACCCCTTCCAACTCCCCACCCTCACACACACTGTATCCCATCCAACTCCCCACCCTCCCACACACACTGTACCCCATCCAACTCCCCACCCTCACACACACTGTACCCCATCCAACTCCCCACCCTCACACACACTGTACCCCATCCAACTCCCCACCCTCACACACACTGTACCCCATCCAACTCCCCACCCTCACACACACTGTACCCCATCCAACTCCCCACCCTCACACACACTTTACCCCATCCATCTCCCCACCCTCACACACACTGTACCCCATCCAACTCCCCACCCTCAAACACACACTGTACCCCATCCAACTCCCCACCCTCACACACACTGTACCCCATCCAACTCCCCACCCTCACACACACTGTACCCCATCCAACTCCCCTCCCTCACACACACACTGTACCCCATCCAACTACCCACCCTCACACACTCTGTACCCCATCCAACTCCCCACCCTCACACACACTGTACCCCATCCAACTCCCCACCCTCACACACACTGTACCCCATCCAACTCCCCACCCTCACACACACTGTACCCCATCCAACTCCCCACCCTCACACACACTGTACCCCATCCAACTCCCCACCCTCACACACACTGTACCCATCCAACTCCCCACCCTCACACACTCTGTACCCCATCCAACTCCCCACCCTCACACACACTGTACCCCATCCAACTCCCCACCCTCACACACACTGTACCCCATCCAACTCCCCACCCTCACACACACTGTACCCCATCCAACTCCCCACCCTCACACACACTGTACCCCATCCAACTCCCCACCCTCACACACACTGTACCCCATCCAACTCCCCACCCTCACACACACTGTACCCCATCCAACTCCCCACCCTCACACACACTGTACCCCATCCAACTCCCCACCCTCAAACACACTGTACCCCATCCAACTCCCCACCCTCACACACACTGTACCCCATCCAACTCCCCACCCTCGCACATGCTGTACCCCATCCAACTCCCCACCCTCACACACACTGTACCCCATCCAACTCCCCACCCTCACACACACTGTACCCCATCCAACTCCCCACCCTTTCACACACTGTACCCCATCCAACTCCCCACCCTCACACACACTGTACCCCATCCAACTCCCCACCCTCACTCACGAACTGTACCCCATCCAACTCCCCACCCTCACACACACTGTACCCCATCCAACTCCCCACCCTCACACACACTGTACCCCATCCAACTCCCCACCCTGACACACACTGTACCCCATCCAACTCCCCACCCTCACACACACTGTACCCCATCCAACTCCCCACCCTCTCACACACTGTACCCCATCCAACTCCCCACCCTCACACACACACTGTACCCCATCCAACTCCCCACCCTCTCACACACTGTACCCCATCCAACTCCCCACCCTCACACACACTGTACCCCATCCAACTCCCCACCCTCTCACACACTGTACCCCATCCAACTCCCCACCCTCTCACACACTGTACCCCATCCAACTCCCCACCCTCACACACACTGTACCCCATCCAACTCCCCACCCTCTCACACACTGTACCCCATCCAACTCCCCACCCTCTCACACACTGTACCCCATCCAACTCCCCACCCTCACACACACTGTACCCCATCCAACTCCCCACCCTCACACACACACTCTACCCCATCCAACTCCCCACCCTCACACACACTGTACCCCATCCAACTCCCCATCCTTACACACACTGTACCCCATCCAACTCCCCACCCTCACACACACACTGTACCCCATCCAACTCCCCACCCTCACACACACTGTACCCCATCCAACTCCCCACCCTCACACACACTGTACCCCATCCAACTCCGCACCCTCACACACACTGTACCCCATCCAACTCCCCACCCTCACACACACTGTACCCCATCCAACTCCCCACCCTCACACACACTGTACCCCATCCAACTCCCCACCCTCACACACACTGTACCCCATCCAACTCCCCACCCTCACACACTGTACCCCATCCAACTCCCCACCCCCACACACACTGTACCCCATCCAACTCCCCACCCTCACACACACTGTACCCCATCCAACTCCCCAGCCTCACACACACTGTACCCCATCCAACTCCCCACCCTCGCACACACTGTACCCCATCCAACTCCCCACCCTCACACACACTGTACCCCATCCAACTCCCCACCCTCACACACACACTGATCCCCATCCAACTCCCCACCCTCACACACACTGTACCCCATCCAACTCCCCACCCTCACACACACTGTACCCCATCCAACTCCCCACCCTCACACACACACTGTTCCCCATCCAACTCCCCACCCTCACACACACTGTACCCCATCCAACTCCCCATCCTCACACACACTGTTCCCCATCCAACTCCCCACCCTCACACACACACTGTACCCCATCCAACTCCCCATCCTCACACACACTGTTCCCGTAGTTTTACAGATCCCTCTCTCTCCCTCCAATCCTCCCATATCATTCTTGTCCCTTTTCCCCTTCAAATCACCCTGGCCCTCTTTGCTTCATCCGAACCAGTGAAGACGGTTCTGCTCCTGCTCTCCCGTCCACCTTTGATAATGGCGGCACTCTCCCAAGTTCATGCTGCCATTCTTTCTCCGCACTCCCTCTCAGGAGTGAATGTGAGCTCTCCCCTTCCTCTCCTGGCTTCCTTCTATTCATTATTGCCCATTGTCCCCTTTGCTCCCCCTTCCTTCCCCTTGCCATCCATTCCCCATGCACGGGACCCATTCGTCTCCTTTATTGCCATCTATTGGCCCCCTGATCCTTGGCCTGGGCACCAATGTACTGGACCAGGTCCCCCTCGCTTCCAAAGGCTGACCGTAGCCCTTCCAACAATGGCAGAGTGTTCAGCTCCTCTGTCCTGTCGGCAGAACTGCTGTCTGTATTCTGTGTTTCATACGTTGGGGCACGCAGGACAAGAGCGAAGAAGGGATGATAAATTTGTGCAGGGTAAAGGTTTGGTGATGAAGGGTCTCGAATCGGGAATGTTTACAGGGAATACGTTGCTGCAGGGAGCAGTGAGACACAGAATATTCACTCGTTAAGGCAAAAAAGGGGATAAAGTTTTGAAGCAGAGGAAGATACGGAACTTTGATGAGGGCAGCACAGTGAGAGTGTCGCAGGTCACCAGAAGGAATAGTTCTGAATTAAGATACTGAGGCCAAATGGCCTCCTTCTGTGCTCTGAACCTTGTAGAAGTGCATCAGCGTAGAAATATATATCCACATATACTCTCTTAAATTAAAATGGAGTCTGGAACTTTCAGCAGGCCAAAATGGCTTCACACAGTTGTGGTAAACCACTGTATTGTATATTGCCACCTCTGGGTGGCGCTGTGTATGGAGGCATGCCTCAGCTGACTCCACCCACCACTGTGTGGGTTTCGTTCAGACTTGTTCAGTCACTCACGAAGAAGCATGGTCTCTTCTTAGCTAATAAAAGCCTTATTCATCTCTTCTTTCGACTCATCATCTCTTCTTCGACTCATCACCTTTTATGAAGTAATTGATAAGCGTATCAATTTTATTAGCTAAAAGTTAAATGGCGACACCTGAGGAGCAACAACAGCAACGGATACAGCAGACATTGCTGAGAGCCCTCAGACCACCACGCCTGGACCTCGACCCTCAAGATGTGGGTGCATCAGCCAAGTTTGAACACTGGCTGAGCTGCTTTGAATCCTTCCTCGCAATCTCACAGGTTACAGAGGAGGATCACAAACTGAAAATTTTGACCGCCCAGGTGAGCCATCAAGTATATATGCTAATCCGGGACTCTAATACGTACGTGGCGGCCCTCGAGCTACTAAAAGGGCAATATACGCGCCCAGTGAACACAATTTACGCCCGACACCTCTTGGGATCCCGCAGGCAGCAACCGGGAGAATCGGTAGGGGCATTTGCACGGGCGCTACTGGCACTCTGCAGAGACTGCGATTGTAAAGCGGTAACGGCTGTGGAGCACGCGCAGGGACTCGCCTGTGATGCCTTCGTCAGGGGCCTCCAGTCAGACCACACCCGGCAGAGACTGCTAGAAAGCAAGGAACCCGACCTGAAGACGGCCATTGCCCTTGCGCTCTCGTTAGAGGAGGCCCACCGAAACCTCGAGGCATACCCCCGTAACGGCGCCGAGACATGGCAATCGAAACCGTGGGACACGGGACCGCCGCCCCCGGCACCAACCGCTGCAGCGACCCAACCGAGACAGCAGCCTCCGGTAAGAACTGCTTCGATGCCCAGTAACCAGGCCCAAAAATGCTATTTCTGTGGCCAGTTAAAACATCCCAGAGCGCACTGCCCAGCTAAGACAGCTACCTGCTCGGGCTGCGGGAAGAAAGGCCATTACGCTAACGCCTGCAAGGGGAAGCCAGCCAGCAGCGCAGCGTGCGGGCCGTGGGAGCAGCCATCTTATCCGCCATTTTGTGTACCCCCGGCCGCATGGCATCCGCCGCCATCGTATCCAACGCACTCAACCGCCATTTCGTCACCGGAACCGACCACCGTCTCGGCGGATGACTATAGTGACTCACTAAGCCACATACTGGCCTCCGTGACACTGGATCAAGGCCACCCTCACCATCTATCCAGCTCCATGATGGATATCGCGGTAAACGGCCGCGCCACCAGTTGCCTGATCGACAGCGGGAGCACAGAGAGTTTCGTCCACCCCGACACGGTACGTAGCCACTCCCTCACGATTCTGCCAACGCACCATCGCATTTCTATGGCGTCCAAGTCCCAGTCAATGGACATCAGCGGCTACTGTGTGGTGACCCTGTCAGTAGGGGGCACTGAATATCAAAAATTTAAACTGCTAGTCCTGCCCCGTCTTTGCGCTGCCGTCCTGCTAGGGTTGGATTTTCAGTGCCACCTTAAGAGTGTCACACTAGCATACGGTGGACCCCTCCCCCCACTCACAGTCTGCAACCAACAACTTTTAAATCGCCCGCTGCAAACCACCTGCAGCCTTTCCACATTAAAAGTCCCCCCCCCTCCCCTGTTCGCTAACCTCACCCGCGACTGTAAACCCATCGCTACCAAAAGCAGGCGGTACAGTGCCGGGGACAGAGCTTTTATCAGCTCTGAGGTGGAGCGGCTCTTGAAGGAGGGCATTATCGAAGGTAGCACTAGCCCCTGGCGAGCCCAGGTTGTAGTCGTTAAAACCACTGCAAAACGCCGCATGGTAATCGACTACAGCCAAACCATAAACCGGTACACGCAGCTGGACGCGTACCCCCTCCCTCGCATATCTGATATGGTCAATCAGATTGCGCAATACAAAATATTCTCCACCATCGACCTTAAGTCAGCGTACCACCAGCTGCCCATCCGCCATGAGGACCGCCAGTATACTGCCTTCGAGGCAAACGGCCGCCTCTACCACTTCCTTAGGGTCCCCTTCGGCGTCACCAACGGGGTTTCGGTCTTCCAAAGGGAGATGGACCGAATGGTTGACCAGAACGCGCTGCGGGCAACTTTCCCCTATTTGGATAACGTCACCATCTGCGGCCACGACCAGCAGGACCACGACGTTAATCTAGCAAATTTCCTCCGTACGGCCCAACGGCTGAACCTAACGTACAATAAGGAAAAATGTATGTTTCACACCAAGCGCCTGGCCATCCTCGGCTGCGTGGTGGAGAACGGAGTCATCGGGCCCGACCCCGACAGAATGCGCCCCCTAATGGAGCTACCCCTTCCCCACTGCCAAAAAGCACTGAAGAGATGCCTGGGGTTTTTCTCCTACTACGCCCAGTGGGTGCCCCTCTATGCAGACAAAGCCAGGCCCCTCATCAAAGCCACCTCCTTCCCCCTGACACCAGAGGCGTGTGCAGCCTTCACTCTTATCAAGAACGATATCGCGAAGGCCGCAATGCACGCGGTGGATGAGTCCATCCCCTTCCAAGTGGAGAGCGATGCCTCCGACTTCGCCCTAGCCGCGACCCTTAACCAGGCGGGCAGACCCGTGGCCTTTTTCTCAAGGACCCTCCAGGGCCCCGAGACGAGACACTCCTCCGTCGAAAAGGAAGCCCAGGCTATTGTAGAAGCGGTGCGTCACTGGAGGCATTACCTGGCCGGGAAACGATTTACCCTGCTCACTGACCAGCGTTCAGTAGCTTTTATGTTTAATAATAAGCAGAGGGGTAAAATCAAGAACGACAAGATCTTGAGGTGGAGAATCGAACTCTCCACCTACAATTATGATATCTTGTATCGGCCAGGGAAACTCAATGAGCCCCCAGATGCCCTATCACGTGGTACATGCGCCAACGCGCAGAGTGATAGGCTGCAGTCCCTCCACAATGACCTCTGCCACCCGGGGGTCACTAGGTTTTTCCATTTTATCAAATCCCGTAACCTGCCCTACTCCATCGAGGAGGTCAGGACCATGACCAAGAGCTGCCAAATCTGCGCCGAGTGCAAACCGCACTTCTATAGGCCGGACAGAGCAAGCCTGATCAAGGCCACCCGCCCCTTCGAACGCCTGAGCGTCGATTTTAAAGGGCCCCTCCCCTCCGCTGACCGCAATGTGTACTTCCTCAACATAGTTGATGAGTACTCCCGTTTCCCCTTTGCCATCCCTTGCCCAGACATGACCAGTACCACGGTCATCAAGTGTCTGAATGACATCTTCGCTCTGTTCGGGTTCCCCAGCTATATACATAGCGACAGGGGCTCATCGTTCATGAGCGACGAACTTCGGCAGTACCTGCTAACAAGAGGTATCGCCACGAGCAGGACCACCAGTTACAACCCCCGGGGGAACGGCCAGGTGGAAAGGGAGAACGCGACGGTTTGGAAGGCAGTCCTCTTAGCACTAAAATCTAAGGGCCTTCCGACCTCCCGCTGGCAGGAGGTCCTCCCTGCAGCGCTTCACTCCATTCGGTCACTGCTTTGTACTGCCACTAATGCGACCCCTCATGAGAAAATGTTCGTTTTCCCCCGGAAGTCGACATCGGGAACCTCGCTACCGGCATGGTTGACTTCTCCTGGGCCCGTCCTACTGCGGAGGCACATGAGGACGCATAAAACGGACCCCCTGGTCGAGCGGGTGCACCTCCTACACGCCAACCCCCAGTATGCCTGGGTGACATACCCAGACGGGCGGGAGGACACGGTCTCCATACGAGATCTCGCACCCTCGGGTACCCCTGAATTACCACCGTTATCCCCCTTACCACTGTTATCCCCCACCACCCCTCCCAACCCAACCCCTGCAGACGGCATGCCAAAGCCCCAGGAATCTTCGCCAACCACCCAGACACCAGACCCGACGTCGGATGCTGCAACACCACCGCCGCCACCACGACGATCAGGACGTCAGACAAGGCCTCCTGATAGACTTAACTTGTAGTACCCTTCACCCTGCCGGACTTCACATTAAACAAGGGGTGAATGTGGTAAACCACTGTATTGTATATTGCCACCTCTGGGTGGCGCTGTGTATGGAGGCATGCCTCAGCTGACTCCACCCACCACTGTGTGGGTTTCGTTCAGACTTGTTCAGTCACTCACGAAGAAGCATGGTCTCTTCTTAGCTAATAAAAGCCTTATTCATCTCTTCTTTCGACTCATCATCTCTTCTTCGACTCATCACCTTTTATGAAGTAATTGATAAGCGTATCAACAGTCCAACATAAAGGGGAAACAGGCAGGTCCATATTAGGAAGCGGTTGAAGGAAGATGATGTGACTCCTTTCAGCTTGCAGGCTAGGCAGTTCCACAAACAAGATAAGCATAGCAGAACAAAAGCATGATTACCGAAGGACATTTACTGTAAACATTGTATGAATGTCCAGAACCAAAATGAGAGACAAACTGTCTCCATTGTATAAGATTAGTTAACTTTATCTAAAGGTATTCCTGCATCGTGACTTTTGATTATCTGTCGGCTAACCTTATCTTAAGACACTGAGGCTCTGCTGACCCTTTAGTCATCTTCTTGATGACCTTAAACATTCCTTACTCAATCCTTTCTTAATGTTTTACTTCGTTATTAATTGTGTCTCACTACCATGCCATGTGATAGAAGGTTTTGATCTTTGTGTATAAGAGGTGTTTTTGTCCATGTATTCGGAGAAGTCACGATAGCCTTTGCCTATGTGAAGCTCCCCTTGCTAGCAAGTAGTTAATAAAGTCTGCCTTTGACGATCACTTTGTTTCAGAGTCTTATTGAACAGTCGAAACTTCGACAACCTCGACAGTTCTGTGGTACTGACCCCTTCAATTCTGTCATGCTAAGTAAGATATTAAAAGTTGTCTTCACTCACAGCGAAACGTGCTTTTGTTTATTTTGATGCAATCTTTACAGATTATAGTTGTTTTTTTCTCAGCCAGTCTCTGAGGGAAGGGCCACGGTATTCCATTCAGATACAACCAGCTTTGTGGGATTTGTTCAACTATGGGTTTGACTGCAAGCTATTCTTTAATTTAAGGGGAAGTTATTTAAGTTTTCTCAGTGCTTGTCATTTTCTGGAAGGTATTTCTTAGCCAGGCTGCTTCTAGTTGATGAGTCAATTTGAAGCCGTTGGAGAAAATTATCTTCTTTCCAATGAATAAAAATGTTTTTCCACGTGGAGCTGAAACTCACGGGCTATCCACCCTGGAATCGCCGTCAGGCTGCGCATTCTGGTGACCACTGGCGCTGGCACCGCCGGATTTTTCAAGGCCAGGGGAAGGTCATCCCATTTCCAGTGGTCAAGGGGCATTTCACGTGCCCACCTACCAATTAAACCCACTCCCCCTGCTCTTTCCCCAGAGCCCTGCAAATATCTCCTTTTCAAATATTTATTCAATTCTCTTTTGAAAGTTATTATTGAATCTGCTTCCACCGCCCTTTCAGGCAGCGCATTCCAGATCACAACAACTCGCCGCGTATAAAACATTCTCCTTGTCTCCCCCGTGGGTTTTGTGCCAATTATCTTAAATGGATAGAATCCCTGCCCCCAGTACCTCCTGCACAAAAGGCCTTGTTTGGGGTGGGCAGTGGTTCTGGCCATTTCCAAGGTCAGACTGGGGCAAGTTTGGGAGCCAGCACATCCAGGTTCCACCTTAAGTTGTGGCCTTTCTGCCGCAGTCGCATTGGAGCCTCGGCAGGAGTTGGCCAGGAGGGCCGTGGATTTTCCACATCCTACACTTTAACGCTGCTGTCACAACCGTTTGCTCTTCTCACTTTCTCAAGGATATGATTATGCCTCATTACTACTACAAAATCCCAATTGTGCAGTGGTTCTATTCACTTTTCCTTTTACTGTTTAATAGATGTGCTTGGCAACAGCCCGAATCAGTCCAGTGAGGTCTTTTTTCCCAGCTTCCAAAGTGAAGGAACACGGGGTAAAGCCAGTGAACCAAAACAAAATGAAGGCAATTCTACAAATGGAAACGTTGTGGCACCAAATTAAACAGAAAATTGGAAGCAAGGCTAAAGGAAACAAGGGAATGTTCTGTGGTTGATGATTTGTGACCAGTGGTGTTCCCCAGGGACCTGTACTGGATTTCACCAGCTTCTTACCATATTTATCAATGACTTGAATGAAGGAATAAACATAGAAACATAGAAGATAGGAGCAGGAGTCGGCCATTCGGCCCCTCGAGCCTGCTCCGCCATTCGATGACATCATGGCTGATCTTCAACCTCAACTCCACTTTCCTGCCCCATCTCCATATCCCTTGATTCCCCCGGAGTGCAAAAATCTATCGATCTCAGCCTTGAATATACTCAAAGACTCAGCATTGACAGCCCTCTGGGGCAGAGAATTCCAAAGATTCACAACCCTCTGAGTGAAGAAATTTCTCCTCATCTCAGTCTTAAATGGCCGACCCCTTATCCTGAGACTATGCCCCCTAGTTCTAGACACTCCAGCCAGGGGAAACAACCTCTCAGCATCGACCCTGTCAATCCCCCTCAGAATCTTGTATCTTTCAATGAGATCACCTCTCATTCTCCTAAACTCCAGAGAGTATCGGCTCAATCTCTCATAAGAACATAAGAACATAAGAAATAGGAGCAGGAGTAGGCCAATCGGCCCCTCGAGCCTGCTCCGCCATTCAATAAGATCATGGCTGATCTGATCCTAACCACCAATCCACTATCACAGAACCATCTCCTGAATCTAACAGAATTAGACACACGAAATAGGAGCAGGATCAGGCTACACGGCCCCTGGGCCCGCTCCGCTACCCACAGGGCCATGACCGATCCGAACCTAGACTCATGTCCAAATTCCTGCCCGCTCCCCGTAACCCTTAATTCCCTTTACTTCAAGGAAACTGTCTATTTCTGTTTTAAATTTATGTAATGATGTAGCTTCTACAGCTTTTTGGGGCAGCATATTCCATGGACCTACCACCCTCTGAGTGAAGTAGTTCCTCCTCATCTCAGTTTTGAAAGAGCAGCCCCTTATTCTAAGACTATGCCCCCTAGTTCTAGTTTCACCCATCATCGGGAACATCTTCCCCGCATCCACCCGATCCAACCCCTTCACAATCTTATATGTTTCAATGAGATTGCCTCTCATTCTTCTGAACTCCAATGAGTAGAGTCCCAATCTACTCAACCTCTCCTCATATGTCCATCCCCTCATCCCCGGGATTAACCGAGTGAACCTTCTTTGTACTGACTCGAGAGCAAGTATGTCCTTTCTTAAGTATGGACACCAAAACTGTACGCAGTATTCCAGGTGCGGTCTCACCAATACCTTGTACAACTGAAGCAATACCTCCCTATTTTTACATTCTATTCCCCTAGCAATGAAAGCCAACATTCCATTGGCCTTCTTAATCACTTGCTGCACCTGCATACTAACCTTTTGAGTTTCGTGCACCAGGACCCCCAGATCCCTTTGTACTTCAGTACTTTCCAGTTTCTTGCCATTAAGATAATAACTTGCTCTACGATTTTTCCTGCCAAAGTGCATAACCTCACACTTTCCAGTATTGTATTCCATCTGCCAAATCTCTGCCCACTTACTTAGCCTGTCTATGTCCCCTTGCAGGTTTTTTATGTCCTCCTCACTCACTACTTTCCCTCCCATCTTAGTATCACCTGCAAACTTTGATATGTTACACTCGGTCCCCTCCTCCAAATCGTTAATATAGATTGTAAAGAGTTGGGGACCCAGCACTGACCCCTGCGGAACACCACTAGTTACTGATTGCCAGTCTGAGAATGAACCATTTATCCCAACTCCCTGCCTTCTGTTAGATAGCCAATCCTCTATCCATGCCAGAATATTACCCCCAATCCCGTGATTTTTTATCTTAAGCAATAATCTTTTGTGTGGCACCTTGTCAAATGCCTTTTGGAAGTCTAAATACACTACGTCCACTGGTTCCCCTTTATCCACCCTATACGTTACTTCCAGTACAGGTCCCTGGGGAACACCACTGGTCGCAATGCTAGTAATCCTCATAGGACAACCCTCTCATCCCAGGAATCAATCTAGTGAACCTTCGTTGCACCGCCTCCAAGGCAAGTATATCCTTCCTTAGATAAGGAGACCAAAACTGTGCACAGTACTCCAGGTGTGGTCTCACCAAGGCCCTGTACAATTGTAGCAAGACCTCCTTACTCTTATACTCCAACCCCCTTGCAATAAAGGCCAACATGCCATTTGCCTTCCTTATTGCTTGCTGTTCCTGCATGCTAGCTTTCTGTGTTTCTTGCACGAGGACACCCAAATCTCTCTGAACACCAACATTTGGAAGTTTGTAAGCTGGGAGAGCAGACCCTCCAATATTTGGGATAACTGCTTGTGAGAAGCCAGCAGTTTCCTCACCATGGCTGGGCCCCTGGTCCTCATCTCGGTCCTCCTCACCAGAGCTGGGAGAAAACCTTGCCCTTGGACGGGCTGTCTCCTGGGCTGTCCCTGCCACCAGCACCTGATGGTGCTCACTCCTGCTGGGTGTTTACCACGTGCAGACCCCTCTAGCTCACTGTCTAACCCACATGGTGCAAATGAGTGTGCTGCTGCGTGGGAGGGATGGAGCGTGCAGCGCTGCCTCCTCAGGAAGATTGTCCTCTGAGATGTCTTCTTCGGGAAGCTCTTGCTACTGAGAAGCAGCGAGAGGAAAAAAGAAAAAGGAGAAGAATTCGGATGGCACTGAGAGGCTAGACAGGGGACCGGTAACAGAGTGGTGATGTCACTGCTATACAACACTCTATTCCTTCATCCAAGTCATTGATAAATATGGTGAAAAGCTGGTGAAATCCAGTACAGGTCCCTGGGGAACACCACTGGTCGCAATGCTAGTAATCCAGAGGCCTGAACTAATGATCCAGAGACAGAGATCGTGAGTTCAAATCCCACCACAGCAGTTGGGGAATTTAAATTCAGTTAATTAAATAAATCTGGAATAAAAAGCTAGTGTCAGTAATGGTAACCATGAAACTATTGGATTGTCGTAAAAACCCATCTGGCTCACTAATGTCCCTTAGGGAAGGAAATCTGCTGTCCTTACCCGCTCTGGCCTATATGTGACTCCAGACCCACAGCAATGTGGTTGACTCTTAACTGCTCTCTGAAATGGCCCAGCAAGTCACTCAGTTGTAACTAACCGCTACGAAACAACATAATAAGAAGCTACAGCCTGACATAGTCATACTCACAGAATCATACCTTTCAGCCAATGTCCCAAACTCCTCCATCACGTGCCGACCCCTCTAGCTCACTGTTTAACCCACACGGTGCAAATGAGTGTGCTGGTGCTTGGGAGGGATGGAGCGCGCAGCGGTGCCCACCAGCAGGACACACCCACCTGAGGTGGCGGCGCAGTGGTATACAGTCGGGAGGGAGTGGCCCTGGGAGTCCTCAGCTCCGGACCCCACTAAATCATTAAAGCACAGATGGAGGCCATTCGGCCCGTCGAGCCCCTGCCAGCACTCTGCAGGGGCACTTCAGCTAGTCCCACTCCGTCGCCCTTTCCCCGTAGCCCTGCAATTTTTTTCCTTCAGGTACTTGTCCAATTCCCTTTTGAAAGCCACGATTGAATCTGCCTCCACCACCCTTTCAGGCAGTGAATTCCAGATCATAACCACTCGCTACGTAAAAAAGTCTTTCACCGGTGCCATACGCAATACGTCCGGCAGTCGAGGCAGAGCTGAAGAATTTGGAAAAGGCAGGCGTATTATCCAAAATAGATTGGAGCGAATGGGCAACACCCATCGTTCCAGTCATGAAAAAAACATTGAAAAATAACTCTGAGGAACAGAAAAAAATTCGCATCTGTGGGGACTTTAAGGTGACTGTAAACCCAGCCCTTCACACGGTACAGTATCCTCTTCCGAGGATAGAAGATATTTTCGCCTCACTATCCGGAGGGAAACGTTTCACAAAAATTGACTTGGCACAGGCATATCTACAGATGGAGGTTGAGGAGACCTCTAAAAAGTATCTCACAATAAACACACACAAAGGCCTGTACCAGTACAATCGACTGGTTTTTGGAATAGCATCAGCTCCAGCTATCTGGCAAAGAGCTATGGAGCAAGTCCTGCAAGGGATTCCGGGGACTCAATGCTACCTAGACGACATCCTTATAACAGGAGAAAACGACAACGAGCACCTTGCCAATTTGGAGCAGGTGCTCACTAGGCTGAAAGAACGGGGCCTACGAGCAAATCGCCCCAAGTGCGAATTTTTCCAAAATCAGATATCATATTGTGGCCACATAATTAATAAGGAAGGGTTACATAAGTCACCTGAAAAAATTGAAGCAGTTATAAAAGCCCCAGCACCTGAAAATGTTTCACAATTAAGGTCATTCCTGGGATTAATAAATTACTATCATAAATTTTTACCGAACTTATCAACTATTCTACACCCTCTTAATGATCTTTTACAGACAGGAGTGATTTGGAAATGGAACGAAGACTGTAAACGTGCCTTCCATAAATGTAAAGACTTAATCACATCCGAGAAAATTTTGGCTCATTACAACCCATCACTACCAATCAGACTGGCGTGCGATGCATCCCCTTACGGCATAGGAGCGGTATTGTCCCATAGATTCCCTGATGGCTCGGAACGGCCGATAGCTTTTGCGTCACGCTCATTGAACTCAGCTGAGCGTAACTATGCCCAGATAGACAGGGAAGCACGCAGCCTGGTATGGGGAGTGAAGAAATTCAACCATTACCTACACGGACAAAAATTTACCTTGCTGACTGACCATCAACCCCTCATCTCCATATTCAACCCTAAAAAAGGTGTCCCCATTATGACGGCACAAAGACTACAGAGGTGGTCCCTTTTTCTAGGGGCACACCAATACAACATTGAATACAAAGGGTCAAAACAGCATGGGAATGCTGACGGTTTATCACGCCTACCGTTGCCAACGATAGAAGAAGCACCTACAGTAGACCCAGTAGAGATATTCCACTCTACCATAGTGGAATGTCTACCGGTGACAAATTCTGCCATTGAAAGGGAGACAAGAAATGACCCTACTCTCTCACGGGTCTACGATTTAACAGTGAAGGGATGGCCAGCACATGGCGAACCACTGTTGCCAACATTCTCGCAAAGAAGAGAACAGCTGTCAGTGTGCCGAGGAACCTTGATGTGTGGCTCCAGAGTGGTGATTCCACCCAAACTCCAGGATAAAGTGCTAAAGGAGCTTCACGAGGGGCATCTGGGTGGAGTGAAAATGAAGAACCTAGCTAGGGCGTTTGTATGGTGGCCAGGTATCGATGGAGACATCGAAGACATGACCAAGAGATGCCTAGGATGCCAGAAGGTCCAAAATGCTCCGCCACAGGCCCCTCTACATCCATGGAAGTGGCCCTCATCTCCCTGGCAAAGGGTGCACGTCGACTTTGCTGGTCCATTTATGGACTCAATGTTCTTAATCGCAGTTGATGCACACTCCAAGTGGCCGGAGGTAATAAAGATGTCCTCCATCACCACGGAAAAAACCATCACAGTATTAAGGACCATATTTGCCAGGAATGGGCTGCCGGAGCAGATATGTTCTGATAATGGACCGCAATTTGTGTCCGAAGAATTCAGAAAGTTCTTAAAGAACAATGGGGTAAAGCACTACACGTCCGCCCCATACCATCCCGCCACCAATGGATTGGCTGAAAGGTTTGTCCAGACCTTCAAGAAGGCCATCAAGGCCATGGGTAATGAAGACATAAAACTTCAGCACAAGGTGGATAACTTCTTATTTGCATATAGGAATGCAACGCATATGGTTACTAACCAAACTCCCGCCATGATGTTCTACAATAGAAACCTAAGATGCCGGCTGGATTTGGTCAAGCCCAACATCCGAAGGGACGTGGAGAACCGGCAGTTTCAGGGCATGAATGAAAGGCCAACTAGGGCCTTCCAGATAGGCCAACCGGTTTTGGCCCGGGACTACCGTACCGAGAAATGGCAGCCTGGAACTATCTGCACATGATTAGGACCACTGATGTATACCGTGGACATCGGAGACAGCATAATAAGGCGCCATGCTGACAAAATCATCAAGTCATTCGAAAAGGGACAACCTACACCACCACTCTATACATCTAACGATGAAATAGAGATACCCATATCTACCTCCGATCCGGTGATACTGGAGCCCGATGAACCCGACACTGGCCTTCAAGCCGAATCAGCCTTGCCAGAAGAACCTACTACACCACCAGAAACTACTACACCCCCGAGGCGTTATCCGGACCGAGTCAGGAAGCCTCCTGAGAGACTAAGTTATAATTAATTAATACAGCAATGTATATTATTTTGCATATAACCTGTAATTAATAATTACTTAAAATATGATGTACCAGTTAGCTAGAAGGGGAGGAATTGTGGTGTATGTGCCTTTAAGAGCAATTATGGTGTATGTGCCTTTAAGAGCCCCAGGTGTGCGTAATGCCGGTAATTGCCGGTGCTCCCCCACCCCCACCCCCCCCCACCCCCACCCCAGGCTTGCTTAGTAAATACCTATGAGACAACTCCTGTCTTCATCTACACACGGACACTACAGGTGGGGAGTTGGATGGAGAACAGTGTGTGTGAGGGTGGGGAGTTGGATGGGGTACAGTGTGTGTGAGGGTGGGGAGTTGGATGGGGTACAGTGTGTGTGTGAGGGTGGGGAGTTGGATGGGGTACAGTGTGTGTGTGAGGGTGGGGAGTTGGATGGGGTACAGTGTGTGTGAGGGTGGGGAGTTGGATGGGGTACAGTGTGTGTGTGAGGGTGGGGAGTTGGATGGGGTACAGTGTGTGTGTGAGGGTGGGGAGTTGGATGGGGTACAGTGTGTGTGTGTGAGGGTGGGGAGTTGGATGGGGTACAGTGTGTGTGTGAGGGTGGGGAGTTGGATGGGGTACAGTGTGTGTGTGAGGGTGGAGAGTTGGATGGGGTACAGTGTGTGTGTGAGGGTGGGGAGTTGGATGGGGTACAGTGTGTGTGTGAGGGTGGGGAGTTGGATGGGGTACAGTGTGTGTGTGAGGGTGGGGAGTTGGATGGGGTACAGTGTGTGTGTGTGAGGGTGGGGAGTTGGATGGGGTACAGTGTGTGTGTGAGGGTGGGGAGTTGGATGGGGTACAGTGTGTGTGTGAGGGTGGGGAGTTGGATGGGGTACAGTGTGTGTGTGAGGGTGG
The DNA here is from genome assembly GCF_052327205.1 of Somniosus microcephalus. Classification (NCBI taxonomy): domain Eukaryota; kingdom Metazoa; phylum Chordata; class Chondrichthyes; order Squaliformes; family Somniosidae; genus Somniosus; species Somniosus microcephalus. The sequence goes on along the minus strand of NC_140988.1, from coordinate 384,158,890 downwards.
GGAGTTGGATGGGGTACAGTGTGTGTGTGAGGGTGGGGAGTTGAATGGGGTACAGTGTGTGTGAGGGTGGGGAGTTGGATGGGGTACAGTGTGTGTGAGGGTGGGGAGTTGGATGGGGTACAGTGTGTGAGAGGGTGGGGAGTTGGATGGGGTACAGTGTGTGTGAGGGTGGGGAGTTGGATGGGGTACAGTGTGTGTGAGGGTGGGGAGTTGGATGGGGTACAGTGTGTGTGTGAGGGTGGGGAGTTGGATGGGGTACAGTGTGTGTGTGAGGGTGGGGAGTTGGATGGGGTACAGTGTGTGTGTGAGGGTGGGGAGTTGGATGGGGTACAGTGTGTGTGTGAGGGTGGGGAGTTGGAAGGGGTACAGTGTGTGTGTGAGTGTGGGGAGTTGGATGGGGTACAGTGTGTGTGTGAGGGTGGGGAGTTGGATGGGGTACAGTGTGTGTGTGAGGGTGGGGAGTTGGATGGGGTACAGTGTGTGTGTGAGGGTGGGGAGTTGGATGGGGTACAGTGTGTGTGTGAGGGTGGGGAGTTGGATGGGGTACAGTGTGTGTGTGAGGGTGGGGAGTTGGATGGGATACAGTGTGTGTGTGAGGGTGGGGAGTTGGATGGGGTACAGTGTGTGTGTGAGGGTGGGGAGTTGGATGGGGTACAGTGTGTGTGTGAGGGTGGGGAGTTGGATGGGGTACAGTGTGTGTGTGAGGGTGGGGAGTTGGATGGGGTACAGTGTGTGTGAGGGTGGGGAGTTGGATGGGGTACAGTGTGTGTGTGAGGGTGGGGAGTTGGATGGGGTACAGTGTGTGTGAGGGTGGGGAGTTGGATGGGGTACAGTGTGTGTGTGAGGGTGGGGAGTTGGATGGGGTACAGTGCGCGCGAGGGTGGGGAGTTGGATGGGGTACAGTGCGCGCGAGGGTGGGGAGTTGGATGGGGTACAGTGCGCGCGAGGGTGGGGAGTTGGATGGGGTACAGTGCGCGCGAGGGTGGGGAGTTGGATGGGGTACAGTGCGCGCGAGGGTGGGGAGTTGGATGGGGTACAGTGCGCGCGAGGGTGGGGAGTTGGATGGGGTACAGTGCGCGCGAGGGTGGGGAGTTGGATGGGGTACAGTGCGCGCGAGGGTGGGGAGTTGGATGGGGTACAGTGCGCGCGAGGGTGGGGAGTTGGATGGGGTACAGTGCGCGCGAGGGTGGGGAGTTGGATGGGGTACAGTGCGCGCGAGGGTGGGGAGTTGGATGGGGTACAGTGCGCGCGAGGGTGGGGAGTTGGATGGGGTACAGTGCGCGCGAGGGTGGGGAGTTGGATGGGGTACAGTGCGCGCGAGGGTGGGGAGTTGGATGGGGTACAGTGCGTGTGAGGGTGGGGAGTTGGATGGGGTACAGTGTGTGTGTGAGGGTGGGGAGTTGGATGGGGTACAGTGTGTGTGAGGGTGGGGAGTTGGATGGGGTACAGTGTGTGTGAGGGTGGGGAGTTGGATGGGGTACAGTGTGTGTGTGAGGGTGGGGAGTTGGATGGGGTACAGTGTGTGTGAGGGTGGGGAGTTGGATGGGGTACAGTGTGTGTGAGGGTGGGGAGTTGGATGGGGTACAGTGTATGTGTGAGGGTGGGGAGTTGGATGGGGAACAGTGTGTGTGAGGGTGGGGAGTTGGGTCATCGACCTGAAACATTAACTCTGTTTCTCGCTCTATAGATGCTGCCTGACCTGCTGAGTAGTTGCAGCATTTTCTGACATATTCCCGTGATTGGCGTCTCATTATAAAACACAACCCGTATTTGATCAGATGTGTTGTCCGACTAGCATCACTTCTGCCAAGCAGATGTGAGTTGTTTCAGTGGCGAGCGGCCTAGGCAATTGGTTCCCACCCAATTTTCCTCTCTTACCTTCCCCCAAGTTTGGCTCAAATTCATGTGGATTGGGGAATGAAAATCTGCCCTCATCATGTCGTGTTGTGTCGCTGCACCTTCCCTCGCCACTGTTCCACGCAGGCTCTGGCTCGAGAGTTGAAGTCCCTCAGATCTTTAGGTCTGCGTAGCTCTGGTAGTCGAGGGCATTCTTGGCGATGCTCCATTGTTTGAGGAGCCTCTCCGCAGTCACAGTCACAGTATCGGTTCGGCTGTCTCCCCACTTGTGCCCGAGGGCTCGGCAGCGACCGACACCTGTCCTGAGGCCATTGAGACACAGCCAGGCAAGCCAAGCCTCACTTGGCTCCTGATGGAAGAGATTCCTCTGGATCAAAAGATAGCTTGTGTGGCTTTGTCTGCAGATCCTTTGACCAAGCATCTAGTCTACAGCTTTAGGGGTTACATTCCAAGAGCTTGACAGCAGGTGAGAAACTGCTCAGGGATTTGAGCCTCTTAGTTGCTGGCTCGTGTTGAAGAAGTGGATGAGGGGGATCGCTTGTCTGCTTTGACCTTTCCACTCTTGATGAAACGCGCCTTCTTCCGAATGGTGGGGCAACGCCAGCAAACAGCTGAAGATCACCCACCTCCGTAGGTTTCAGGCTATCCAGAAATAGCACTGCAGGCTGCATTGAGGACTTGTTCCATCTTCTTGGCATGTGAGGAGCGTTCCCAGACCGGACAGGCATATTCAGCTGCTGTGTAGTGGCGCTTCGTCATTTCCAAACATGCAGCCACTGAGCTTTGAGGCTTTTAACAACGAGTAGACGCGTGTTGAAATAAAACGTTCCAAAACGTAACTTTGTCTTTAAACTGTTTACTGTAACACCTTACAAACAGAATTACAAAGCAAAACACGTTTAAACGAACACGGTCAAAAACTGTATTGCTCCAGCCATCAAAGCCTTTACCTTCTCTCTAGCCTCGTGGAGCTTGAACTGTAAAATGGCTGGATACCATGTGACAAGCTCAAGGACTGTACCATTGTAGCAAGAATAAAGGGGGTATCTCAGACTATACTACTGGAACAAGAAAATAGGGGGTTTCTCAATACAATAAGTCAGTCAGGTAAATTAACTATATTATACTATTTAACCAATATTTTAAAGTATTTTTTTTCTTAAACTTTCATGACTCTTACATTCCGGCCCCTAATTGACTAGGCACATGAAGCATATCAATTACTCAGACATTCTTAAGAGTCATAAACTAATGAGTTCAACATATTTACAATATAAATGTCCACTTTTTTTGTTCCGGAACCTTTCACGCTGCTTCTTGTAGCAGGCAGAGCTTTGTGATCGGTCTTTCCAGGGTACTGGTCTTGGTTTGCAAACAAACGCGACGAACAACGCCTCTGGAATCTGGCATGGTCTTAATTATTTTTCCCATCAACCAAGAATTTCTAGGGGCTGAATCATCCACGATTAAGACGATGTCTCCGACAATGAAATTCCTCTTTATTTTGGACCATTTTTGACGCTCCTGTAGCAGAGGTAAGTATTCTCTTGTCCATCTGGTCCAGAAAAGGTCTGACATATACTGAACTTGCCTCCACTTCCGACGGGCATACAGATCTTCCTTTTTGAAGACTCCCGGGGGCATGACTGGCTGTGTTTTCAACAACAACAGGTGTTTCGGAGTCAGGGCATCGAGGTCATTGGGATCATCTGATGTCTTAGTTATCGGTCGGCCATTAATGATGGCTTCAACCTCACACAGAACGGTTTGAAGTCCCTTGTCGTCAAGCACTTGCAGCTTCAGTACAGAACTGAGTAGTTTTCTTACGGTGCGTATCTGTCTTTCCCAGACACCTCCATGGTGGGATGCAGCCGGTGGATTGAAGATCCACTTAATTCCTGTTTGCATCATGGCTTCCTGTATTTTAAGCTGATTCCAACCTTCAATAGCTTCCCGTAGTTCTCTCTCCGCTCCAACAAAATTAGTGCCATTATCAGAACGCATAATGGACACCTGTCCTCTTCTACAGACAAAGCGCCGCAGGGCGTTAATACAGGAATCAGTGTCAAGCGTGTGTGCCACCTCAATATGAACTGCTCTGATGGTCAAACAAGTGAAAAGCACACCATATCTCTTGACAAGGCTCCGTCCTCGCTTTACCTCGAAAGGCCCGAAATAGTCCACCCCTATGTTTGTAAATGGGGGCTTGTCTGGTAACAAACGGTCTTCAGGCAGGTCTGCCATTTTCTGCTCCCCAGCTCTAGCGTGTAACCGTCTGCAAACAATGCATTCAGAGAGTATTTTTCTTATTACAGAATTAGCTCCTGGAATCCAGTATCTTTGTCTTAGCTTCGCAAGCACGTGATTCCTCCCACTGTGTCCAATACTCTGGTGTATATGCTGAAGAATGAGAGTAGCAACCCGGAGGTCCTTAGAAAGGATAGCAGGATGCTTGGCCTCCTCTGGCATAGCAGATTTGTTTAGTCGCCCTCCCACCCTCAGTACTCCATCTTGCAGTGTAGGGTCCAGCTTGTAGATATGGCTACCTTTCTTGATTGGAGTATTTCGCTGTAAAGCTTCGATTTCTTCTGGATATCTTTGTCTTTGGCTGAAGCAAACTATCTCCATCTCAACCTTGGCCAAATCCTCCACGGTCAATGAATTCTTACCCAATGTGGTCTTGTGCTGGTGCATATATTGCTGTAGAAGCATTCTCTGCTTATCAGGGTTACTTTCAGACTGATGGATAGTGGCTCGGTACTCTTTTCTCTTACCGCTTGTGGTAAACCACTGTAGTTCACTGTTGTTGTTGTTGTTGTTGTCGTTCACTCTTGTTTCACTGTTGTGCCTGACTATGCCTCAGCTGACTCCGCCCCTGGGCTACCGAGTATAAGAGCGGCCGCATGGCAGCTCCTGGCATTCGGTCGTCCACTAGAGGCATAGTCCTGATCTGTCTGAAGTGCAATTCAGTAGTTAATAAAAGCCTGTTGTTCTGAACTCTGCCCAGCCTTTTATTAGAATTGATAGCGCATCACTGCTCAGGTGTAGCAGCAACTCTTTCAACCTTAGAAACCATGCAACTGCTTTCCTCAACTGGTGCCATCCTGAGAAATGGTTAACAAGCGTGTTCACTGTGTCAAAGTTCTCTTTCATAGTTATGAGATTCACTGTGACTGATCTTTTGACTTCGACGTCGTCTTCAGCAATCTGACTTGGCATATCTGGTCTTTCTGGCCATGATCTCTCTGTTTCCAGCAGATAACTTGGGCCTTGTATCCAAGTTTCACTCCTCATGAAGTTTTCAGCCTTCAATCCCCGTGAGGCTTGATCTGCTGGGTCTAATGAGGTGTTTACATACCTCCATTGAGATGGTTGTGTAGCTTCTCTAATGGATGAGATTCTGTTTGCTACGAAGGTCTTGAAGCGTATCTTCTCATTCTCTATATACTTCAGCACCGTCGTGCTATCCGTCCAGAAGACAGATTATTCTAATGGGAGCTGTAACTCTTTCCGCATCACCTGGTCAACTTTAACTGCAACAACCGCTGCCGTCAACTCCAGTCTCGGGATGGTGACCTGCTTCAGCGGAGCCACCCTGGATTTCCCCATGAGGAAGGCACAATGTTTCTGGCCCTGTTGATTTGTCAGCAAGAGGTAAGTAGCCGTGCCATAGCCGTCCTCACTGGCGTCCGAGAAATGATGTAGTTGAGCCATCTTTGTAACTCCAAAACTCACAGGCTTGATGCATCTACTGACGTTGAAGCTAGAAAGTTGTTGCAAATCTGTCAACCATCTGAGCCATCTCTGAGCTTGACCTTCTGGGATATCTTCATCCCATCCTCTCTTGTCTCTACACAGCTCTCGTAGGATCAGCTTCACCGGCAGAATGAGTGGTGCCAGGAATCCAAGAGGGTCGTAGATGGAACTGACCATGGAGAGAATCCCTCGTCTTGTGGATGGTCTTTCGTTCACCATTATTCTGAAGTTGAACGTGTCTGACTCAATGCACCATTATACACCAAGAGCTCTCTCAATAGGAAGGATATCGTGGCTCAGGTCCAGATCTTTGACTTCAGTGGCTCTTTCCTTTTCTGGGATAGAAGCTAGAACTGCTCTGCTGTTGCTTATCCACTTAGTCAGATGGAATCCTCCATTCGAACACAGAGTCCTAAGGTCTCTTGACAGTGCAATGGCATCGTCTTCTGTTGACACGGACTTCAGACAGTCATCGACATAAAAGTTTCTGAAGATTGTCTCCACAGCCTCTGATGGTGCTTTGCCTTTGCCATCTTCTGCAGTTTTTCTGAGAGCGTAGCTTGCACAGCTGGGAGATGATGTGGCTCCGAACAAGTGTACAGCCATTCTACATTCCACCATAGCTTGACTAACGTCACCATCTGGCCACCAAAGGAAATGCAGAAGATCAGCATCTTCATCAGGGACTCTGACTTGGTAGAACATTGATTCTGTGGCTGCCATCATGGCAACGAGCTCTTGTCTAAACCTAGTCAAGACGCCAATGAGGGTATTAGTAAGATCAGGACCTTGAAGCAGCTGGTCATTCAGTGAAGTTCCTCTGAATGAGGCGGCGCAGTCAAACACTACACGGATCTTTTTCTTCTTTGGGTGATACACACGGTGATGAGGAATGTACCAGACCCTTCCATCGTCTCTGTTCAACTGTTCCTCGGGCACTTTTACAGCATAGCCTTTCGCTATGATGTTTCTCATGAAGCCTTTGTAGTCTTCGTGAAAGTCGGGGTTCTTGTTCAGCTTTCTCTTCAGAATGATGGCGCGCTGGTCTGCTATGCAGCGATTGTTCGGCATCTTCGCGGTCTGTCTTCTCAGTGGCAAACCAATGTGATAGTGGCCATCAATGAACTGTGTAGACCTTGTCATCAAATCCATGAACTGATGGTCTTCTTGTGACATCTCTGTCTTTTCCTCACAGCTGCGTTCTGAAAAGTCTGCGTTGAACTGCTGTATCAACAGCTCTTCGATGCTTGCGATAGAGATACAATTAACTGTTACATTTTGTCGCTGCTCCTTGTTTGACTTGTTGCCATCATCTCTCCTTACCGGTCCATTGACTACCCATCCAAGGGCTGTCCTGACTGCGTAGGGTCCGTCATCCTTGCTGTTTATCACCTGCCATGGCTCCATAGTTTTGTAGGCATTGGTTCCAATTAATAGGCCAATTTCTGCTTCAATGTATGGGAGACGCACCTTTCCCAGGTAAGGCCATCTCTCCACATCCTTCTGCAGGGCTAAGTTTCCTATTTTAACAGGAATCTCCCTCTGTGTGAAAACATTAGGCAGGTCTATGAAGTCCTTCTCTTCAAGTCCACACACTTCTAAGTCTGACAGGGTATAACTTTGCATTGACTTCTCATGACCCATGGTGCGTAATAGGATTTCTGTTCTTCTGCCTCTAACGTTCAGCTGTCGCATGAGTGATTCTGTGCAGAACGTTGCTGAACTACCTGGATCCATGAAGGCGTAAGTCTCCACAAACTTCTCACTCCTCTTAGACTTGGGCCGAGAAATTGGGTTCTGGTCTTGCCAGGGCTGTAGCGCCAGAAAGTTTGCGCCAGCGGTAATGCGGCAGCGCGCGACGAAAATTCGGGTGCGCCGGGCCCAGACGGCGGCGGGCGCTAAAACCCTCCTTTAGCGCCTCAAAACGGGCGTGAACTTGGGTTTCCCGGCGCTAATCCCCCGCTGCGGCACCCGATGCGGTGCAGCAGGCGGGGGAACTGCAGGCCTCCTCCTCCTGTTAAGGAGGAGCTGCCTGCAGCCGACAACTGTCCGGCGGATTGACCCGACATCTGAGCCCGGCACCTCGGGGAAGTGCCGGGCTCGCATCAGACACTGATCAGGGCCGCGGGGGGGGAATGCAGGAGTCCGGGAAGGGAGGTGCGGGCAGGCGGCCGCCGGGAACGCGGCCGGCCGCCGCTCCACCTTTATGCGCCGGCGCACACTGGGGGAAGACTCTGTTGCCAGAGTCTTAGTTGCGCCTGCCACGGGCGAGGCGGGCGCAACTGAATTTCGGCTTGGGGCCGGGTTACCACGGCAACCGGGACGCTGCGCACACCGATGACGTCATCGGTGCCGGCGCAGCGCTACCGGTGCAACGCCGATTTAGGGCCCCAGGGAATTTCTCAACTGGCCATAACTCCGGCGCTAGGCCCTCTAGCGCCTCAAATGCGGCGCTAAGCCTACCGAATTTCTAGGCCCTGATCTTTACAGGTACGATGGCAAGAATACAATCAATGTCACCGGCCCCAGTGAATCCACAAGTCTCTGGTTCTAGCGACACCAGAGCACTTGAAACAACCTTCTCGTCGGTATTGTTTTCTTCACTCTTATTAGAGACTTGTTCTTCTTTATGGATATGCAGCAGTCTGGGATGTTTCCGAGTGCACTCTCTGCATGTTGTTCTTTGTTTACAGTTTCTACTCAGGTGCCCCTGAGAGAGACATCCAAAACATAGGCCATTGTACTTGAGGAATTCGATTCTGTCCTTATGTGGCTGTGCTTTGATGTCACTGCAGAAATCCAATGTATGATTCTTCTGGCAGAATAAACATGGCTTCTGAAAGGCATTAGCAGGCGTCACTGTGCTGCTCTTTTTGGGAGATGAGTTCTGAGACCTTTCTTCCCCAGCCTGAGTGACGATAGTTGCAAAGCTGCTTCCCCTGGAACCACCTTTCCTGAGAGTCTTTGATTCAGCAGGCTTGGCTTTCACTCTTCCATCAGTAGTCGGGCTGACATCCTGGATGTTTCCAAACAATGGGTCCCTAGCAATTTTAGCCTGTTTGTCTATGAAATTCACTAAGTCTGCAAACCTGGCTCTACTTTTCCGTCTCTCCATTATCTCAAAGGCTGTTCTTCTCCATTGTTCTCTCATCCTGTAAGGAAGCTTAGAGATGATGATTCTCATAGTCGTAGGATTGTCCATCTCTTCCATGAATTCAACATCCTCCATGGTGTTGTGACATCCTATGAGAAAAAGAACATATGTGTTCAATGCCTCCCCGTCCTCCGATCTGATCTGTGGCCACTTGGTAGCCTTTTCAATATATGCAGTGGCTATCTTCAGCTCGTTACCATAGTGCTCCTGCAGCAACTTCCTGGCTTCTATGTATCCCCGGTCCAGCCTCATGTGTTCACAGCTTCTGACCAGGTCTTGTGGTTTACCACTGGTGTACTGTCCCAGGTAGTATAACTTATCACTGCTGCTCTCTGTTTTGGAGTCAATGGCTTGTTCGAAGGATCTGATGAAGGGCTTATACTTGAGTGGGTCGCCTTGGAACACTGGTATGTCTCTTTGAGGGAGTCGAAACGGATTCTGTTGTTTTACAAGCATCTCTGTAATTTCGTTCTGACGTTGCATCACTCGGTATAGGCTTCTCCCTGTGTCTTCAGGCCTCTGGTGGTCATCAGCAGGGTCTAGTCTAGACCGTTTGACGTCTGGGGTAGCATCACGTGCTCCTGTTAGTGGAGAGGCCTCTCTTCCATGCTGTAATGCCAGGAGATGGCCTTCAGACTCTCTTTTAACTCTTGAAGGTGCCCTGGATCCAACTCTGTGTGACAACATTGACTGGCAGTATTCGTTCATGCCATCCTGTGAGCCTTCATAATCTTCATACACACTCAACCTGGCATCTGAGACCGCAATAGCTGTTTTTATCTCCAGCTGTTCTTTCTTTGCCTGCACTTGGGCCTGTTGGGTCTGCAGTTGGGCCTGTTCGGCCTGCAGTTGGGCCTCTTGGGCCTGCAGTTGGGCCTGCAGTTGGGCCTCTTCCCGTTCAAGAGCTTGCTTCTCCACTAAAGATGCTGCGCGCGCCATCAACGCTGCCCGTTCAACCTCCTCTCTCATGCGTCGCGACGAGCGTGTGGTAGAAGCGACTTACCTGTGTCCAGAAACAGAGCTACCTTCTTTTTGATTTTTGCTCAGTCTGGCTGAAGTCTCTGAAATGCTATCATCTGGTCCGACTTCATCGTCATCTTTATCTTTCTCTGCTGTATCAGCATCTTGACGAATCTTTAACATCCACTGTTCTGTGGCCTTGACATAGTCCTTAATGCTGGATGATTTAAGATCAAACCAGTTGTGCTGATCAGCGTTTCCCTCTTCTTCAGACAGAAGTGCTAATACATCTTCATTGAGTACATTAAATTCTTCATGCAACTTGGAGAAATCATAATGCATTATGTCTTCAACTTTCTTAATATTAGCATTATCTTCCATGAGACAATCAATTATCTTCATTTTTCCAGTTATCTGAGCTAATTTAGCCCTCCTTGCACCTATTCTTCTATGTAACTTCTCTTCCATTGCCTTCGGGGTGAGCTTTATTTCCCTCTTTTGGCCAGCAATCCTTCTGGCTGGGGGAAGCTCCTCACAGCTCCGTAAGGCCTCGGCCATTTACCCGCAGCTCTTATTTAGCTTCTCAATAGAATGAACAAGGCAAGTAACAGTCACTGTACCTTCGCTTTCTTATATTGTCGTCTGGCTCCGTGACCATTCATGTATACGTTCGCCGACAATTCCGTCCTTTCCTTCTTAGGGAGCTAGTTTTTGACTAATGTAGTGGTGCTTCGTAATTTCCAAACATGCAGCCACTGAGCTTTGAGGCTTTTAACAACGAGTAGACGCGTGTCGAAATAAAACGTTCCAAACGTAACTTTGTCGTTAAACTGTTTACTGTAACACCTTACAAACAGAATTACAAAGCAAAACACGTTTAAACGAACACGGTCAAAAACTGTATTGCTCCAGCCCTCAAAAGCCTTTACCTTCTCTCTAGCCTCGTGGAGCTTGAGCTGTAAAATGGCTGGATACCATGTGACAATCTTAAGGACTGTACCATTGTAGCAAGAATAAAGGGGGTATCTCAGACTATACTACTGGAACAAGAAAATAGGGGGTTTCTCAATACAATAAGTCAGTCAGGTAAATTAACTGTATTATACTATTTAACCAATATTTTAAAGTATTTTTTTTTCTTAAACTTTCATGACTCTTACATGCTGAATAACACAAGGGCAAGGGCAGTAGTTCGTCAGGTCCTTGGGTTCGCTCCCCGTTTAGAGTTGGCCAGCTCCCTTAAGACTCCACTCAGACCTCACCGTCCTCGGCCTCTTGCATTGTTCCACAGAAGCTCAGCGTAAGCTCGAGGAACAGCACCTCATCTTTCGATTAGGCACTCTACAGCCCTCTGGACTCAACATAGAGTTCAACAATTTCAGTTCAATATATATAATATGTGATGTAATAAAACTCACTCCGCACTTGGTTTGAGCATAAAGCAAGGCTTTAATCAACTTGTTTCAGAACATGGAGGTCTAGTTGTCCTTCACTAGTTCCTTGTCTTACAAAATGTCCCTGGAAAGCTGGGGCCGACGCCCGAGTATTTATACTCCTTGGATGGCGCCACCAGCTGGCCATCCAGCGTTATTTCATGAGTAGTTTCTCGATGAATGATGAGATTTATAACAATATATATATATTTTCTCTTTTTTTTTAATCCACACTTTCGTCTGGGCTTGTTTCTTCCCTCCCACACGGCAGCTGTCCTTCATACTGCCCGGGCCATTCACACTTTATCCAGAGCCATCCTTTGATCCTTCAATATCTCTTAATGTCTCTTAATGTCTCTCAATCTCTCCTGCTTTCTATCCTATCTCTGACCTTCCCTTCTGTTCTTTCATCCCCTCCCCCTTTTCCCAGCCCCCACTTGCTCTAAAATCTATCCCCTTTCCTGCTTTTTTCCAGTTCTGACGAAGGGTCTTTGACCTGAAACGTTAACTCAGTTTCTCTCTCCACGGATGTTGCCTGGCCTGCTGAGTTTTTCCAGCATTTTCTGTTGTTATTTCGGATTTCCAGCATCAGCAGTACTTTGCTACCCCTTAAGATGTTGTTTCCTGGCTCCCAGCTTCGCCTTTGATTTGAAGACGTGATCTTTGTAGCTGAGGGTACGAGCTAATGTTACGCCATGGTATATTGGCTTAGAGTTGTGTGCCAGTCTTCTCCCATACCACCAGACATTACGTTCTCGGTTTGCATCTCTGTTCTTAAGATGAAAAGCACTGATCTGTGTCTTTTCAGGGTTGGCCCGCAGGTGATTGGTGGCAGAGTAGTTGGGGGCCATAGAAGGCGCGGTTCACCTGCGAATCCTTCTACAATGCTACACCCAACTTTCCTGATCAATCTGTCCTGCTATCTTTATTTACCACTTCAGTTACCAAGCCCCCATGTAACTGCTTGTCGTGTCACATGTCAACGCTCAACATGTCCAATCAACAACATCACCTTGTATTTATATAGCGCCTTTAACATAGTAAAACGTCCCAAGGCGCTGCACAGGAATATTTTAAGACAAAATAATCTGACACCGAGCCACATAAGGATAAATTAGGGCAGGTAACCAAAAGCTGGGTCAAAGAGGTAGGTTTTAAAGAGCGTTCTAAAGGAGGAAAGAGAGGTAGAGAGGCAGAGAGGTTTAGGCAGGGAATTCCAGAGCTTAGGGCCGAGGCAACAGAAGGCACGACCACTGATGGTTAAGTGATTATAATCAAAGATGCTCAAGAGGGCAGAATTAGAGGAGCGCAGGTATCTCGGGGGGTTGTGGGGCTGGAGGAGATTACAGAGATAGGAAGGGGCGAGGCCACAGAGGGATTTGAAAACAAGGATGAAAATTTTGAAATCGAGGCATTGCTTAACCGGGAGCCAAAGTAGGTCAGCGAGCACAGGGGTGATGGGTGAACGGGACTTGGTGCGGGTTAGGACACGGGCAGCCGAGTTTCGGATGAGCTCAAGTTAACAATACTGAGCTGAAGACTGGAGAACCTTGGGCTGCAAAGGAGGCGACTGAGAGATGATTATGTAGAAGTATTTAAGAAAGTTAAGGGAATGGAACTAGTAAATCTGGAATAATGGCCCAGAAATTCGGGTCTCCACGGGTGAGTACGCACAGGGTACTCACGTGTAGGCCCAACGAAAGTGCTGGTTTCGTGCATGCACTGCGCAAGCGCAGGAAACCGGCACTTCCGTTCCCCTGAAAGAAGGGGTTGAGAGGTGGAACGCGTGCGCCGGAGAGGCAGCGCGTGCGCATCGAACTTACGTTTTTGTTTGCAGGTTTCTCCGGGAGGGTAAGTCTCCAACAGTTACACTTTTAAAACGCAGTCGCAAGGCCTGCTTTTAACAAGGTAAGTGGTGAATTAAAAAAATTTTCCACAGGTTTATTATTTTTAAATACTTTAAAGAAAGGGAAGTTTATTTTTAGCCCCGTTAGAAAATGTAATTAATTTTTTCAAAAATTTACATTATTGTTTAAAATAGTTATTTCATGTAATTTATATTTTAAAAATGTGATTAAAAAAAAAATTATTTGAAGATTCAGTGATGTTTTGGGGCTTATAGTATTTATAGGTTTGCCAGCTCTTCCTGTCAAACTTATGAATGAAGCATTCCCTGCGACCATTGGCTCTCCATGGCCCACGTGATCCCAGGGGACGCTTCGAACTAACTGCGCCCCTGGGATACGCAAGCACTGCGCGCCGGCAGTTGGAGCGGGCCCAGGATCGGAATCCCACGCGGGCCCACAGCTCAACGGCTGGCGCACTAGGTAAGTGCAGGTCGGGGGCTTACACCCGCGGGAAGCCTCCGACCCGAATTTCTGGGCCATTATGTTAAATTAAGCTGAGAAAGTAGGACACGGGGTCAGAGGTAATGGGTAAATTTGGAATGTTCTAAGGAAATTCTTATTCACACACAGAGATTGATCAACATATTGAATGATTTTCCAATAGAGCAGTGGAAGCAAAAACCCTGGAATCATTTAAGGGTTTTTCGGGATAGATGAATTAAGATGGGTCAATTGGCCTTCCTCATCTTATGCCAAGACCATTTTTGAGTTGTTAGGTTTTTTTGGGGGGTGGGGGTGGGTGGTTGAGCTTGTGTCAGCTGTCTTGAAGCTTTTGCTCATTTACTACATCTGTATTGTAGGGTGTACTGTGACTATAAATGGGAACGTGTGAACTGGCATTAAGTACCCCTAACCAACAGTCGCTTGGTCATTTTTTGTCTGGTGCTAAATTGGTAAAAACAGTTGAAATATTTGCCCGACTACCCCATTGTAATAATTGGAGAGGTACCACCAATGCCGCCGCAAGATCCTGCAAATCCATTGGCAGGATAGGCGCACCAATGTCAGTATTCTTGCTCGGTCCAACATCCTCAGCATTGAAGTTTTGACCACGCTCAATCAGTTCAACTCCCAAAACAAGCGCTCTACTCGGAGCTCCGACACAGCAAGAGAGCCCCAGGTGTGCGGAGGAAATGCTTCAAGGACACCCTCAAAGCCTCCTTGAAAAAGTGTAACATCCCCACCGACACCTGGAAATCCCTGGCCCAAGACCGCACAAAGTGGAGGAGAAGCATCGAGGAAGGCGCCGAACACCTAGAGTCTCTTCGCCGGGAGCAAGCGGAAGCCAAGCACAGGCAGCGCAAGGAGCGCACGTCAACCCAAGCACCCCACCCACCCGCCCCTTCAACCACCATCTGCCCCACCTGTGACAGAGACTGTAGGTCCTGCATTGGACTCATCAGTCACCTGAGAACTCATTTTTAATGTGGAAGCAAGTCATCCTCGGTTCCGAGGGACTGCCTAAGAGAGAGAATAATTGGTCAGAGAGTCAAACACAACTAAAACCCACCCATTAGCACATCGAGCTTGAGGTTCTGCGGGGGTTCGATCAGTCTCTTGCTCTAACTCCAGCCCAACCCCCAGTGAAAGGGTGAACACACCAGAGGGGGTGAGTTGGCTGACCTGCTGGAGTCACAGCCGCAGACTGGTAGAGCCCCCCCCCCCAGGGTGATTCAATCTACCTTTAAAACTAGGCTCAGAAATTCGGCGATGTCTTCATAGGCCATTAACTCATCTTCTATCTTCACAGCCACACCCCGTATGGTTTTAGTAACTTCCGTCTTGCTCCCATTGCTGAGGTCGATGGAATTCTTTGTTATGGAGTAGATGTTGCTCACCACCAGGATGGCTGTAAAGATTCCCGAAATAACTGTGGCGACGGTGGACAGCAGGGGAATGGATCCGGAAAGCAGCTCTTTGATGTTGGTGGTTCCCCGGCTCGCTGCCGTTACCGGAGTGTCTGGGTCAGATGCTGAAAGGCTCCTCGGCTCCCCTCGAACTGGATCTTCTGCATCGGTCTCACTGCACTGAGCTGCGCTGCAGGCTTCGTTGAGGAAGTCTGACATGTCTTCACTAGACTTGTGTCTCCTGATTTCTGCCCGCAGGTTATGGCTCCAGGATTTAATGGCACTGCAGACCTCCTTCAGATACTCTGACATGTCTCTACAGAGGTTGTTATATTGTTCTATGATTTCATCAACTCTTTTCTGTCTGTTGGACTGTGTGATACTTTCGGCGATGCCCACTGTAAGATTGGCGGCGGTACCGGTCGCACTTATCCCGGCTCCCATAGCACTGAGACCTAACGAGGTGCCTAGCGTGAAAGGACTTGCCAATATTCCTGAGATGGACAGGAGCCCGCCTGCGACGGCCGCTGAAGACCCTGTGACATTGGCGATGGTGGTGCCCCTGTGATAGTCATCAATGCTGTCTGCAATCTCTTGCAGTTCCTTTACGTGTCCATTAATCTGGTCTCTCCAATCTGGGAACTGCTTCACAAACACGCTGCAATCCTCGGCTTGCTTTTCCAGTTCAGTTTTCAGCTGTTCCCTGTGAAGATTGTAAACTCGTTTAATCTCAAGTCATTTCACAAGTCACACATTTACTGAAACAGCACAAACTGATTTTTTTTTTACCAACCAGGGTCCCGAGAGGACAGAGTGCCCAGTCCAATACAGTAGCAGCCATCTTGGGTAGGTGTGGGGCGGAGGTGAATGAATAGCAATTGAAGAGGGACAATGAATGGCAATAACAGGGAGAAGTAGGTGACCATTGAAGAGGAAAAGAATGACAATTGAATGGGGCAAATAGATGGCAATGTAAGGGGAACAAAAGAATTAGGAGCAAGAGTCGGCCATACGACCCCTCGAGCCTGCTCCGCCATTCAATAAGATCATGGCTGACCTTCGACCTCAACTCCACTTTCCCGCCCAATCCACATATCCCTTGATTCGCCTAAAATGGATGGCAATTGAAGGGATCATATTGATGGTAAAAAGGGGAAGTTAGGTTAGTGGGTTAATGACCTGGCTCATCTGTAGTTTTCTCTGTGATTGGGACCTCTTTGCAGTCCTTGTTGACACAGATTGGAACCCTCTAGCTGTGTCAGCTCAGCGATATCACTCTCGCCTCAGAGTTAGAAGTTCGTGGGCACACATTCCACTCCAGAGACTTGAGCTTAAAATCTAGGCCGACACTCCAGTGCAGTACTCAGATGGTTCTGCCCTGTCAGGTGCCGTACTTCGGATGAGACGTTAAACCGAGACTCCGCCTGCTCTCTCAGGTGGATGTAAAAGATCCCATGGCCACTATTTCGAAGAAGAGCAGGGGAGTTCTCCCCGGTGTCCTGGGTTAATATTTATCCCTCAACCAACATCACTAAAACAGATTATCTGGCCATATCTTCTTCTTCTTATTATCTTCTTCTATATATATAACGGTTCCTTCCGTTTTGTCTGTCCGGCTGTACACTCGAAAGTTATAGAGCGTACCTACACGTGCGTTACGTCCAAAGAAAGCTTACCATTCCAGGACGGTCATAAGTGTATTTACTTTTCGGTCAGATGAAAATTGTTCGCGCGTTATGCAAAAAACCTTCAAAATTCCACTCATTATCCACTCATTAGCATTGATTGACTGACGTCAAGGTCGACCAATCCTGTGCCGTCACGATTGACCAATCCTACAGTTCAGTCACATGATGGTTGGCCAATCGCTGCGTCTCTGGGCGGGACTAATGCTTTTCAACTCAGGCATTGGGCAGCCATTGCTTCAACTACTTCCAGCTCAAAATCTGCTAATCCAGCTTCGAAAAAGTTAGTATCTCTTTTAAAAATAACATTACATTTATCAAAAACGTTTTATAAGTACTTTAACTTTCATCTTTCAAGGTATTAAAAGGTAGAAATGTTGCCCGGCAGCAGATTCACAGAGGGACACAGAGACAGGGCCGAAAGCCTGGGACTCCATTTAAACCGCCCGGCCCAAAACAGCCCTGGCAACGCTGGGCTACCCCAGCTAGTATATCTATATATATATATAAAGCGGTCGATCTGTCTGTCATTCCGTCTGTCTGTCTGTATTGAATAAACTCGAAAGTTATGGAGCGTACCTACCCGTGTGTTCCATCGAAAGAAAGCTTACGATTCCAGAACTGTCATAAGCGTATATACGTTTCGGCCAGACAAAAATTGCGCCCGCGGTATCCAAAAAACGTTCAAGATTCCGCTCATTATCCGCTCATTAGCATCGAGTGACGTCGAGGTCGACCAATCATACGGTCGAGCGACCCGACGGTCGACCAATCGCTGCGTGGCGGGGGCGGGTTCCTGGCGCTTGCGGGCGAGCCCTCCTAGTGTCGAGTGACAGGACGATTGACCAATCCTACGCTTCGGTGACCTGATGGTCGAGCAATCGGTGCGTGTGTGGGCAGGCCTTATCGTTTTGAACCGAGGTGAGTCGCTGCCATCTTGATTCCAAACTTTTCATTTCTTTTTCCCGCTTTCTGCGTGTTTCTTTTCAAATCTACATTTCCAGCAAAAAAAAAAGTTGCTTTTAAAACACAAATTGTTTTTAAAAAAAGTTAATTAATTTGTAAATCTTTTGTGTAACATCTAGAATTTTCCTACCTTTAAACGTTTTTCCAGGCCTATAAGCCTGGGCCTCTGTTGCCCAGCCACGACCGAGCTAGGCACCTCCCGTCGCGCTGAACAAGCGGCTCGTGATCTCCGCCATCTTTGTGAAGGCTGGAGGGGGCAGGCTTGAGCTGACTGTCGCCACCGCCGCCATGTTAGTAAAGGCGGGTGGGGCAGGAGTCAGCGCGCGCGATTTGAGTCCGGCCGGGCCTCACGCGGTAGGTTGTGCGACGGCGTCTCTCTCTCTGCTCTTGAAGCCGGCTCGGGCGGGGGGCGGGGCTCGGGAGATCGGGCCTCCGGAGATCGGGGGGGGGGGGGCGAGCCTCGGGAGATCGGGGGGGGGCGGGGCTCGGGAGATCGGGCCTCGGGAGATCGGCGCTCGGGAGATCGGGGGCGGGGCGCGGGGCTCGGGAGATCGGGCCCCGTGAGATCGGGCCTCGGGAGGGCGGGGCTCGGGACATCAGGGGGCGGGGCTCGGGGACTCCCCCCGTCCCCCCCTCTCCCCTCTCCCCCCCTCCCCTCCCCCCTACCCTCCCCTCCCCCCTCCCCTCCCCCCTCCCCTGCCCCCTCCCCTCCCCCCTCCCCCATCCCCCCTCCCCCCTCCTCCCCTCCCCCTCCCCTCCCCGTCCCCCCCTCTTTCCCCCCTCCGCCTCCCCTTCCACCCCCCCTCCCCTTCCCCCCTCTTCCCCCCTCACTCCCCCTTCCCCCCAGCCACTCTCTCTCTTCCCCCCAGCCACTCTCTCTCTTCCCCCCGTCACTCTCTCTCTTCCCCCCAGTCGCTCTCTCTTCCCCCCAGTCGCGCTCTCTCTTCCCCCCAGTCGCGCTCTCTCTTCCCCCCAGTCGCTCTCTCTCTTCCCCCCAGTCGCTCTCCCTCTCTCTTCCAACAACAACATGCCCTCAAAAGACCCTCGGTACCGCCGGGCACTCTAGCTAGTGTATATAAAAGGATAGTTCTGCCTGTCTGTCTGTCTGTCTGTCTGTCTGTCTGTCTGCTATACACTCAAAAGTTATAGAGCGTACCTACACATATGTTATATCAAAAGAAAGCTTATAATTAGCCGAGTGTCATAGGCATATTTACTTTTTGGTCAGACAAAAATTGTTCGGACAGTATACAAAAAACGTTCAAAAATCCGCTCATTAGCGGTTGACCAATCCTACTGCTCATTAGTGTTGAGTGATGTGATGGTTGACCAATCCTACAGTGTGTGGGCGGGACCTAATCCTGCAGCCTCCCGAAACGTAGCTGCCATTTTTTTCACTGCTTTTACTCAACAGTGAGCGGGGCAGCTGCGGCAGCCCGCCGGAGCGGGAGGTGAGTTGGGGTCACTCGGGCCGGGCCTGACAACCGCTTGGCCCAAGACACAGAGTGGGGGAACGGCAGTGGCCGGCCGTAAACCACGCGACCCTGTAAACTGCCGTTTTACAAAAAAGCCTTGGCAACGCCGGGCCCCCCAGCTAGTATCTGTATAAGTCAGCTGGTACGAGCATCAATGTATAGATCTCCTGAATCACAGAATCACAGAATCTACAGTGCAGATAGAGGCCACTTCGGCCCATCGAGCCTGCACCGACACATATCCCACCCTATCCCTGTAACCCCACGTATTTAATCCCCTAACACTAAGGGTCAATTTATCATAGCCAAATCAACCTAACCTGCACATCTTTGGACTGTGGGAGGAAACCGGAGCACCCAGAGGAAACCCATGCAGACACAGGGAGAATGTGCAAACTCCACACAGACAGTCGCCCGAGGCCAGATTTGAACCTGGGTCCCTGGCGCTGTGAGGCAACAGTGCTAACCACTATGCCACCGTGCCCCCCGAAGGAGAAATTGTAATTGCGGAAGTATGAGCCTGTTAACTCCAGACGTGCGGTTTGGGTGTGAACCATGTGGAGGGTCTACAGCTAGAATTCAGAGGGAGGCCTTTCGGGGGTGGACTTGGATTAAGCTGTCCCACCCCAGCTTGTCTCGGAGCTCAGGGTCAGGGACATTTGCATATCGCAAGCTGGGTGCCCGTGTTATTTGCAGTGCCTGACTCAGCTGGTGGGAGGGACATTGCTCAAACTCAGCATTTCCTGCTTTGATTGGTTTCAAAACCAGCCTTTTAAATTTCAAATCCTTCCCGACAGCTGATCACGAAGCTGGCCGGCAGGGACACAGATGGAGGAAAATACATCTTGCGCGCTATTTCCCTTGTTTAAGGTGGAGATAGACGGATTTTTGAATAGTAAGGGAGTCAAGGATTATGGGGAGCGGGGATGGAAGTGAAGTTTGAGGCCAAGATCAGATCAGCCATGATCTTATTGAATGGGGGAGCAGGCTCGAGGGGCCGAATGACCGACTCCTGCTCCTACGTCTTATGTTCTTATGTTCTTATGCATAGCGGAATAATACATAGCGCCCACGATGATCGGAATTCGGGATGGGTGGAAAAAGGGTTGGAATTCAGTGAAGCATGGTTCAGGGTCATGCAGACAACCCAGTCCCAGGAGAGATCTCTGATTTCTGCTGAGGTAAGAAAGAACCAACTTGCATTTCTATAGCGCCTTTCACCACTTCAGGACCTCCCAAAGCTCTTCACATCCAATGAAGTACTTTTGAAGTGTAGTCACTGTTGTAGAATCATAGAATGGTTACAGCACAGAAGGAGGCCATTCGGCCCGTCGAGCCTGTGCCGGCTCTCTGCAAGAGCACCTCAGCTAGTCCCACTCCCCCGCCCGTTCCCCGTAGCCCTGCAAATTTTTTCCTTCAGGTATTTATCCAATTCCCTTTTGAAATCCGTGATTGAATCTGCCTCCACCACCCTCTCAGGCAGTGCATTCCAGATCCTAACCACTCGCTGCGTAAAAAGTTTTTCCTCAGGTCGCCTTTGGTTCTTCTGCCAATCACCTTAAATCTGTGTCCTCCTGGTTCTCGACCCTTCCGCCAACGGGAACAGTTTCTCTCTATCTACTCTGTCTAGACCCCTCGTGATTTTGAACACCTCTATCAAATCCCCTCTCAAGCTTCTATGCTCCAAGGAGGACAACCCCAGCCTCTCCAGTCTATCCGCATAACTGAAGTCCCTCATCCCTGGAACCATTCTCGTAAATCTTTTCTGCACCCTTTCTAAGGCCTTCACATCCTTCCTAAAGTGCGGTGCCCAGAATTGGACACAATACTCCAGTTGAGGCTGAACCAGTGTTTTATACAGGTTCATCATAACTTCCTTGCTTTTGTACTCAATGCCTCTATTTATGAAGCCCAGGATCCCGTATGCTTTTTTAACCACTTTCTCAACCTGCCCTGCCACCTTCAACGATTTGTGCACATATACCCCCAGGAAGTGGCAGTATTGATAAAAGAAACCATTGTACTCCCTATCTCTGTAATCTCCTCCAGATCCACGACCCACCCCGAGGTATCTGCGCACCTCGAATTCTGCCCTCTTGAGCATCCCTGATTGTAATCACTCCGCCATTGGTGGCCATGCCTTCAGTTGCTGAGGCTATCTGCCCTAATATCTCCTTATCTGGCTCGGTGTCAAATTTATTTTTTCCATAGAAAGTTACAGCATGGAAGGAGGCCATTTCGGCCCATCGTGTCCGCGCCGGCCAACGAAGAGCTATCCAGCCTAATCCCACTTCCCAGCTCTTGGTCCGTAGCCCTGCAGGTTAGAGCATCCCAAGTGCACATCCAAGTACTTTCTAAATGTGGTTAGGGTTCCTGCCTCTACCACCCTTTCAGGCAGTGAGTTCCAGACCCCCACAACCCTCTGGGTGAAGAAATTTCTCCTCAAATCCCCTCTAAACCTTCCCCCAATTACTTTAAATCTGTGCCCCCTGGTTTTTGGCCCCTCTGCTAAGGGAAATAAGTCCTTTCTATCCACTTTATCTCTGCCACTTATAATTTTATACACCTCAATAAGGTCTCCCCTCAGCCTCCTCTGTTCCAAGGAAAACAGACCCAGCCTATCCAGTCTTTCCTGATAGCTAAGATTCTCTACTCCTGGCAACATCCTTGTAAATCTCCTCTGAACCCTCTCTAGTGCCATCACATCTTTCCTGTAATGTGGTGACCAGAACTGCACGCAGTACTCTAGCCGAGGCCTAACTAGTGTTTTATACATTTGAAGCATAACCCCCCGCTCTTGTATTCTATGCCACGGCTAATAAAGGCAAGCATTCCGTATGCCTTCTTAACCACCTTATCTACCTGGCCTGCTACCTTCAGGGATCTGTGGACATGCACTCCAAGGTCCCTTTGTTCCTCTACACTACTCAGTGTCCTACCATTTAATGTGTATTCCCTTTCCTTGTTAGCCTTCCCCAAATGCATTACCTCACACTTCTCCGGATTGAATTCCATTTGCCACTGTTCTGACCAATTTATTGATATCTTCCTGCAGTCTACAGCTTCCTTCTTCAGTATCAACCACACAGCTGATTTTAATATCACCTGCAAACTTCTTAATCATACCCCTATATTCAAGTCTAGATCATTGATATATACCACAAAAAGCAAGGGACCTAGTACTGAGCCCTGCGGAACCCCACTGGAAACAGCCTTCCAGTCACAAAAACACCCATCAACCATTACCCTCTGCTTCCTGTCTCTGAGCCAGTTATAAATCCAACTTGACACTTTGCCCTGGATCCCATGGGCTTTTAACTTTGTGACCAGTCTGCCATGTGGAACCTTATCAAAAGCCTTGCTAAAGTCCATATACATTACATCAAATGCGCTACCTTCATCTACCCTCCTTGTTACCTCCTCAAAAAATTCAATCAAGTTTGTCAGACACAACCTTTCCTTAACAAATCTGTGCTGACTATCCTTGATTAATCCGTGTCTTTCTAAATGAAGATTTATCCTGCCCTTCAGAATTCTTTCCAATAATTTTCCCACCACCGAGTTAGGCTGACGGGCCTGTAATTACTCGGTCTATCCTTTTCTCCCTTTTTAAACAAGGGTACCACATTAGCAGTCCTCCAGTCCTCCGGCACCACACCTGAAGCCAGAGAGGATTGAAAAATGATGGTCACGGCCTCTGCTATTTCCTCTTTTGCTTCGCTTAACAGCCTGGGATACATTTCATCTGGGCCTGGGGATTTATCCACTTTTAAAGCTGCTAAACCCCTTAATACTTCCTCTCTCACTATGTTTATTTCATCTAATATTTCACACTCCTCCCCTGATAGCAATGTCTGCTTCGCCCCTCTCCTTTGTGAAAACAGACACAAAGTATTCATTAAGAACCCTACCGACATCTCCCGCCTCCACACACAGATTACCCTCATGCTCTCTAATAGGCCCTACCCTTTCTTTAGTTATCCTCTTACTCTTAATATATTTATAAAACATCTTTGGGTTTTCCTTGATTTTACTTGCCAAGAATTTTTCATGCTCTCTCTTTGCTTTCCTAATATCCTTTTTAATTGCACTCCTGCACTTCCTGCACTCTAAAGATTCTGGAGTATTTAGCCCTCGGTATCTGTCATACGCCTCCCTTTTTTTCTTTATCCTACCCTGTATGTCTCTAGACATCCAGGGGGCTCTAGATTTGTTAGTCGCACCTTTTTTCTTTAAGGGCACATTTTTGGTCTGAACCCTTCGGATCTCCTCCTTGAATGCCTCCCACTGCTCTGACACTGATTTACCTTCAAGTAGCTGTTTCCAGTCCACTATGGCTAAATCCCCTCTGAGCTTAGCAAAATTTGCTTTTCCCCAATTTAGAATTTTTATCCCTGGTCTATCCTTGTCCTTTTCCATAACTACCTTAAATCTAAGAGAATTATGGTCACTAGCACCAAAATGCTCCCCCACTGATACGCCTTCTACCTGCCCAGCTTCATTCCCTAAAACTAAGTCCAGAACCGCCCCCTCCCTTGTTGGGCTTGCTACATACTGGCTAAAAAAGTTCTCCTGGATGCATTTTAGGAATTTCACACCCTCTATACCCTTCACACTAATTTTATCCCAGTTAATATTGGGGTAGTTGAAATCCCCTACTATTACTGCCCTATAGTTTATGCACTTCTCAGATATTTGTCTACATATTTGTTCTTCTATCTCCCCCTCACTGTTTGGGGGTCTGTAGTACACTCCCAGCAATCTGCAGTACACTCCCAGAGCATTTTGTTTTTCAGTTCGACCCATATGGCCTTGTTTGATGATCCCTCCCACATATCATCCCTCCTCACAGCTGTAATAGTTTCTTTAATCAATACCGCAACCCCCCTCCCTTTTTACCTCCCTCTCTATCCCGTCTGAAAATCCTGTAACCAGGAATGTTGAGCTGCCATACCTGCCCCTCTTTCAGCCACGTCTCTGTAATAGCTATAATATCATAGTCCCAAGTATCTACCTGTGTCCTCAGCCCATCGGCCTTGTTCGCTATACTCCTTGCATTGAAGTATATACCATTTAGTACAGGCAAACCTCCTTGTTGGCTACTATCTAGCCCTTGATTTCTTTGTCCTTCCAATTTACTTTCTACGGTTTTGTTTTCCAATTCCAGTTTTGTTTTATAATACTCCTGTGAAGCGCCTTGGGATGCTTTACTATGTTAAAGGTGCTATATAAATACAAGTTGTTGTTGGACAGGAATGATGTAGCTGAGGGCAAAAGATAGAGTATATTTGGTTAGAATTAAGCAACAGTAGAGAAGCTATTATGTAGCTGGGTGTATACTATAGGCCACCAAATAATGGGAAGGAGATAGAGGAGCAAATTAGCAGGCAAACTACAGAAAGATGCAAGAACCTTAGAGTAGTGATAATGGGGGACTTCAATTATACTAATATAGACTGGGAAAATAAGAGTGTAAAGGGCAAAGTGAGGGAGGAAGTCCTGAAATGTGTACAAGAGAACTTTCTTGATCAGCGTGTTTCCAGCCCAACGAGGAAGGAAGCAGCACTGGATCTAGTTCTGGGGAATGAAGTGGAGCAAGTGGAGCATGTTTCAGTGAGGGAGCTTTTGGGGAACAGTGATCATAATATCATCAGGTTTAGAATAGTTATGGAAAAGGCTAACGAACAGTCAAGTGTAAAAATATTTAACTGGAGGAGGGTTAACTTCCATGAGTTGAAAAGGGATCTGGCCCAGGTGGATTGGAATCAAAAATTGACAGATAAAACAGTAAATGAGCAATGGGAGGCCTTCAAAGAGGAGCATTTATGAATCAACTTTCTAGACCACTTTAGCATTAGTCACATAGACCAGCCTGGGTAAAGACAGAGGGCTGGATCTTACCAGCTCTGAGGAGGCGGGTTTTGAGGCAGGACTGCTGGGTAAATCAAAAAGAATGGGAGCAGGTCCCGAACCCGCTCCCAACCCGCCTCCAAACAATCTTCCCGGGAGTCGGGTCCCCGATTTGCGCAGGGACCCAACTCCTAGCGGCGGGAAGAGGATTATAGCCACTTAACTGCCTGTTAACAGGTAGTTAACAGGCAGTTAAGAGGCTTTTTCCCATTTTGCGACTTCTGCTGCGGGCTTCCCGACATCGGGGAACTCCGCCAGGGTAAGTGAGGCGTGCTGAGGTTCTGTTGTTATGTTTGTGCATAGATGACAGCTGCCGGAGTGGTGTGAAGGATGCAATGGAACACTGGTGAATATCAGAGGTAAGGAAATTTTGGGAAAGTCATTTTTAATGTGTTTAGATTTTTCAGTAGGTGACAAGCTTTGAAGTGTTTGTGTGGCCTCACCTCATTGGGAGAAGTGACAGATCGCTTCTGTACCCTCATCTGCAGCTGCCATCTGCTTTATCCTAAGGAGAGAGTCATTGGAGAGCCTGGATGCAAGGGCTCACCTCAATGCTGTCAAACACTATAAAAAATCATCTGTCAAAAATAAATGGTTCATGTCCCTTTAAGAAAACCGGCAGATGAAGCGTCATCAACTGACGTCATCTGGCACTGGCTTTCCCTTAATTGGCCAGCAAGCCCGCAGGGTGGGCTTAACAAGGCCAATCAGGGGAAAATAGCGTTTGTGCGTCGGACGTCGCTGGGGGCGGGACTAGAACCCGGAAGGCAGCAGTCCCGCGCAACGCGTCTCGGTGAGTAAAATCCAGCCCAGAAGGTGTCCTTCCCTAAAAGGATATTAGTGAACCAGTTGGCTTTTTAATAACAATTTGACAGCTTCATGGTCACTTCTTATAGGAATCAAGGGATATGGGGAGAGGGCAGGAAAGTGGAGTTGAGGTTGATGATCAGCTATGATCTTATTGGATGGCGGAGCAGGCTCGAGGGGCTGAATGGCTGAATCCTGCTCCTAATTCTTATGCTCTTTTACTGATGCCAGCTTTTTATTTTCAGATCACTTTTAACTGAATTAAAATTTGAAAACTGCGATGGTGGGATTATGAACTCATGTTCCATTACTAGAATACCTGTGCTGGCCTCTGGATTAGTAGTCCAGGAACATAACCACTACACCACTGTACCCTTGACAAGGTGCATGGTTTGATCTAAACATTAGACACTGTTGA
Organism: Somniosus microcephalus; assembly: GCF_052327205.1. Classification (NCBI taxonomy): domain Eukaryota; kingdom Metazoa; phylum Chordata; class Chondrichthyes; order Squaliformes; family Somniosidae; genus Somniosus; species Somniosus microcephalus. Next base: position 384,132,715 of record NC_140988.1, on the reverse strand, counting down.
ACTAACTCACCAGAATGGTGACACCCAGGCAAAGGCTGGGTGGTCCGATGGCTAAAATGGCAGATTGTTGGACTCTCTGTTCGGGAATACCTTTCCTCCACTGACAATGGCCCCCTAGCAACCCCCGAGGTTGAGTTTGACCATTCTCCGGGTGAGGTTGAGTTTGACCATTCTCCGGGTGAAAGGCGAGACTGCCGGGCAGCAGGGTCCGTGTTCCCTTCCTCCAGTGTTTGAAACTGTATCCTAGCCAAGCTGTGCTACCGACAGTCAGTGGCAATGGGAACAGACTCGCCTCTCCCCACCCCCCACCCGCTGGCCTGCGGAAGGAGAGTCAATCCATGCTGGGGGTCAACTTGGAGGCGGGAGTGAGTTCAGGAAGAAAGACTCGGACAGCGAGATAACTGAGGCGGGGGTTTCACTCAAAGTTCAGTTCACTCAGCAGCTGCTCCATGAACACCGGTACTTACCACAGCTCCTCCGGAATGGACTCGCCGCCTGTGAAAGGAATCAGATCAGAATTAGCACATCGCTATTCACCAATCAGCTTCAAGGCCACTGGGGAGTCCCTGTTAATACAGGTAGACTATCCTTTATCCGAAAACCTTGGGACCAGCTGAGTTTCGGTTTTCGGAAAATTTCGGATTTCAGAAGGTATTGGGAAATTTGTCGGGGGTGGGGGTCGGCGGGGGGTCGGGGTTGGCGGGGGGGTCGGCGGGGGGTCGGGGTCGGCGGGGGGGTCGTCGGGGGGTCGGGGGTGGGGGTCGGCGGGGGGTTGGGGTCGGCGGGGGGGTCGGCGGGGGTTCGGGGTCGGCGGGGGGTCGGCGGGGGGTCGTCGGGGGGTCGGGGGTGGGGGTCGGCGGGGGATCGGGGGGGAAGAAAAGAATATCGGACGGGCCGCGGTTCAGGTCGGGGGTCGGGTCGGGTCAGGGGGGAGAAAAGAATATCGGACGGGTCGGGGGTCGGGTCGGGTCGGGTGGGGGGGGGAGAAAAGAATATCGGACGGGCTGCTGCAGCTATCGGACGGGCCGCTGTATTGTCGGTTCACTCTCCCGGTACCTCCTTCACACTGCCCGGCTCGGCCTGCAATCTCCTACCCAGGAGGGAACTCTATGACCCTCTGCCCTGCTCAGCGTAAGTCGTGCGCCACTCTGGTCATGTCGTGCGCACGACTTATGCTGAACGAAAAAACTTACGTTTTTTTTAGGTTTTCGGTTTTCGGAAGTTTGGATAAAGGATAGTCTACCTGTACCACCACTGTCTGGGTCCCGCTGGACACTCCAGCCTTTCCACTGAGCTCCCGCCACATTTACAGCCATGGTCAACAGACCAGTAACTTCAGAGACATTGTCGACTCGAAAGTCTTGGGCCCAAAATTCTGTTCATTTCCGGGGTCCAGTCCGTGGGGGTCGGGTGGGAAAGTGGAGTTGAAGTTGATGATCAGCCATGATCTCATTGAATGGCGGAGCAGGCTCGAGGGGCCGAATGGCCTACTCCTGCTCCTAGTTCTTCTGTTCTTCGGTAGAGTTCTACAATAAGTGTGTGTTAGCGTGTAGGGCACAGGTGCTTGCATGCGTGTTAGCAAATGCACGCCTGTGTGTGCACGTGTTTAGACCTGCATGTGTCTGCACGGATACGGATGTACATGCATGTGCTAATGTGTCCGTGTGCACACGCATGTGAACGTGTGGGTCTGTGCACCTGCACATCTGTGTGTGAGCTTTTCCACATGTACATGCATGTATGCATCTGCGTGTGCTTGCACATGTGTGTCAGTGGATACGCATGCATGTGTCTTGTTACCTCACATGGGATTACAGAGAAATTCCAGAAACTAGGACGGGAAGTGCGTCGCTGCTGTTTACCTTTTTTACAGTATTCCGAATGTTTTTTGGGCATCTTTGTTAGGATGGTTTGCTGGGAGGAAGGATGGTCCGGGAAGCCGGGATGGTCTCCGGCCACAGTCAGTGTCAAATGAAAGTAAATGAATGTCTACAACATCAAATCCATTAGCCCATTCTTCATTTCTAACTTCCTCTCCTCAAATTTAAAATTCTCTTCCTTGCGTTCAAATCCCTCTATGGCCTCGCTCCCCCCTGTCTCTATAACCAGCCCCACAACCCCCCAAGATCTCTGCACTCCTCCAATTCTGGCCGCTTGCCCATCCCCGATTGTAATCGCTCCACCATTGGCGGCCGTGCCTTCAGCTGCCCAGACTCTAAACTCTGGGATTCCCTCCCTAAACCTCTGCGCATCTCTTCCTCTCTCTCCTCCTTTAAGATGCTTCTTGTGGCAGCTGTGGCTCAGTGGGTAGCACCCTCACCTCTGAGTCAGAAGGTTGTGGGTTCAAGTCCCACTCCCGAGACTTGAGCACAAAAATCTAGGCTGAGGGAGCGCTGCACTGTCGGAGGGGCAGTACTGAGGGAGCGCTGCACTGTCGGAGGAGCAGTACTGAGGGAGCACTGCACTGTCGGAGGGGCAGTACTGAGGGAGCGCTGCACTGTCGGAGGAGCAGTACTGAGGGAGCGCCGCACTGTCGGAGGGGCAGTACTGAGGGAGCGCCGCACTGTCGGAGGGGCAGTACTGAGGGAGCGCTGCACTGTCGGAGGGGCAGTACTGAGGGAGCGCTGCACTGTCGGAGGAGCAGTACTGAGGGAGCGCTGCACTGTCGGAGGGGCAGTACTGAGGGAGTGCCGCACTGTCGGAGGGGAGGTACTGAGGGAGCGCCGCACTGTCGGAGGGGCAGTTCTGAGGGAGCGCTGCACTGTCGGAGGAGCAGTACTGAGGGAGCGCCGCACTGTCGGAGGGGCAGTACTGAGGGAGCACTGCACTGTCGGAGGGGCAGTACTGAGGGAGCGCCGCACTGTCGGAGGGGCAGTACTGAGGGAGTGCCGCACTGTCGGAGGGGCAGTACTGAGGGAGTGCTGCCCTGTCGGAGGTGCCATCTTTCGGTTGGGACGTTAAACCGAGGCCCCGTCTGCCCTCTCGGGTGGATATAAAAGATCCCAGGGCACTATTTTGAAGAAGAGCAGGGGGAGTTCTCCCCGGTGTCCTGGGTCCAACATCTATCCCTCAATCGACATAACAAAAACAGATGATCTGATCATTATCACATGGCTGCTTGTGGGATCTTGCTGTGCACAAATTGGCTGCCGCGTTTCCTACATTACAACAGTGACTGCACTTCAAAAAGTACTTCATTGGCTGTAAAGCATGTTGCGACGTCCTGAGGTTGTGAAAGACGCTATATAAATGCAAGTTCCTTCTTTCTTTTCGGTAAATACTCAAAAGGAAACTGTATTAAAAAGTTATTGGAACTAAAAGTTACCAGACCCAGATCATTATGCCCAGACAGACTGCGGGACCTCCCTCGGGGAGGTAACTGTCCCACAGAGGTGCAAGACAGAAGTCGCCTGCTCACATGCAGCCAATCCAAATCAACATTAGTTAATTTATTCCTTCTCTTTCCTTTCTGTCCCTTAGCCATCTCACCACCCACACAGCTAGAGCCCCATTAATACAACAAGCTTTCATTTTAGCAACAAGTCTCTAAACGTTGCAACTTAGGTGTGACTGGTTCCTCCTGGTAAATGGTTTCAAGGTGTATTGGCAATGATCCTCTCCAGCTACCGCAGCAGGCTGAGGTCGAACAGGAGTTGGAAGTAAAAGGGGGGGCACCCTGGCATCCCCCGAATTTTTTTTAAAGTCCGCCACTTAACAACTTACCTTCTGTGTCATCATCCACCGTTCGAACTGCGGGCGGTGGCTGGGTGTTGGGCTGGATGGAGGCACCATCCTTGGAGCCCACCTGGTCCTCTGACATTCTCACTGTCAAAGCAATCAAAATGAACATCAAATCAGCCTCGTCATCCCCTACACGAATGTAAAGAAGGACCCTGTTGGCTCCGGGCGCCTGCCCTTGCTGCCTGCTCAGGAGAGCGGGTTAAAATTGCAGACCTTGTGATCATGGCGGCTTTCGGACAGGTAAGAGCCCGGGGCGATTTTAACTGCCCGCTCGCCAGGTTTCTACTGAGCGAGTAGGGTTAAAATCGCCCCCTAAGTAGATTACAAAAGCAAGGAAGTTATGATGAACCTTTATAAAACACTAGCTCGGCCTCAACTGGAGTATTGTGTCCAATTCTGGGCACCGCACTTTAGGAAGGATGTGAAGGCCTTAGAGAGGGTGCAGAAAAGATTTACGAGAATGATTCCAGGGACGAGGGACTTCAGTTACGCGGATAGACTGGAGAAGCTGGGTGTAGGGGTTCGCAAAAATCCCCTCAACCCCCGAAGATTGGGAAATATTAATCTACATCATGGATGAAGACTTTGCATGATTTAAATTGCCTCTGGGTTGGACAATGTTTTAAAACGTGCCCAGAACCGCAAAAGGCTGCATTGAGCTGGGCAGCACTTGAGCAACACCGGAATCAAAGAATTTTGTGGGAAGAAATTTCACACGCTTTAAGACAGTACATTTTATTTAAAAATTGCACCCCTGAGTTTGGCGAATTGCCCAGAGCATAAAATGGCTGAACAGACCTCGTGGTAACAAAAGGCAGCAGAAAAAGGACAGACAGGCTATTAGCATATGAAAAGCTCAGCGCTGCCCTGTAGCATATGAATGAAGCCCCAGCTCTCAGTCACCCTGTAGTATTGGGCGGGTCAGAAATCTACAAGCTGTTTGTTTACAAGGATGTTTGCACAAGGAGTAACCACTTGAGGCAGCAGTTTCAGTGACCACAATGGGTTTCTGTTTACATAGTGATGAAGACACATTCAAAACCACTACAACTCCATTCAAACCCATTCCAGACAATGGGATCAGTTTGGCCACTGGGAAATAGCCAATCATGGCCTTTCTCTTGTGTATTCGAACTTTTCGGCGTGAATTTGCACACAGACCTTTTCAGCGCCAAAACAGCAGGAGCTCCCAGGATATAAAGATAGCTTCTCAGAGGCATATCTCATCTCGCTCGCTTATTCCCTGGACCGCAGGTGAGCTCTTCTCTCTCTTACCTTTGGACCACAGGTGAGCAGGTTTCTGACTCCTCAGCAAGGTGATCTAGTAAGGAGTTAGAGGGGTGGTAATTTAAGGGAAATTGCTAGGATTGTAAGACTTACATTGTAGCTACTTATCCCTCGTTTTGCCACCTGCCTTCCCCTGCTAAGCAATTTTACAGTGATTATCTGATCGTGTGGTGTAGTTTTTTAATAAAATTTGACTTTCTCACATTCCGACCATTTGTCCGTTTTAATATATCATTAATTATAAGTTCCTCCAGTCAGAACTGGAAGGGTGGGTTTAGCGATTCGAAACCGCTGATTGAAATTGGTTTACAGTGCACTGCAAAAGCTGTCTGACCAGGTAAATTACCGTAAACCAGGTAAAAGATTGGAATTGGTCACAGTGCAGGCAAAGGCTGCTGACCAGGTAAATTACCGTAAACCAGGTAAAAGATGCCCCCCTACATTGGGGTTGTTCTCCTTAGAGCAAAGAAGGTTGAGAGGAGATTTGATAGAGGTGTTCAAAATCATGAGGGGTCTAGACAGAGTAGGTAGAGAGAAACTGTTCCCATTGGTGGAAGGGTCACGAACCAGAGGACACAGATTTAAGGTGATTGGCAGAAGAACCAAAGGCGACATGAGGAAAGGCTTTTTTACACAGCGAGTGGTTAGGGTCTGGAATGCACTGCCTGAAAGGGTGGTGGAGGCAGACTCAATCATGGCTTTCAAAAGGGAGTTGGATAAGTACCTGAAGGAAAAATATTTGCAGGGCTACAGGGAAAGGGCGGGGGAGTGGGATTAGGTGAAGTGCTCTTGCAGAGAGCCGGCACAGGCTCGACGGGCCGAATGGCCTTCTTCCGTGCTGTAACTATTCTATGATTCTGTGATTGGCTGAGCATCCATTTGTTTGATTATGCCTCTGTGAGGCCAAGGGGACAATTTTAACCCAACCCGTTCGTTGAGAAGCAGACAGGATCAGGTGCAACGCTGGTTTTACAATCCATCCGATTTTACTCTCCATCTAGTTCGCCTTCTCCCATCCTGGTAGTCGCACGATACAACAATGGAGTTGTTGACTAATCACAGCGATCAATCTCTATCAACGAGTCTACAACAGACCCAGACACGAGGTGAGGAAAACCCCCAGTGGTGGAGAGCTTTGGGAACCACAGGTCCAACGTCACCTGTTCCTCCCGAGCTCGCTACACTCACCACATCATGTCTCAAATTACTCTCATGCTGTGTCACAAGATATTTTCTGATACAAATCCAGTTTACATTTGAATGAATCAACACTAACTGCTTCCACCATCTCCCTACGTAGCCTGTTCCATAGATTAACCACTCACTCGCTGAAATAATACGGGGAATCTTAACCCCAAAAATCGGGTGTGTTGAGGTCAGATGGGAGGTTAAAGTGTTAAAAGTCTGAATCCAGAACCCAAACCAGCCCCTTCCAGTTTTAGCTGAGGCAGGACCGGGGTGGGGGGGCAGCCAACCTGCTGCTAGGAGGCGGGACGGGGGGGTGGGCAGCCAATCCGCTGCTGGGAGGTGGGACGGGGGGGCGGGCAGCCAATCCGCTGGTAGGAGGTGGGACGGGGGGGCGGGCAGCCAATCCGCTGCTAGGAGGTGGGACGGGGGGGCGGGCAGCCAATCCGCTGGTAGGAGGTGGGACGGGGGGGCGGGCAGCCAATCCGCTGCTAGGAGGTGGGACGGGGGGGGCGGGCAGCCAATCCGCTGCTAGGAGGTGGGACGGGGGGCGGGCAGCCAATCCGCTGCTAGGAGGCGGGACGGGGGGGCGGGCAGCCAATCCGCTGCTAGGAGGTGGGACGGGGGGGCGGGCAGCCAATCCGCTGCTAGGAGGTGGGACGGCACTTTAAATATTATAATGAGGCTGATTTAACCTGCTCTGGGGTTTAACCGTGGCCGGCCGGAGATCTCGGGTCACAGGATTCTCGGCAGCTGCAGTGAGGCGAGGAGAGCCTCGGGGAACCATCCTTGTGGGCCGGGAGGAGCAGGAGTGATTCTCCCCAGACACCCAGCTCCCCACCATCAACTCCCCCCCCCACCCCCCCGGGGTCAGACCCCCCGGGTCGGGGTTTGCACATACCTGGGGTCGTGACCTCTTGGCCAGACTGTCCACAGGCTGATTCCAGGCGGGGAAGCTGCCCGTGACATCACCACCCGCTGTGGAGTTAAAGCTTTACTTGGTGCGTTGAACCTGCGCTCTACCAGACTCCCCACCACCTCCAAAAGTAAAGATTCTGGCCAATGTTTGCCCAGATTAGTTTTGAATCTCTCCCCCTTCAGGCTCAGGCCTTGTCCTCTGTCCGTGTCGCTGCATGCTCTCGTTGGCTGGACTGGCTAGGCCCACATTTTTGCATTTCTGTGTTTTTTTTCCTTCCTTTACTTTTCTTCATTATTCTTGATTTATACTGGCATTTTTAAAATTCATTCTTGGAAGGTGGGCATGGCTGGCAAGGCAGGGGTCTATTGCCCATCCGACCACACTGGAGAGACACAAGATTGATCCCCTGTTTCAAACGCCTTGGCTCCCCAGGTCGGTTCAATGAGCTTTCGAGGAGGGTAGACCCGGGCCTTTTGATTGAGGCTTATAAAATAATAAAGGGACTAGGCAGTGTTTATGCGGAATTATCATTTCAACTGGATAGGTTACGGGGAGCATCAGCAGTCACGCATATAGGTTACATAAGTGCAGAACTAGTTTGGATATTAGGCAGTTCTGCTTTTCCCAGAGAATAGTGGGCCTGTGGAACAGGTTGCCGGCTCGTGCGCTGAAGGCTGATTCGCTGAACTGAGAGCTGGACCTGATTCTGGCTGGGTCGGAGAACACCTGGTACACCTGGTATCAGCCGTGGCTCAGTGGGTGGCACTCGCTAGGTGGGAGGGGCTAGGAGTGAGCCAGGTGTGACTGGTTGCCTAATTGAAGCTGGGTGTTGGAGGGAGTTTTGTAAAAACTTGGTGGTGGGTTTTGGGGTTTTGTTTCAGGTTTTAGGGCCTTTTTGGCCCACAAAAACAGCCAGATGGCTGCTGAGGGGTCCGGAGTGCCAGGCCCCTCAGAGGACAGTGTTCCCGAGAGGAATTAGGGAAGAAACTGTGGTGGGAAGGGGAAAAAAAAGGCCCAAAGATTTGGGCCGGGACCTCAGGAGGTTTGGTAAAGAAAATACGATGGTGGTGCAGTGTGAAGATAAGAAGATTCGAGCCTGGGATATAATCCAGGCGGTTCATGAGGACTGTGGCGAGGGAAGCTGCTTTGCCTGCAGACCAAAGCCGAATGTGGGATTTGAGGTGACGGTCAGTGGCCATGAGGAGGTGGAAAGACTGTTACTCAGCCTGAAAGTTGGTGAGAAATTCTTGGAGGTGACTCTGCTATATTCAGAGGAGGTGGTGGTTTCATTTTTGAAATTGCCAGTGTACATTGAGGACGAAGTGCTGAGCAAAAAGTTGGAGTCGTGGGACATTAAAATCTGTTCTGAAATAAAGAGGAGGTACTATCCGGGAACACGGGTAGCAAACGGAACCCGGTATGTAAAGGTGCGGTTCCCAGAGGGGGTGAGGTCCCTGGAAGGAGTGCAGTACTTTCATGTGCTGCATGATAACCAAGTAAAGGTGTGCTACTATTGTCTGGGACATGGCCATCTCGTAAGAAACTGTCCAGATTTGTACTGTTACAATTGCGGTGAGTCGGGACATATCACTCGGAGCTGCAAGGCGGAGAGCTGTGGGGTGTGTCACAAAGGCCCCACCCGCTGTGAGTGTGTGGCAGAAGGGAGCGATATGAATGATGAGGAGATGGGAGAAGGAGCAGGAGATGAGAGTGGAATGGCCGGAGGAGCGGTGCAGTCGGAGGACACAGCCGGTAAAATGAAGGAGAAAGGAGCACAGGAAGAGGCACAGGATGGCGGAGTGGAGGATAGGATGGAGATGACGGAAAACACGCCGAGTGCTGTGGAGGGGAACAAAGACAGAAGCGGGCAGTGAGGGTCGAGTGCAGACTCGAGCCTTAGTGCAGTTCAGCTCCCCCTGGGGAGTCGGGGGGAGAGGAGGCGGGAGCGGGGTGTGTGGTGGATGTGGGAGAGGCGGGGAGTCGGATATCTTGGTGAGCGGGACGGGACAGGACCGCGAGAGGGAGCAAGAGGCAGGAGCCTTAAAGGGACAGCAGGATGGGATCGGCGAGATAGAGACGTCAGAAGGGAACAATTTAGGTGCGCCATTGTCCCATAGAGAGAGGGAACAGGGTGCAAGGGTCAGAGGTGGCGATGTGGTCAAAGGGGGCGGCACAGTGGGAGAAACTGCGATAGCAGGAAGACTCTCTATGGGAGATGAAGTATCTGACAGGGAGCAGGATTATGTATCGGACGGGGAGCAGGCACAGGGGGTTGCAGAAGAGCTTGAGTGTGAGGTATTAGAGGGGGACAGAGACATGGAAGTCAGGGGGTGGGGTGGCATCATGTGGAAAGGGAAAGGTTAGTGAGGGGCAGAAGGAGGGAGGAAGGGCAGCTCCTGGGCCCAAACTTAATGCAAGGAAGAGGCTGAAACAGCAGGGAAAGTTTAAACAGGAGGGGAAAAAGAGTCGGAGGCTGCAGGAAAAAGCAACAGCTGCCCGAGAAGTTGGGAAGGAGCATGTGAGGAGGGAAGGGCCAGAGATTAAATGATGGGGAGATTATCAGGCATACTTCCCTTCTTTGGAGCCATGATTACATTGGTCTCGATTAATGTGAACGGACTGAGGGGTGAGAAGAAATTGCAGCAGTTGTTGCAGGGTTTTAAAGGTACAGGTAAACTACCCTTTATCCGGACTTCCGAAAACCGAAACCCTCTAAAAACCGAAGGTTTTTTCGTTCAGTGTAAGTCGTGCGTACGAACGAAAAAACCTTCGGTTTTTAGAGGGTTCCGGTTTCGGAAGTTCGGATAAAGGGTAAGTCGTGCGCATGACCCCCCGCCGACCCCCCCGGCCCCGACAACCACCGACCCCGCCAGCCCCGACAACCGCCGACCCCCCCGCGGACCCCGCCGGCCCCGACCCCCGCCGACCCCGACTGACTTACGCTGAGCGTCAGCGTAAGTCGTGCGCACGACCCCCCGCCGACCCCCCCCGCGGACCCCCGCCGACCCACCTTCCGAAATCCGAAATTCTCCTTTATCCGAAACTCGGCTGGTCCCGAGGTTTTCGGATAAAGGATAGTCTACCTGTACAGACTTGTTGTGTCTGCAAGAAACCTTTTGGGATGAGGATATCCTAGAAAGAGTTCAGAAGGTTTGGAAGGGAGAGGTGTTTGCGAGTTGTGCAAACAATAACCGTAGAGGGGTGGCTGTTTTGGTGAGTCCGTCCATAAAAGAGAACGTTGCCTTGATGGACAAGGACGCTGAGGGGAGATTTTTACGGCTAAGGGTAAAAATGGAGGGATTTAATTGCGATCTCTTTAATATGTATGCACCGAACAACCATTGCAAGCGTTGCGAGTTTTTTCGGGGGTTATTCACTGAAGCGGCAGAGGTGGAAAATCCTTGTATAGTGGGGGATTTTAATGTATTTTTACCTCGGATGGACATTTCAGCCCAGATGACCATTAAGGATGATAACTCCAGAGGGATGATTGTAAAAATGATGGCAAATTTAAATTTGAGAGACTTATGGAGGGACCGGAACCCCATAAAAAGGGAGTTCTTCAGAGCAGGTTGGGTGGGTGATGTTTTAAAACAGAGCCGAATAGATTTTGTGTTAATGCGGGAAGGGTTAAGTTCGGAGGTGATGGAGATTTATTATAAAAAAGTATTTTTTAGTGATCACTAGGCTTTGGTTCTTAGAATTAGGAACAGCAGAGTTAAGATCGGTTCAGGGGTGTGGATTTTAAACAATCAATACCTGAAAGAAATTGCTTATAAAGATGGGATTATAAATATAATAAAGAATACTCGGAAGGAACCTTTGTTCTTGAAAGAAAGAAGAGTTTGGTGGGACAATTTCAAATATGAGGTAAAAGTTTTTTCGGTACGTTATGGGAAAAAGAGGGCGGCAGCTAACCAGCGTCGAGAAGAGAATATAAATAAAAGGTTTACGGATGTCTGTAAAGCAGTTGACGGAGGGGATAAGGGAGCGGAGACTAAGTTCCGGGTGCTAAAGGAAGAGTGGGAATTATTGCAAGCTGAAAAATGCAAGGGGGCCATTCTCCGTGCAAAGGCTAGAGATGCATTGGAGGGCGAAAGATGCACTAGATATTTTCTAGAGCAAGAAAAGCTGCAACAGAGATTATCGTTAATTGAAGAGTTGAAGGTTGGGGAGAAGATCATTCATGAAAGTGGGGAGATTTTAGAGGCGGCTAGCAGCTTTTATCAAGAATTATATACTAAAGAAGACATTTCCAATTTGGCGATGGAGAAGGTTACTGCTTTTATTGAAGAGGGTTTAATGGAGGATGAGAGAAGCATGTGTGACAAAGAAGTAGGATTAGCGGAAATAAAAGTAGCAATAAGTGGAATGAAGGCGGGGGGAAAGCCCAGGGTCCGATGGACTAAGTGCAGAATTTTATAAAGAATTTTGCAAGATTTTAAGTCCATTGCTCTTAGAAGTTTTTAAGGAAATTAAAATTGAGGGAAGCCTGGCCCCATCTATGAGGAGAGGGATTATGAAGAATTGGAGGCCCATCACATTATTAAATGTGGATTATAAGATCTTGGCGAGGGTTATGGCAAATCGTTTGAAGGAGGTGTTACCGGAGATAGTTTGGCCCTCTCAGTCCTATGGAGTCATAGGCCGGGACATCGCAGACTCTGTGGTCTCAATCCGAGATGTGATAGAGCTCATGGAAGAGAGTGGGAGGGAGGCTTATGTATTAAAGATAGATCAAGAGAAAGCCTTTGATAGGGTCTCTCATGAGTTTTTATTGAAGGTTTTAGAAGCATTTGGTTTCAAGGAAAATTTTGTTCAGTGGATAAGGATTTTTTATTCAAACATATTTAGCTGTGTTAAATGTAATGGTTTTTTATCTAAGTATTTTCCGATACAGAGATCAGTGAGACAGGGTTGTCCCCTGTCCCCATTGTTGTACACATTGGTAGCAGAACCATTAGGTTACATGATGCGAAAGAAACAAGGCGTAGTTGGGATTGTGGTCCCCAGTTCTGGGCTGGTGTCGGTGATACACCAATATGCAGATGACACAACCTTAACATTGAGAAATGGGGAGTCAGTGAGGAAAGCTATGGAGGTAGTAGAGGAATATTGTAGAGCTTCAGGTGCCAGAGTGAATTATAGTAAGTCCCAATGCCTGGTTGCAGGGAGGGGTAGGGGGGAATGGTTGGGGGTATGTCCCTTTAAGGTGGTGGAGGTTTTGGAAGTTTTGGGGGTGCATATGGGGTGCAAGAAAGACAGGGATGAAGTGGATCGATTAAATTGGGAACCGAAGGTTTTGAAAATTAAAAAGATTTTGGGAAGATGGGAAAGAAGGTGGTTGAAAGTGCAAGGAAGAGCGACAGTGGTGTCTGCTCTCCTGCTATCTAAGCTATGGTACTTATTGACGGTGGAGGATATTCCTGAGTGGGCGGAAAAGTCCATCCGAGAGGCTTGTGTGAGGTTTTTATGGGAAGGGAAACCAGCCTTGGTGGCTTACAATACCATCATTGGACAGAGAAATCAGGGAGGACTCAATTTCCCAGATATTGATTTGAAGAAAAAATCCTTTAGAATCAAATGGGTGAAGAGATTTCTTCAGAAGTCAAATACAAGTTTTTGGAAGAGTTGTTTTGAGCATTTTTTAAAACGAAGTGGGATAGGAGGGCAGGGGATATTGTATATGGAATACAATAATATGTTTTTGAAATCGATTAAACTTCTCCCTAGGCTTTATAAGGGGGTTGTAGAGACTTGGGCTCAATTTTTAAAAAGTGTGCAGTTTATGCCCAAGGGGGCTGAGGAATTTTTAGAACAGCCCGTATTTTTGAACAGGTGGGTCAATATCGAAGGAGAGGTTTTATTTAATCAAGCTTTTATAAAAGCTGGGATTATATCTGTGAAAGATGTATTATACGAGGTGATTCCAGGTTGGTTGCCGGAAGCGATAGTGAGGGACATGGTGTGGGAGGAGGATCAGGAGGTAGAGGAAAAAGCAATAGGAATTATGTATGAGAAGATTGTGAGGGCAATGCCACAGGATTGGATGGAAGAAATAAATGCGGAAATCTCCAAAGGAAGTAAAATACGTCCTGCTTTTCCAAGCTTTGTACTGGAGAAAGGGGGAGAGTTGGTACAATTTGACAAATGTAATACTCGAGATTTCTATGAGGTATTTAGAGAATGGAGATTCAAGACACCTGCTGGTCAGGAGTTTTGGCAGAGTATATACCCACAACTGGACTTCAACAGGATTTGGAAGGGAGTGTGGGCGAATTTTAAATGTCCAGAGTGGGTTGAACTGGATTTCAAATTGGCTCATAACCGGATTTTTACCATGACGGTCTTGTGCAAGATTGGGCGAGTGGAGGCGGCAACTTGTCCAGTGTGTGGGACTCGGGATGAGACTCTGTCCCATTTACTGGTGTTATGTCCGCAGTTAAATGACTTTAAGTACTATGTTCGACAGTTGTGTGAAGCTTTTTTGCTGGGTGGGGACCGAAGATCGAGAATGGGAATCCCGTGGGACTCAATTTTGAGATGGGGACTGCAGGAGAGTCTGCCCGAGTCTAGCGGAGCGGCAATTAATTTAATGTTCAGTTTGGCTAGATTCGTGATTGTGCAAAGAAGGAATGCTCTGTTTTTTAAGGGGAGGAGAATCAATCTAAAAGAGTATTTTAAATATAAGCTAAAAGATCATTATAAGGCTCTGTGGATGTTTTATTCAGAAAGGAATTTAAGGACAGTATTTTACAACCAATTTTTAAAGTACAATTGATTAATATATGTTACAGGAGACAAATTAAACTTCAGGTTTTGATGTTAAAGTGTGGTGGCGGAATGGCTGTGCAGGGCGGTGGAATTGATTTGTATCATACAGTGAAATGATCAAGATGTTGTAAATGTTCTTAATGTTCAATAAAGTATATTTATAAAAAAAAAGTGGGTAGCATCCTTGCCTCTAAGTCACGAAGGTTGTGGGTTCAAGTCCCCACTCCAGAGACTTGAGCACATAAAGCTAGGCTGAAACTCCAGTGCAGTGCTGAGGGAGTGCTGCACTGTCAGAGGTGCCGTCTTTTGAATGAGACGTTAAACCGAGGCCCCGTCTACTCTCTCAGGTGGATGTAATAGATCCCAAGGCTACTATTTCAAAGAAGAGCAGGGGAGTTCTCCCCAGTGTCCTGGACCAATATTTCTCCCTCAACCAACATAACAAAAACAGATAATCTGGTCATTATCACATTGCTGTTTGTGGGAGCTTGCTGTGGGTCAATTGGCTGCTGTGTTTCTCACATTACAACAGTGACTCCACTTCAAAAGTACTTCATTGGTTGTAAAACACTTTGAGACGTCCGGTGGTCATGAAAGGCGCTCTATAAATGTAATTCTTTCTTTATTATATGCGGTCCATACCCTGTAATAGAAATTAGTCAAGATGATCTCCTGGATTCGTTTTGCTCGCCTAAAGGAGTCAGAGAGGAATTTTTCAGATATTTTTCCCTTAGACCTTTACGTGCTTTTTTGCCTCTCCCAGGAGATTAACGGGCTCCAGGTGGATCGGGAGTGTCTGTATCGTGATGTATACGGCACACAACTATATAGGACAGGCAGTGGGCCTTTTACTGTCCTTTACTTTCATATGTTCCTAACGGCGAGTGTCTCACCTCCTGACTCCCCAAAGCCTTTCCACCATCTACAAGGCACAAGTCAGGAGTGTGATGGAATACTCTCCACTTGCCTGGATGAGTGCAGCTCCAACAACACTCAAGAAGCTCGACACCATCCAGGACAAAGCAGCCTCGCTTGATTGGCACCCCATCCACCACCTTAAACATTCACTCCCTCCACTACCGGCGCTACGTGGCTGCAGTGTGTACCATCTATAAGATGCACTGCAGCAACTCGCCAAGGCTTCTTCGGCAGCACCTCCCAAACCCGCGACCTCTTCCACCTAGAAGGACAAGGGCAGCAGGTGCATGGGAACACCACCACCTCCAGGTTCCCCTCCAAGTCCCACATCATCCTGACTTGGACCTAAATTGCCGTTCCTTCATCGTCACTGGGTCAAAGTCCTTAAACCTTTACCACACGGACTGCAGCAGCTCAAGAAGGCGGCTCACCACCACCTTCTCAAGGGCAATTAGGGATGGGCAATAAATGCCGGCCTTGTCAGCGATGTTCAATGGTTACGATAACATAGTGATTATGTTACTGAACTAGTAATCTAGGAACCTGGATTAGTGATCTAGGAACCTGGAATGTGATCTAGGAACCTGGATTAGTGATCTAGGAACCTGGACTAGTAATCTAGGAACCTGGACTAGTGATCTAGGAACCTGGACTAGTGATCTAGGAACCTGGACTAGTAATCTAGGAACCTGGATTAGTGATCTAGGAACATAGACTAGAGATCTAGGAACATGGACTAGTAATCTAAGGAACCTGGACTAGTGATCTAGGAACCTGGACTAGTAATCTAGGAACCTGGACTAGTAATCTAGGAAACTGGACTAGTGATCTAGGAACCTGGACTAGTAATCTAGGAACCTGGACTAGTAATCTAGCAACCTGGACTAGTGATCTAGGAACCTGGACTAGTGATCTAGGAACCTGGAATAGTAATCTAGGAACCTGGACTAGTGATCTAGGAACCTGGACTAGTAATCTAGGAACCTGGAGTAGTGATCTAGGAACCTGGATTAGTGATCTAGGAACCTGGATTAGTGATCTAGGAACCTGGACTAGTGATCTAAGAACCTGGACTAGTAATCTAGGAACCTGGACTAGTGATCTAGGAACCTGGACTAGTAATCTAGGAACCTGGACTAGTGATCTCGGAACCTGGATTAGTGATCTAGGAACCTGGACTAGTGATCTAGGAACCTGGACTAGTAATCTAGGAACCTGGATTAGTGATCTAGGAACCTGGACTAGTGATCTAGGAACCTGGACTAGTGATCTAGGAACCTGGACTAGTAATCTAGGAACCTGGACTAGTGATCTAGGAACCTGGACTAGTGATCTAGGAACCTGGATTAGTGATCTAGGAACCTGGACTAGTGATCTCGGAACCTGGACTAGTAATCTAGGAACCTGGACTAGTGATCTAAGAACCTGGACTAGTAATCTAAGGAACCTGGACTAGTGATCTAGGAACCTGGACTAGTAATCTAGGAACCTGGAGTAGTGATCTAGGAACCTGGACTAGTGATCTCGGAACCTGGACGAGTAATCTAGGAACCTGGACTAGTGATCTAAGAACCTGGACTAGTAATCTAAGGAACCTGGACTAGTGATCTAGGAACCCGGACTAGTGATCTCGGAACCTGGACTAGTAATCTAGGAACCTGGACTAGTGATCTAGGAACCTGGACTAGTAATCTAGGAACCTGGACTAGTGATCAAGGAACCTGGACTAGTAATCTAGAAACCTGGACTAGTGATCTAGCAACCTGGACTAGTGATCTAGGAACGTGGACTAGTACTCTTGGAACGTGGACTAGTAATCTAGGAACCTGGACTAGTGATCTAGGAACCTGGACTAGTAATCTAGGAACCTGGACTAGTGATCTAGGAACCTGGACTAGTGATCTAAGGAACCTGGACTAGTGATCTAAGGAACCTGGACTAGTGATCTAGGAACCTGGACTAGTGATCTAGGAACCTGGACCAGTGATCTAGGAACCTGGTTTAGTGATCTAGCAACCTGGACCAGTGATCTAGGAACCTGGTTTAGTGATCTAGGAACCTGGACTCGTGATCTAGGAACCTGGACCAGTGATCTAGGAACCTGGACTAGTAATCTAGGAACCTGGACTCGTGATCTAGGAACATGGACTAGTGATCTAGGAACCTGGACTAGTAATCTAAGGAACCTGGACTAGTGATCTAGGAACCTGGACTAGTAATCTAGGAACCTGGACTAGTGATCTAGGAACCTGGACTAGTAATCTAGGAACCTGGACTCGTGATCTAGGAACATGGACTAGTGATCTAGGAACCTGGACTAGTGATCTAGGAACCTGGACTAGTAATCTAGGAACCTGGACTAGTAATCTAAGGAACCTGGACTAGTGATCTAGGAACCTGGACCAGTGATCTAGGAACCTGGACTAGTGATCTAGGAACCTGGACTAGTAATCTAAGGAACCTGGACTAGTGATCTAGGAACCTGGACTAGTGATCTCAGAACCTGGACTAGTAATCTAGGAACCTGGACTAGTGATCTTGGAACCTGGACTAGTGATCTCAGAACCTGGACAATAATCTAGGAACCTGGACTAGTGATCTAGGAACCTGGACTAGTGATCTCAGAACCTGGACTAGTAATCTAGGAACCTGGACTAGTGATCTAGGAACCTGGACTAGTGATCTCAGAACCTGGACTAGTAATCTAGGAACCTGGACTAGTAATCTAAGGAACCTGGACTAGTGATCTAGGAACCTGGACTAGTGATCTCAGAGCCTGGACTAGTAATCTAGGAACCTGGACTAGTGATCTAGGAACCTGGACTAGTAATCTAGGAACCTGGACTAGTGATCTAGGAACCTGGACTAGTAATCGAAGGAACCTGGACTAGTGATCTAGGAACCTGGACTAGTGATCTAGGAACCTGGACTGGTAATCTAGGAACCTGGAGTAGTAATCTAGGAAACTGGACTAGTAATCTAGGAACCTGGACTAGTGATCTAGGAACCTGGACTGGTAATCTAAGGAACCTGGACTGGTGATCTAGGAACCTGGACTAGTGATCTAGGAACCTGGACTAGTGATCTAGGAACCTGGACCAGTGATCTAGGAACCTGGTTTAGTGATCTAGCAACCTGGACCAGTGATCTAGGAACCTGGTTTAGTGATCTAGGAACCTGGACTCGTGATCTAGGAACCTGGACCAGTGATCTAGGAACCTGGACTAGTAATCTAGGAACCTGGACTCGTGATCTAGGAACATGGACTAGTGATCTAGGAACCTGGACTAGTAATCTAAGGAACCTGGACTAGTGATCTAGGAACCTGGACTAGTAATCTAGGAACCTGGACTAGTGATCTAGGAACCTGGACTAGTAATCTAGGAACCTGGACTCGTGATCTAGGAACCTGGACCAGTGATCTAGGAACCTGGACTAGTGATCTAGGAACCTGGACTAGTAATCTAAGGAACCTGGACTAGTGATCTAGGAACCTGGACTAGTGATCTCAGAACCTGGACTAGTAATCTAGGAACCTGGACTAGTGATCTTGGAACCTGGACTAGTGATCTCAGAACCTGGACAATAATCTAGGAACCTGGACTAGTGATCTAGGAACCTGGACTAGTGATCTCAGAACCTGGACTAGTGATCTCAGAACCTGGACTAGTAATCTAGGAACCTGGACTAGTAATCTAAGGAACCTGGACTAGTGATCTAGGAACCTGGACTAGTGATCTCAGAGCCTGGACTAGTAATCTAGGAACCTGGACTAGTGATCTAGGAACCTGGACTAGTAATCTAGGAACCTGGACTAGTGATCTAGGAACCTGGACTAGTAATCGAAGGAACCTGGACTAGTGATCTAGGAACCTGGACTAGTGATCTAGGAACCTGGACTGGTAATCTAGGAACCTGGACTAGTAATCTAGGAAACTGGACTAGTAATCTAGGAACCTGGACTAGTGATCTAGGAACCTGGACTGGTAATCTAAGGAACCTGGACTGGTGATCTAGGAACCTGGACTAGTGATCTAGGAACCTGGACTAGTAATCGAAGGAACCTGGACTAGTGATCTAGGAACCTGGATTAGTGATCTAGGAACCTGGACTAGTGATCTAGGAACCTGGACTAGTGATCTAGGAACCTGGACTAGTAATCTAGGAACCTGGACTAGTGATCTAGGAACCTGGACTAGTGATCTAGGAACCTGGATTAGTGATCTAGGAACCTGGACTAGTGATCTCGGAACCTGGACTAGTAATCTAGGAACCTGGACTAGTGATCTAAGAACCTGGACTAGTAATCTAAGGAACCTGGACTAGTGATCTAGGAACCTGGACTAGTAATCTAGGAACCTGGAGTAGTGATCTAGGAACCTGGACTAGTGATCTCGGAACCTGGACGAGTAATCTAGGAACCTGGACTAGTGATCTAAGAACCTGGACTAGTAATCTAAGGAACCTGGACTAGTGATCTAGGAACCCGGACTAGTGATCTCGGAACCTGGACTAGTAATCTAGGAACCTGGACTAGTGATCTAGGAACCTGGACTAGTAATCTAGGAACCTGGACTAGTGATCAAGGAACCTGGACTAGTAATCTAGAAACCTGGACTAGTGATCTAGCAACCTGGACTAGTGATCTAGGAACGTGGACTAGTACTCTTGGAACGTGGACTAGTAATCTAGGAACCTGGACTAGTGATCTAGGAACCTGGACTAGTAATCTAGGAACCTGGACTAGTGATCTAGGAACCTGGACTAGTGATCTAAGGAACCTGGACTAGTGATCTAAGGAACCTGGACTAGTGATCTAGGAACCTGGACTAGTGATCTAGGAACCTGGACTAGTGATCTAGGAACCTGGACCAGTGATCTAGGAACCTGGTTTAGTGATCTAGCAACCTGGACCAGTGATCTAGGAACCTGGTTTAGTGATCTAGGAACCTGGACTCGTGATCTAGGAACCTGGACCAGTGATCTAGGAACCTGGACTAGTAATCTAGGAACCTGGACTCGTGATCTAGGAACATGGACTAGTGATCTAGGAACCTGGACTAGTAATCTAAGGAACCTGGACTAGTGATCTAGGAACCTGGACTAGTAATCTAGGAACCTGGACTAGTGATCTAGGAACCTGGACTAGTAATCTAGGAACCTGGACTCGTGATCTAGGAACATGGACTAGTGATCTAGGAACCTGGACTAGTGATCTAGGAACCTGGACTAGTAATCTAGGAACCTGGACTAGTAATCTAAGGAACCTGGACTTGTGATCTAGGAACCTGGACCAGTGATCTAGGAACCTGGACTAGTGATCTAGGAACCTGGACTAGTAATCTAAGGAACCTGGACTAGTGATCTAGGAACCTGGACTAGTGATCTCAGAACCTGGACTAGTAATCTAGGAACCTGGACTAGTGATCTTGGAACCTGGACTAGTGATCTCAGAACCTGGACAATAATCTAGGAACCTGGACTAGTGATCTAGGAACCTGGACTAGTGATCTCAGAACCTGGACTAGTAATCTAGGAACCTGGACTAGTGATCTAGGAACCTGGACTAGTGATCTCAGAACCTGGACTAGTAATCTAGGAACCTGGACTAGTAATCTAAGGAACCTGGACTAGTGATCTAGGAACCTGGACTAGTGATCTCAGAGCCTGGACTAGTAATCTAGGAACCTGGACTAGTGATCTAGGAACCTGGACTAGTAATCTAGGAACCTGGACTAGTGATCTAGGAACCTGGACTAGTAATCGAAGGAACCTGGACTAGTGATCTAGGAACCTGGACTAGTGATCTAGGAACCTGGACTGGTAATCTAGGAACCTGGACTAGTAATCTAGGAAACTGGACTAGTAATCTAGGAACCTGGACTAGTGATCTAGGAACCTGGACTGGTAATCTAAGGAACCTGGACTGGTGATCTAGGAACCTGGACTAGTGATCTAGGAACCTGGACTAGTGATCTAGGAACCTGGACCAGTGATCTAGGAACCTGGTTTAGTGATCTAGCAACCTGGACCAGTGATCTAGGAACCTGGTTTAGTGATCTAGGAACCTGGACTCGTGATCTAGGAACCTGGACCAGTGATCTAGGAACCTGGACTAGTAATCTAGGAACCTGGACTAGTAATCTAAGGAACCTGGACTAGTGATCTAGGAACCTGGACTAGTAATCTAGGAACCTGGACTAGTGATCTAGGAACCTGGACTAGTAATCTAGGAACCTGGACTCGTGATCTAGGAACATGGACTAGTGATCTAGGAACCTGGACTAGTGATCTAGGAACCTGGACTAGTAATCTAGGAACCTGGACTAGTAATCTAAGGAACCTGGACTAGTGATCTAGGAACCTGGACCAGTGATCTAGGAACCTGGACTAGTGATCTAGGAACCTGGACTAGTAATCTAAGGAACCTGGACTAGTGATCTAGGAACCTGGACTAGTGATCTCAGAACCTGGACTAGTAATCTAGGAACCTGGACTAGTGATCTTGGAACCTGGACTAGTGATCTCAGAACCTGGACAATAATCTAGGAACCTGGACTAGTGATCTAGGAACCTGGACTAGTGATCTCAGAACCTGGACTAGTAATCTAGGAACCTGGACTAGTGATCTAGGAACCTGGACTAGTGATCTCAGAACCTGGACTAGTAATCTAGGAACCTGGACTAGTAATCTAAGGAACCTGGACTAGTGATCTAGGAACCTGGACTAGTGATCTCAGAGCCTGGACTAGTAATCTAGGAACCTGGACTAGTGATCTAGGAACCTGGACTAGTAATCTAGGAACCTGGACTAGTGATCTAGGAACCTGGACTAGTAATCGAAGGAACCTGGACTAGTGATCTAGGAACCTGGACTAGTGATCTAGGAACCTGGACTGGTAATCTAGGAACCTGGACTAGTAATCTAGGAAACTGGACTAGTAATCTAGGAACCTGGACTAGTGATCTAGGAACCTGGACTGGTAATCTAAGGAACCTGGACTGGTGATCTAGGAACCTGGACTAGTGATCTAGGAACCTGGACTAGTAATCTAGGAACCTGGACTAGTGATCTAGGAACCTGGACTAGTGATCTAGGAACCTGGACTAGTAATCTAGGAACCCGGACTAGTGATCTAGGAACCTGGACTGGTAATCTAGGAACCTGGACTAGTGATCTAGGAACCTGGACTAGTGATCTAGGAACCTGGACTAGTAATCTAAGGAACCTGGACTAGTGATCTAGGAACCTGGACTAGTGATCTAGGAACCTGGACTAGTGATCTAGGAACCTGGACTAGTAATCTAGGAACCTGGACTAGTGATCTAAGGAACCTGGACTAGTGATCTAAGGAACCTGGACTAGTGATCTAGGAACCTGGACTAGTAATCTAGGAACCTGGACTAGTAATCTAGGAACCTGGACTAGTGATCTAGGAACCTGGACTAGTAATCTAGGAACCTGGACTAGTGATCTAGGAACCTGGACTAGTGATCTAGGAACCTGGACTAGTGATCTAGGAACCTGGACTTGTGATCTAGGAACCTGGCCTAGTGATCTAGGAACCTGGACTAGTAATCTAGGAACCTGGACTAGTGATCTCGGAACCTGGACTAGTAATCTAGGAACCTGGACTAGTAATCTAGGAACCTGGACTAGTGATCTAGGAACCTGGACTAGTAATCTAGGAACCTGGACTAGTGATCTAGGAACCTGGACTAGTGATCTAGGAACCTGGACTAGTAATCTAAGAACCTGGACTAGTAATCTAAGGAACCTGGACTAGTAATCTAGGAACCTGGACTAGTGATCTAGGAACCTGGACTAGTAATCTAGGAACCTGGATTAGTGATCTAGGAACCTGGACTAGTAATCTAGGAACCTGGATTAGTGATCTAGGAACCTGGACTAGTAATCTAGGAACCTGGACTAGTGATCTAGGAACCTGGACTAGTAATCTAGGAACCTGGACTAGTAATCTAGGAACCTGGACTAGTGAAAATAGGAACCTGGACTAGTGATCTAGGAACCTGGACTAGTGATCTGGGAACCTGGACTAGTGATCTGGGAACCTGGACTAGTGATCTAGGAACCTGGACTAGTGATCTAAGGAACCTGGACTAGTGATCTAGAAGCGTGAGTTTAAATCTCACCACGGCAGTGCGAGAATTTGAATTCAGTTTATAAAAAATAAATCTGAGATCAGTAAAAGGGATCATGAAACTGTTGGATTGTTGTAAAAACCCAGCTGGTTCACTAATGAATGGAAAGGTAAAGGCACAGACAGCGACAGAAAGGGACACAAACAGCGACAGCGATTAAGCCAGAGATTTTTAAAGAGGCACAGGTACAGATCTTGACAGATGCAGACAGTGGGGTACAGCTACAGGCAGACAAGCACAGGAAACACAGCAATAGACAAAAAGCAGTCACATCCCTCTGATTTTAGGGTTGATTTGTGAGCAGACTGTGCCCAGAGCCTCTCACTGTGCCGATCAGTACAGCAACTTTGCAGTTAGTCAGTTCATTCCGTTCGTGGTAAATGTGAAGTCAGCCAACAGTGATCGGCAGGAGTTTGTGGAATTACTTAGACGATATCACAAGCAGCTGATCTGTTTATTTTTGAAGTGATTTACAATCCTTCTTACCTGATCTGAATTTTAGCAGGTTGCAAGGACTAGTCTGTAGCCATCCCAAACAGCAGGCTGTCACTCCCCTGCTGGTGTTGAGCATCTGGGGGTTTGGCAGCCTGGCAGTGATGGGACTGAAGTAGTAACTTGGATGTCTTGAGTTCAAATCCCACCAT
Source organism: Somniosus microcephalus (assembly GCF_052327205.1). Lineage (NCBI taxonomy): Eukaryota > Metazoa > Chordata > Chondrichthyes > Squaliformes > Somniosidae > Somniosus > Somniosus microcephalus. The sequence goes on along the minus strand of NC_140988.1, from coordinate 384,109,084 downwards.
GGCAAACTCAACCACTCTGGTGATTTGTGGACTGGCCCTATGAAAGCTGCTGACTGTTGTAAACACCCAACTGGATCACGAATGGCCTCCCCCAGCCAGTCTGACCTCAGACGATTCCAGGCTCGCAGCGCATGCTCCGCTCCTAATGATCTCAGGACAGCGAGGGATGGGCGATAAAGAAACTGTTAAAAGCGCGGTGCTTACCTGTCCGTTAGCAGCTGCACACTGAAGGTGCTGAGGGAGCTGTGCCCGCGACTGGCCAGTCTGTGTCGACTGCTCCCAGTCACCTCTCGGCACCCTGTGTGTTCAAAGCCTTGCACACGATGGGGAGTTGAAATAAAATGCACATTTCCAGTAATCGGACATGCTCCAGCAACCAGTGAGAACACGGCATTCTCACTGCAAGGTCAGCTCGCTCGCTCCATTCAAACACTAACTAACTGAATTGCAACAGTGACATTCTGTTCAAAAATGAATTCAAGTGAAGATACATTTTAAACAGAGTTGCACAATGTACAGGCACACTCAGTGTCATAAATCGCAACTTCTACAAGAAGTAACTCAGGAAGTACTACTGAACGGCCAGCTGACGGCGCCGTCCAAGGAGTATAAATACTCGGGGGTGGGCCCACCTTGACCAGAGACAGTCTGGAAACAGGAAGCTAGTGACTACTAACTAGACCTCCATGTTTTGTTACAAGTCGATTAAAGCCTTGCTTTATGTACACCCAAGTGCGTAGTGAGTCTTTATTACGTCACTCAGGTCTTACACCCCGCCTCTGACCCGTGCCTTTCATCCCCATTTCCCGGCCCCCAAACTGGCCTTTTAGTCTGTTTCATTTCCTGTGTTTTTTCAGTCCTGACGAAGGGTTTCGAGCTGAAACGTTGACTCTGTTTCTCTCTCCACGGATGTTGCCGGGCCTGCTGAGTTTCTCCAGCATTTTCTGTTGTTGCTGCCTTTAGCTGTGACTCCCCACAGCGAGTGGGTCAGGGTATCAGTGCTACACTCGGTGCAATGCCCAAAACGGAACGCCCTGCTCCAGAGGGGGTCTGACCAGCGTTCTGTACAACTGAAGCATCACTTCCTCTGCTTTGTATTCCAGACCCCTTGTGACATTCCGGCACTTTCAGGCTATTGAAAAATTGGGGGTGGGGGTGGTATCTGGAGGTCTTTAACTAGAATCGCCCCCACTTGGTCCACTGTTCCAGGTAGTGGCCAGGGTATAAACTACATAAAATATATTCTTCTCATTGTTCAGTCTAGTCAAGGACACAACCATCTCCGAGAAAGCTGTTAATCTACAAGATGCACTGCAGCGACTCGCCAAGGCTTCTTCGGCAGCACCTCCCAAACCCGCGACCTCTTCCACCTAGAAGGACAAGGGCAGCAGGCGCATGGGAACACCACCACCTCCAAGTTCCCCTCCAAGTCACACACCATCCTGACTTGGAAATATATCAGCCGTTCCTTCATCGTCGCTGGGTCAAAATCCTGGAACTCCCTCCCTAACAGCACTGTGGGAGCACCTTCACCACACGGACTGCAGCGGTTCAAGAAGGCGGCTCGCCACCACCTTCTCCAGGGTAACTAGGGATGGGCAATAAATGCTGGCCTTGCCAGCGACGCCCACATCCCAGGAGCGAATAAAAAAAGAATGAACTATTCTTAACTGCTCTTTCCTGATTGACACTAGATTGAGCATTGCCTCCTGATGTGGTGCATTATTTCCAGGTGATTTACGTTTCTCGTGAGTGCACTCGCATGTCCCTCCTCCTGACCCCCTGCTTCTGGTTATTATTAAATTTGCCATCGCTCCTGATCACCGAGGGCGTGGACTGCACCCTGTTGGTGGTGCAGTTTTCCTGTTTACACCTCATACACCCAGTAGCTTCAGTTGAATGACACATCCCCATTTAATCTCAGTCATGAGTCCAGGTAACTGAAAATCATTACCCATTAAAGCACAGATTAAAAGTTCAGAACAAACTGTGAGGGAACCATCTGTACCTTTACAATCCGATAACGTCTCGCTGTTAAAATTCTCATCCTTGTTTTCAAATCCCCCCGTGGCCTCACCCCTCCCTATCTCCGTAACCTCCTCCAGCCCCACAACCCCCCCGCGATCTCTGCTCATCCCCCATTTTCTTCGCCCTGCCATTGGTGGCTGTGTCTGCACCCGCCTACCCTCTGGAATTCCCTCCCTAAAACTCTCTACCTCTCCCCCTCCTCCTTTATGAAGCTCCTTAAAGCTTCCCTCTGTGACCAAGCACCTGTCCTAACATCTCCTTATGGGGCTCGCTGTCAAATTTTGTTGGATAATCGCTCCTGGCACGTTTTACTACGTTAAAGATGAAATATAAATGCAAGCCGCTATTGTTTTGGTTTATTTGGTTTATAAACCCTTCCTGGACCTCTTTGTGCCTGTTGCGATCTCGTCTTTGTTTCTCAATGTGTGGGTGGTCCCCTCCTGATGGTTTGTGCAGGTCGTATTGTCAGTTCAGAGAGGCCACTGGGTTCTTGCAGAACCCGGACACATGGATGTCCCGAGGTTTGATACTTTTTCGAACAAGTGACGCTGAAGCTGAGTTGATTGACAGCAGAGGCAGGAGTGAACACAGTTGCCTTGGAAGCCAATCGTCATATGAGGTAAACGTCATGGCTCCCACCCACCCTTCCAGCAATTTGTGTCGGAAGCTCAGAAAGGACACTAGGTTAAAACTGGGCCCGTTTTTTATATTTATTCATTCTCGGCTATGTGGGCGTCGCTGGCAAGGCCGGCATTTATTCCCCATCTCTAATTGCCCTTGAGAAGGTGGTGGGTGAGCCGCCTTCTTGAACCACTGCAGTACCCGGGGTAGTACTGAGGGAGCGCCGCACTGTTGATGGGGCAGTACTGAGGGAGCACCGCACTGTCGGCGGGGCAGTACTGAGGGAGCGCTGCACCGTCGGAGCAGCAGTACTGAAGGAGTGCCGCACTGTCGGAGGGGCTGTACTGAGGGAGCGCCGCACTGTCGGAGGGGCAGTACTGAGGGAGCGCTGCACTGTCGGAGGGGCGGTACTGAGGGAGTGCCACACTGTCGGAGGGGCAGTACTGAGGGAGCGCCACACTGTCGGAGGGGCGCTACTGACGGAGTGCCGCACTGTTGGAGGGGCAGTACTGAGGGAGTGCCGCACTGTCGAAGGGGCGGTACTGAGGGAGCGCCGCACTGTCGGAGGGGCAGTACTGAGGGAGCGCCGCACTGTCGGAGGGGCAGTACTGAGGGAGCGCTGCACTGTCGGAGGGGCAGTACTGAGGGAGTGCTGCATTGTCGGAGGGGCAGTACTGAGGGAGCGCCCCACTGTCGGAGGGGCGATACTGAGGGAGCGCTGCACTGTCGGAGGGGCAGTACTGAGGGAGCGCTGCACTGTCGGAGGGGCGGTACTGAGGGAGTGCCACACTGTTGGAGGGGCAGTACTGAGGGAGCGCCACACTGTCGAAGGGGCGGTACTGAGGGAGCACCACACTGTCGGAGGGGCGGTACTGAGGGAGCGCCGCACTGTCGGAGGGGCAGTACTGAGGGAGCGCTGTACTGTCGGAGGGGCAGTACTGAGAGAGTGTTGCACTGTCGGAGGGGCAGTACTGAGGGAGCGCCACACTGTCGGAGGGGCAGTACTGAGGGAGCACCGCACTGTCGGAGGGGCAGTACTGAGGGAGCGCTGTACTGTCAGAGGGGCAGTACTGAGAGAGCACAGTACTGTCGGAGGGGCAGTACTGAGAGAGTGTTGCACTGTCGGAGGGACCGTACTGCGGGAGCGCCACACTGTCGGAGGGGCAGTACTGAGGGAGTGTTGCACTGTCGGAGGGGCGGTTCTGAGGGAGTGCTGCACTGTCGGAGGGGCGGTACTGAGGGAGTGCTGCACTGTCAGAGTGGCAGTCCTGAGGGAGCGCTGCACTGTCGGAGGGGCGGTACTGAGGGAGCGCCGCATTGTCGGAGGGGCAGTACTGAGGGAGTGCTGCACTGTCAGAGGGGCAGTCTGTCGGATGAAATGTTTATTGAGGCCCCAAAAGCTTGGTCAAAGAGATAGGTTTTAAGGAGCGTCTTAAAGAGAGAGAGGTAGAGAGATGGCGAGGTTTAGGGAGGGAATTCCAGAGCTTAGGGCCTCGGCGGCTAAAGGCACGGCCACCAATGGTTGAGTGATGGAAATTGGGGATGCGAAAGAGACCAGAATTAGAGGTAGCGCAGAGATCTCGGAGGGCTGTGGGGCTGGAGGAGATTACAGAGCTAGAAAGGGGCGAGGCCGCGGATGGATTTGGAAACAAGGATGAGAATTTTGAAATCGAGGCGTTGCCGGACCGGGAGCCAATGTAGGTCAGCGAGCACAGGGGTGATGGGTGAACGGGACTGGGTGTGAGTTAGGACAGGGGCAGTGAGCACAGGGGGTGATGGGTGAACGGGACTGGGTGTGAGTTAGGACACGGGGCAGTGAGCACAGGGGGTGATGGGTGAACGGGACTCGGTGTGAGTTAGGACACGGGGCAGTGAGCACAGGGGGTGATGGGTGAACGGGACTGGGTGTGAGTTAGGACACGGGGCAGTGAGCACAGTGGGTGATGGGTGAATGGGACTGGGTGTGAGTTAGGACACGGGGCAGTGAGCACAGGGGGTGATGGGTGAACGGGACTGGGTGTGAGTTAGGACACGGGGCAGTGAGCACAGGGGGTGATGGGTGAACGGGACTGGGTGTGAGTTAGGACACGGGGCAGTGAGCACAGGGGGTGATGGGTGAACGGGACTGGGTGTGAGTTAGGACACGGGGCAGTGAGCACAGGGGGTGATGGGTGAACGGGACTGGGTGCGAGTTAGGACACGGGGCAGTGAGCACAGGGGGTGATGGGTGAACGGGACTGGGTGTGAGTTAGGACACGGGGCAGTGAGCACAGGGGGTGATGGGTGAACGGGACTTGGTGCGAGTTAGGACACGGGGCAGTGAGCACAGGGGGTGATGGGTGAACGGGACTTGGCGCGAGTTAGGACACGGGGCAGTGAGCACAGGGGGTGATGGGTGAACGGGACTTGGTGCGAGTTAGGACACGGGGCAGTGAGCACAGGGGGTGATGGGTGAACGGGACTTGGTGGGAGTTAGGACACGGGGCAGTGAGCACAGGGGGTGATGGGTGAACGGGGCTTGGTGCGAGTTAGGACACGGGGCAGTGAGCACAGGGGGTGATGGGTGAACGGGACTGGGTGTGAGTTAGGACACGGGGCAGTGAGCACAGGGGGTGATGGGTGAACGGGACTGGGTGTGAGTTAGGACACGGGGCAGTGAGCACAGGGGGTGATGGGTGAACGGGACTGGGTGCGAGTTAGGACACGGGGCAGTGAGCACAGGGGTGATGGGTGAACGGGACTGGGTGTGAGTTAGGACACGGGGCAGTGAGCACAGGGGGTGATGGGTGAACGGGGCTTGGTGCGAGTTAGGACACGGGGCAGTGAGCACAGGGGGTGATGGGTGAACGGGACTGGGTGTGAGTTAGGACACGGGGCAGTGAGCACAGGGGGTGATGGGTGAACGGGACTCGGTGCGAGTTAGGACACGGGGCAGTGAGCACAGGGGTGATGGGTGAACGGGACTGGGTGTGAGTTAGGACACGGGGCAGTGAGCACAGGGGGTGATGGGTGAACGGGGCTTGGTGCGAGTTAGGACACGGGGCAGTGAGCACAGGGGGTGATGGGTGAACGGGACTGGGTGCAAGTTAGGACACGGGGCAGTGAGCACAGGGGGTGATGGGTGAACGGGACTGGGTGTGAGTTAGGACACGGGGCAGCAGAGTTTTGGATGAGCGCAAGTTTACGGAGGGCAGGAGGGGGTGAGGCCGGCGAGGAGAGTGCTGCAAGAGACAGAAAGAAGACATACACATAAAGGACAGATAGTGAGGGGAGAGAAAGAGATGGAGAGACACTCAGGAACAGCGATAAGCAGAGAAAGGAAGAAAAACTGAGGTACACAATAGCGCTGGCCTGAGGCAGAAACAAGATGGACAGAGAGAGCGCAAGATACAAACGGAGAACAAGGAGAGAGGAAGTCACACACACACGGACACGGCCAGTGAGACGGACAAAGGCCAAGATCCGAGTTATAAAAAGAAAAATGGTACATCTGCTGAAGTCAAAAGCCTGAAACTTGCAAATTAGTGATTTTATTGTGAAAAATAACTGGGTATAAATCAACACAAGGTTCCGATCAGGCGAACAAATCTGTGATCGAAAGTTACAGGGTGTGTCGGGCGTTCCGAGAATCGAGAGCACGTTTAGGATTTCAGCGTCTGATCCAGGTGACCCGCTGGCCAGAGCAGCTTGCACAGTCGATCAAAGTTCATGTGACAGACCGAGTCAGGAATAGCGACAGGGACTTCCCTCACACAAGGCACTCTCCCCTCGCTCGAGCAGCTCACTCCGGGGCCTCGGAGCCAGCGCTGGGTTTTCCTGAGTTCGCAGCGCTGATGGGTTTTACTCTTTCAGTTGTTGACAGGCCTTGCTAAGCATTTCCATCACTTTGTTTTTCTCACGAGTGCCTGTTTTTTTCTTTTTATCTCTATTGTTTCAGAGCCTTTGATAGGTACCTGTATCGAACCTTGGTTAGACCACACTTAGAGTACTGCGTACAGTTCTGGTCACCATGTTATAAAAAGGATCTAGAGGCACTGGAGAGGGTGCAGGGAAGATTTACAAGGATGATACCAGAACTGCGAGGGTATACATATCAGGAAAGGATGAACAGGCTGGGTCTCTTTTCTCTTGAAAAAAGGCTGAGGGGTGACCTAATAGAGGTCTTTAAAATTATAGAAACATAGAAGATAGGAGCAGGAGTAGGCCATTCGGCCCCTCGAGCCTGCTCCGTCATTCAATGAGATCATGGCTGATCATCCAAATTCAATTATGAAAGGTTTTGATAGAGTGGATTCAGAGAGAATGTTTCCACTTGTGGGGAAGAGCAAAACTAGAGGCCATCAATATAAGATGCACTTCCTCACAGCTTGTGGAAAATATCAGGGCATCAGGGAGAATTTCTACCAAAAATTCTCACAAATATGCCCTGAATTCAGAAATTTGAATGAAGACCAAAAACTCCCATACCTACTGGGGGAAGAGAGAAACTGTGTAACACTAGCGGCACACTATGTTACAGCTTGCCATAAACAGAGGGACAACCAGTAAACCTAAGAAAAGAGTATATACAAATTATACGAATGTATATTTATACACTCAGGGATATATCTGTTTATACACTGTATGAATAGATCTGCGTTTATGTGTTCAACCATAAATGTTTTTCGATGCTTTGGCAACATAAGATGTACCTTATCATGCCAATAAAGCGATTTGAATTGAATTGAATTGAATAGTCACCAAGAAATCCAGTAGGGAATTCAGGAGAAACTTCTTTCCCCAGAGAGTGGTGAGAATGTGGAACTCGCTACCACAGGGAGTGGTTGAAGCGAATAGTACAGATGCATTTAAGGGGAGGCTAGACAAGCATCTGAGGGAGAAGGGAATCGAGGGTTACGCTGATAGATTTAGATGAGGAAAGACGGGAGGAGGCTCGAGTGGAGCATAAACGCCGGCATGGACTGGTTGGGCCGAATGGCCTCTTTCTGTGCCGTATATCCTGAGTAATCCAATGTAGGTTTACTCGCTCTAGTGACCACCGGCCCCTCAGTCTAGTCAGGCTAAACAGACCCGAGAAAACACGTCAATGACAGAAAACCTGGCTGAAAGCGCACAGAGGGTACCTGACCCCCCTGCACGAGGCTACAACTCAGGATGCAGCAGGACTAAACCAGCGAGAGCAACAGATACAGAGTGGATTGGAGATTGTTGCACAAACATCTGATTCTGGAGCGGAATCGCAGGTTAAAGAGCAGAAATGCTGCACTGGGCATAACACTGGGCTGTGCCGTTGGGATTTTTAACTCCAGGTGGATTCCCTGCTCAGCACCAAGTTAAAATTACAGTGATGTCATCAGGACGCACCGTGCATATGTAAAGAAGGACCCTGTTGGCTCGGGGCGCCTGTCATTGCTGCCTGCTCAGGAGAGCGGGTTAAAATTACAGATGTTGCAATTGTGGCGGCTTTCGGACATGCAAGAGCCAGGGCGATTTTAACTGCCCACCCGCCAGGTTTCTGCTCAGAGAGTGCACTTAAATCGCCCCACCCCCCTCCTTTGGGGATCAGGGAGCATTTATACAAAAAGTTTCCTTGTGCGATAAACTGGCTGGGGTAGAGTCCGCAATAGGGGAGAGTGTCCATGGGCTGTGGGAGGAGATTAAATGGGTGGGTAGAGTCCATGATAGGGGAGAGTGTCCATGGGCTGTGGGAGGAGATTAAATGGGTGGGTAGAGTCCATGATAGGGGAGAGTGTACATGGGCTGTGGGAGGAGATTAAATGGGTGGGTAGAGTCCGTGATAGGGGAGAGTGTCCATGGGCTGTGGGAGGAGATTAAATGGGTGGGTAGAGTCCATGATAGGGGAGAGTGTCCATGGGCTGTGGGAGGAGATTAAATGGGTGGGTAGAGTCCATGATAGGGGAGAGTGTCCATGGGCTGTGGGAGGAGATTAAATGGGTGGGTAGAGTCCATGATAGGGGAGAGTGTACATGGGCTGTGGGAGGAGATTAAATGGGTGGGTAGAGTCCATGATAGGGGAGAGTGTCCATGGGCTGTGGGAGGAGATTAAATGGGTGGGTAGAGTCCATGATAGGGGAGAGTGTACATGGGCTGTGGGAGGAGATTAAATGGGTGGGTAGAGTCCGTGATAGGGGAGAGTGTCCATGGGCTGTGGGAGGAGATTAAATGGGTGGGTAGAGTCCATGATAGGGGAGAGTGTCCATGGGCTGTGGGAGGAGATTAAATGGGTGGGTAGAGTCCATGATAGGGGAGAGTGTACATGGGCTGTGGGAGGAGATTAAATGGGTGGGTAGAGTCCATGATAGGGGAGAGTGTCCATGGGCTGTGGGAGGAGATTAAATGGGTGGGTAGAGTCCATGATAGGGGAGAGTGTACATGGGCTGTGGGAGGAGATTAAATGTGTGGATAGAGTCCATGATAGGGGAGAGTGTCCATGGGCTGTGGGAGGAGATTAAATGGGTGGGTAGAGTCTCTGATAGGGGAGAGTGTACATGGGCTGTGGGAGGAGATTAAATGGGTGGATAGAGTCCATGATAGGGGAGAGTGTCCATGGGCTGTGGGAGGAGATTAAATGGGTGGGTAAAGTCCATGATAGGGGAGAGTGTACACGGGCTGTGGGAGGAGATTAAATGGGTGGGTAGAGTCCATGATAGGGGAGAGTGTCCATGGGCTGTGGGAGGAGATTAAATGGGTGGGTAGAGTCCATGATAGGGGAGAGTGTCCATGGGCTGTGGGAGGAGATTAAATGGGTGGGTAGAGTCCATGATAGGGGAGAGTGTACATGGGCTGTGGGAGGAGATTAAATGGGTGGGTAGAGTCCATGATAGGGGAGAGTGTCCATGGGCTGTGGGAGGAGATTAAATGGGTGGGTAGAGTCCATGATAGGGGAGAGTGTACATGGGCTGTGGGAGGAGATTAAATGGGTGGGTAGAGTCCGTGATAGGGGAGAGTGTCCATGGGCTGTGGGAGGAGATTAAATGGGTGGGTAGAGTCCATGATAGGGGAGAGTGTCCATGGGCTGTGGGAGGAGATTAAATGGGTGGGTAGAGTCCATGATAGGGGAGAGTGTACATGGGCTGTGGGAGGAGATTAAATGGGTGGGTAGAGTCCATGATAGGGGAGAGTGTCCATGGGCTGTGGGAGGAGATTAAATGGGTGGGTAGAGTCCATGATAGGGGAGAGTGTACATGGGCTGTGGGAGGAGATTAAATGTGTGGATAGAGTCCATGATAGGGGAGAGTGTCCATGGGCTGTGGGAGGAGATTAAATGGGTGGGTAGAGTCTCTGATAGGGGAGAGTGTACATGGGCTGTGGGAGGAGATTAAATGGGTGGATAGAGTCCATGATAGGGGAGAGTGTCCATGGGCTGTGGGAGGAGATTAAATGGGTGGGTAAAGTCCATGATAGGGGAGAGTGTACACGGGCTGTGGGAGGAGATTAAATGGGTGGGTAGAGTCCATGATAGGGGAGAGTGTACACGGGCTGTGGGAGGAGATTAAATGGGTGGGTAGAGTCCATGATAGGGGAGAGTGTACATGGGCTGTGGGAGGAGATTAAATGGGTGGGTAGAGTCCACGATAGGGGAGAGTGTCCATGGGCTGTGGGAGGAGATTAAATGGGTGGGTAGAGTCCATGGCAGGGGAGAGTGTACACGGGCTGTGGGAGGAGGATAAATGGGTGGGTAGAGTCCATGATAGGGGAGAGTGTACATGGGCTGTGGGAGGAGATTCAATGGGTGGGTAGAGTCCATCATAGGGGAGAGCGTACGTGGGCTGTGGGAGGAGATTAAATGGGTGGGTAAAGTCCATGATAGGGGAGAGTGTACACGGGCTGTAGGAGGAGATTAAATGGGTGGGTAGAGTCCATGATAGGGGAGAGTGTACACGGGCTGTCGGAGGAGATTAAATGGGTGGGTAGAGTCCACGATAGGGGAGAGTGTACATGGGCTGTGGGAGGAGATTAAATGGGTGGGTAGAGTCCATGATAGGGGAGAGTGTACATGGGCTGTGGGAGGAGGTTAAATGGGTGGGTAGAGTCCATGATAGGGGAGAGTGTACATGGGATGTGGAAGGAGATTAAATGGGTGGATAGAGTCCACGATAGGGGAGAGTGTACATGGGCTGTTGGAGGATATTAAATGGGTGGGCAGAGTTCATGATAGGGGAGAGTGTACATGGGCTGTGGGAGGAGATTAAATGGGTGGGTAGAATCCATGATAGGGGAGAGTGTCCATGGGCTGTGGGAGGAGATTAAATGGGTGGGTAGAGTCCATGATAGGGGAGAGTGTCCATGGGCTGTGGGAGGAGATTAAATGGGTGGGTAGAGTCCATGATAGGGGAGAGTGTACATGGGCTGTGGGAGGAGATTAAATGGGTGGATAGAGTCCATGATAGGGGAGAGTGTCCATCGGCTGTGGGAGGAGATTAAATGGGTGGGTAGAGTCCATGATAGGGGAGAGTGTACATGGGCTGTGGGAGGAGATTAAATGGGTGGGTAGAGTCCATGATAGGGGAGAGTGTACACGGGCTGTGGGAGGAGATTAAATGGGTGGGTAGAGTCTCTGATAGGGGAGAGTGCACATGGGCTGTGGGAGGAGATTAAATGGGTGGGTAGAGTCCATGATAGGGGAGAGTGTCCATGGGCTGTGGGAGGAGATTAAATGGGTGGGTAGAGTCCATGATAGGGGAGAGTGTCCATGGGCTGTGGGAGGAGATTAAATGGGTGGGTAAAGTCCATGATAGGGGAGAGTGTCCATGGGCTGTGGGAGGAGATTAAATGGGTGGATAGAGTCCATGATAGGGGAGAGTGTACATGGGCTGTGGGAGGAGATTAAATGGGTGGATAGAGTCCATGATAGGGGAGAGTGTCCATGGGCTGTGGGAGGAGATTAAATGGGTGGGTAAAGTCCATGATAGGGGAGAGTGTACACGGGCTGTGGGAGGAGATTAAATGGGTGGGTAGAGTCCATGATAGGGGAGAGTGTACACGGGCTGTGGGAGGAGGATAAATGGGTGGGTAGAGTCCATGATAGGGGAGAGTGTACATGGGCTGTGGGAGGAGATTCAATGGGTGGGTAGAGTCCATCATAGGGGAGAGTGTACACGGGCTGTAGGAGGAGATTAAATGGGTGGGTAGAGTCCATGATAGGGGAGAGTGTACACGGGCTGTCGGAGGAGATTAAATGGGTGGGTAGAGTCCACGATAGGGGAGAGTGTACATGGGCTGTGGGAGGAGATTAAATGGGTGGGTAGAGTCCATGATAGGGGAGAGTGTACATGGGCTGTGGGAGGAGGTTAAATGGGTGGGTAGAGTCCATGATAGGGGAGAGTGTACATGGGCTGTGGGAGAAGATTAAATGGGTGGGTAGAGTCCATCATAGGGGAGAGTGTACATGGGCTGTGGAAGGAGATTAAATGGGTGGGTAGAGTCCATCATAGGGGAGAGTGTCCATGGGATGTGGAAGGAGATTAAATGGGTGGGTAGAGTCCATGATAGGGGAGAGTGTACATGGGCTGTGGGAGGAGATTAAATGGGTGGGTAGAGTCCGTGATAGGGGAGAGTGTCCATGGGCTGTGGGAGGAGATTAAATGGGTGGGTAGAGTCCATGATAGGGGAGAGTGTCCATGGGCTGTGGGAGGAGAGTAAATGGGTGGGTAGAGTCCATGATAGGGGAGAGTGTACATGGGCTGTGGGAGGAGATTAAATGTGTGGATAGAGTCCATGATAGGGGAGAGTGTCCATGGGCTGTGGGAGGAGATTAAATGGGTGGGTAGAGTCTCTGATAGGGGAGAGTGTACATGGGCTGTGGGAGGAGATTAAATGGGTGGATAGAGTCCATGATAGGGGAGAGTGTCCATGGGCTGTGGGAGGAGATTAAATGGGTGGGTAAAGTCCATGATAGGGGAGAGTGTACACGGGCTGTGGGAGGAGATTAAATGGGTGGGTAGAGTCCATGATAGGGGAGAGTGTCCATGGGCTGTGGGAGGAGATTAAATGGGTGGGTAGAGTCCATGATAGGGGAGAGTGTCCATGGGCTGTGGGAGGAGATTAAATGGGTGGGTAGAGTCCATGATAGGGGAGAGTGTACATGGGCTGTGGGAGGAGATTAAATGGGTGGGTAGAGTCCATGATAGGGGAGAGTGTCCATGGGCTGTGGGAGGAGATTAAATGGGTGGGTAGAGTCCATGATAGGGGAGAATGTACATGGGCTGTGGGAGGAGATTAAATGGGTGGGTAGAGTCCGTGATAGGGGAGAGTGTCCATGGGCTGTGGGAGGAGATTAAATGGGTGGGTAGAGTCCATGATAGGGGAGAGTGTCCATGGGCTGTGGGAGGAGATTAAATGGGTGGGTAGAGTCCATGATAGGGGAGAGTGTACATGGGCTGTGGGAGGAGATTAAATGTGTGGATAGAGTCCATGATAGGGGAGAGTGTCCATGGGCTGTGGGAGGAGATTAAATGGGTGGGTAGAGTCTCTGATAGGGGAGAGTGTACATGGGCTGTGGGAGGAGATTAAATGGGTGGATAGAGTCCATGATAGGGGAGAGTGTCCATGGGCTGTGGGAGGAGATTAAATGGGTGGGTAAAGTCCATGATAGGGGAGAGTGTACACGGGCTGTGGGAGGAGATTAAATGGGTGGGTAGAGTCCATGATAGGGGAGAGTGTACACGGGCTGCGGGAGGAGATTAAATGGGTGGGTAGAGTCCATGATAGGGGAGAGTGTACATGGGCTGTGGGAGGAGATTAAATGGGTGGGTAGAGTCCACGATCGGGGAGAGTGTCCATGGGCTGTGGGAGGAGATTAAATGGGTGGGTAGAGTCCATGGCAGGGGAGAGTGTACACGGGCTGTGGGAGGAGGATAAATGGGTGGGTAGAGTCCATGATAGGGGAGAGTGTACATGGGCTGTGGGAGGAGATTCAATGGGTGGGTAGAGTCCATCATAGGGGAGAGCGTACGTGGGCTGTGGGAGGAGATTAAATGGGTGGGTAAAGTCCATGATAGGGGAGAGTGTACACGGGCTGTAGGAGGAGATTAAATGGGTGGGTAGAGTCCATGATAGGGGAGAGTGTACACGGGCTGTCGGAGGAGATTAAATGGGTGGGTAGAGTCCACGATAGGGGAGAGTGTACATGGGCTGTGGGAGGAGATTAAATGGGTGGGTAGAGTCCATGATAGGGGAGAGTGTACATGGGCTGTGGGAGGAGGTTAAATGGGTGGGTAGAGTCCATGATAGGGGAGAGTGTACATGGGATGTGGAAGGAGATTAAATGGGTGGGTAGAGTCCACGATAGGGGAGAGTGTACATGGGCTGTTGGAGGATATTAAATGGGTGGGCAGAGTTCATGATAGGGGAGAGTGTACATGGGCTGTGGGAGGAGATTAAATGGGTGGGTAGAATCCATGATAGGGGAGAGTGTCCATGGGCTGTGGGAGGAGATTAAATGGGTGGGTAGAGTCCATGATAGGGGAGAGTGTCCATGGGATGTGGGAGGAGATTAAATGGGTGGGTAGAGTCCATGATAGGGGAGAGTGTACATGGGCTGTGGGAGGAGATTAAATGGGTGGATAGAGTCCATGATAGGGGAGAGTGTCCATCGGCTGTGGGAGGAGATTAAATGGGTGGGTAGAGTCCATGATAGGGGAGAGTGTACATGGGCTGTGGGAGGAGATTAAATGGGTGGGTAGAGTCCATGATAGGGGAGAGTGTACACGGGCTGTGGGAGGAGATTAAATGGGTGGGTAGAGTCTCTGATAGGGGAGAGTGTCCATCGGCTGTGGGAGGAGATTAAATGGGTGGGTAGAGTCCATGATAGGGGAGAGTGTCCATGGGCTGTGGGAGGAGATTAAATGGGTGGGTAGAGTCCATGATAGGGGAGAGTGTCCATGGGCTGTGGGAGGAGATTAAATGGGTGGGTAGAGTCCATGATAGGGGAGAGTGTCCATGGGCTGTGGGAGGAGATTAAATGGGTGGGTAAAGTCCATGATAGGGGAGAGTGTCCATGGGCTGTGGGAGGAGATTAAATGGGTGGATAGAGTCCATGATAGGGGAGAGTGTACATGGGCTGTGGGAGGAGATTAAATGGGTGGATAGAGTCCATGATAGGGGAGAGTGTCCATGGGCTGTGGGAGGAGATTAAATGGGTGGGTAAAGTCCATGATAGGGGAGAGTGTACACGGGCTGTGGGAGGAGATTAAATGGGTGGGTAGAGTCCATGATAGGGGAGAGTGTACACGGGCTGTGGGAGGAGGATAAATGGGTGGGTAGAGTCCATGATAGGGGAGAGTGTACATGGGCTGTGGGAGGAGATTCAATGGGTGGGTAGAGTCCATCATAGGGGAGAGTGTACACGGGCTGTAGGAGGAGATTAAATGGGTGGGTAGAGTCCATGATAGGGGAGAGTGTACACGGGCTGTCGGAGGAGATTAAATGGGTGGGTAGAGTCCACGATAGGGGAGAGTGTACATGGGCTGTGGGAGGAGGTTAAATGGGTGGGTAGAGTCCATGATAGGGGAGAGTGTACATGGGCTGTGGGAGAAGATTAAATGGGTGGGTAGAGTCCATCATAGGGGAGAGTGTACATGGGCTGTGGAAGGAGATTAAATGGGTGGGTAGAGTCCATCATAGGGGAGAGTGTCCATGGGATGTGGAAGGAGATTAAATGGGTGGGTAGAGTCCACGATAGGGGAGAGTGTACATGGGCTGTTGGAGGATATTAAATGGGTGGGTAGAGTTCATGATAGGGGAGAGTGTACATGGGCTGTGGGAGGAGATTAAATGGGTGGGTAGAGTCCATGATAGGGGAGAATGTGCATTGGCTGTGGGAGGTGATTAAATGGGTGGGTAGAGTCCATCATAGGGTTGAGTGTACATGGGCTGTGGGAGGAGATTAAATGGGTGGGTAGAGTCCATGATAGGGGAGAGTGTACATGGGCTGTGGGAGGAGATTAAATGGGAGGGTAGAGTCCATGATAGGGGAGAGTGTACATGGGCTGTGGGAGGAGATTAAATGCATGGGTAGAGTCCATGATAGGGGAGAGTGTACATGGGCTGTGGGAGGAGATTAAATGGGTGGGTAGAGTCCAGGATAGGGGAGAGTGTACATGGGCTGTGGGAGGAGATTAAATGGGTGGGTAGAGTCCATGATAGGGGAGAGTGTACATGGGCTGTGGGAGGAGATTAAATGGGTGGGTAGAGTCCGTGATAGCGGAGAGTGTACATGGGCTGTTGGGCGACCAATGGCGAGAGTGTGTGGGGATGGGGCAGGAGGTGCGAGGCATTTGGAGGTCATGTGATGAAAGCTCCAGGAATGCGTCCAAGCCGGGTTGGTCACCCTGTTGGTACCTGGGCCCTTCTGCCCTGCATGTCTCATAACACATCAGGCAGTGCGTTCACTCCCTGAAACAGCAGGATTTGGTTGTAGGTGGTTAGACATCGTGCAGTTAGCAGGCAGTGCGAGGAGGGAGCCTCGTCCAAGTCAGCTTATATCTCAAGTACAACCAGCACTGATTGAAGATCCCCCATCGCTGTCCCACCATGACCCTCACTCCTGCCTAAAGTGTCGCTGTGGCGCTGCTGCCACCAGAAGCACGCTTGATGGCTCCAAAAATCCCCGCAAAGGTCTGCAGCTTCTCCTTGATCTCTTGCGCCTTGCTCCGCACCTGCTGGGCCAGCTCTGTCTTGCTGCCCTTGCGCAGGTCCACGGTCTCCGTTACCAAGGAGTAGATGTCCCACGCCACGAAGGCCGAGGACAGCGCCGCGGTGGCAAATTTGGCAGTTCTGGACACCACGAGCGGCGTCCCGAAGAGTAGGTTCCTGACGTAGCCCGTGCTCTCCACCAAATTGCCGCGCTGGAGGCTCCCGAAGAGCGCCGACACCTCCGTCGCCAGTCGCTGCAGTACGGACATCTCCACCATCGTCCGCTGGGCCAGCATGGCGCTCAGCAACCTGTAGCCGTTGTGCCCGACTGAGACGGGACGGAGGCCCAGACGCTTTGCCAGCCCGGCAGCCATGTCCGCCTCGCTCAATTGAGTCAGGCTTTCAATAGCACCATAGGCCACCTTGAAAGATTCCATCAGGTCTTTGCTGTCGCTGTTGTACCGCACAAGAATCTCGTCCACCTTTTTCTGATAGCCCTTGTTCATGTAGGCTTCCGTTATACTGGCAGAGGAAGAGGTAATACCGCCAGCCACGGCCGCCCCGGTGATCAGTAAGGATGCCCCGCCCGTGAAGGGCGCAGCGAGTAATCCTGCCAGTATTAGAGACCCTCCCACCACACTGGTGCCGCTGCCCACAACGGTGGCAATGCTGGCGCGTCGGTGACAAGTATCGATGTCGTCCGCAACCATTTGCAGCTCTTCGATGTTTCGCTCGATCCGCTTTGCGAGGACAGGGAAGAGGGTTAGGAAGCAATCCACCGCCTTGTAATTATCCTGCACTTTAAGCAAGGTATGCTCATGGGCCGGCTGCTTCCTGTTGGGGTTTATAAGCAGAACACAGGTTGCTTGTGTGAGTTGGGGAGGCAGCCTGACATTACTGTGGCAACTCTGTGCCCAGAGAATGCATGGATTTCACACAGCTTCCGCTTTCTCTCCCAGCTACTCTCAACTCAGGTAAGGACGGGGGGTTAGACTCAGGGTAAAGCTCCCTCTACACTGTCCCATCAAACACTACCAGGGCAGGTACAGCACGGGTTAGATAGAGAGTAAAGCTCCCTCTACACTGTCCCATCAAACACTCCCAGGGCAGGTACAGCACAGGGTTAGATACAGAGTAAAGCTACCTCTACACTGTCCCATCAAACACTCCCAGGGCAGGTACAGCACGGGTGAGATACAGAGTAAAGCTCCCTCTACACTGTCCCATCAAACACTCCCAGGGCATGTACTGCATGGTTAACTACTGATTAAACATATGGTACAGTGTGTGTGAAAGGGTGGAAGGTTGGTTGGGGTATAGTGTGTGTGTGAGAGGGTGGGGAGTTGGATGGGGTACAGTGTGTGTGAGGGTGGGGAGTTGGATGGGGTACAGTGTGTGTGAGGGTGGGGAGTTGGATGGGGTACAGTGTGTGTGTGAGGGTGGGGAGTTGGATGGGGTACGGTGTGTGTGTGTGAGGGTGGGGAGTTGGATGGGGTACAGTGTGTGTGAGTGTGGGGAGTTGGATGGGGTACAGTGTGTGTGAGGGTGGGGAGCTGGATGGGGTACAGTGTGTGTGAGGGTGGGGAGTTGGATGGGGTACAGTGTGTGTGTGAGGGTGGGGAGTTGGATGGGGTACAGTGTGTGTGTGAGGGTGGGGAGTTGGATGGGGTACAGTGTGTGTGTGAGGGTGGGGAATTGGATGGGGTACAGTGTGTGTGAGGGTGTGGAGTTGGATGGGGTACAGTGTGTGTGAGGGTGGGGAGTTGGATGGTGTACAGTGTGTGTGAGGGTGGGGAGTTGGATGGGGTACAGTGTGTGTGAGGGTGGGGAGTTGGATGGGGTACAGTGTGTGTGAGGGTGGGGAGTTGGATGGGGTACAGTGTGTGTGAGGGTGGGGAGCCTGGACCTGCTGGAGTCGTACTGCCAGACTTGGGCCCTGACAATAAATCCCCAAAAAACCAAAGTCCTTGTGTTCCAGCAAAGATCCAAACAACATGGACCCACAATAAATTTCACAGTAGGAACAACCAAAATTGAACAAACCACTCACTACACATACTTGGGCTTAAAATTCAGTTCTACGGGAAACTTCAAACTGGCTGTGAATGAACTGAAAGAGAAAGCAAGAAGGGCTTTCTATGCCATCAAAAAATCAATCCAAATAGAAATCCCAATTAGCATTTGGCTCAAAATTTTCAAATCAGTAATTGAACCAATTGCACTCTATGGCAGTGAGGTCTGGGGACCACTAACACAACAAGATTTTGCAAAATGGGACAAACACCCAATTGAGATCCTACATGCGGAATTCTGTAAAAGTATCCTCCTGACTCAAAGGAAAACAGTAAACAACGCATGCAGGGCGGAACTAGGCCAATACCCATTAATAATCACTATCCAAAAAAGAGCCACCAAATTTTGGAATCACCTACAAATGAGCAACCCCCAATGCTATCACTACGACGCCCTGAAATGCCAAGAGCTGACCATAAAGAAGAATACCCTCAGTCAACTAGTCCTGGGACTCAATAAAGTAGCTAATAACAATACTAACAATAACCAGCCCCAGGACAGTGACAGGGTAACACAAAGAATTCGACCCAACACAATCGTCGCTAAGCAAAAGGAAAAATATCTGTCATATTGGGCAGAAACAACAAAAACCCAAAGCAAACTCAATTGCTACTTGGCCCTAAACAGACAATACAACATAGCTGATTACCTGACCATGGTAAAGGATAACAAACTGAGAAGAACCTTGACAAGGTACAGACTTAGCGAACATAGCCTAGCGATCGAAAAAGGCAGACACAGGCAGACCAGGCTGCCAAGAGAAGACAGGATATGCGCTCACTGCAGTCAGGGAGTAGTTGAGACAGAGATGCACTTCCTCACAGCCTGTGGAAAATATCAGGGCATCAGAGAGAATTTCTATCAAAAATTCTCACAAATATGCCCTGAATTCAGTAATCTGACTGACAACCAAAAACTCCCATTCCTACTGGGGGAGGAGAGAAGCTGTGTAACACTGGCGGCACACTATGTTACAGCTTGCCATGAACAGAGGGACAACCAGTAAACTAAGACAAGAGTATATATAAACAAGGCGAAAATATATTTATAAACTCAGGGATATACCTGTTTATACACTGTATGAATGGAACCGCGTTTATGTGTTCAACCATAAATGTATTTTGATGCTTTGGCAACATAAGATGTACCTTATCATGCCAATAAAGCGATTTGTATTGTATTGTATTATTGTGTGAGGGTGGGGAGTTGGATGGGGTACAGTGTGTGTGAGGGTGGGGAGTTGGATGGGGTACAGTGTGTGTGAGGGTGGGGAGTTGGATGGGATACAGTGTGTGTGAGGGTGGGGAGTTGGATGGGGTACAGTGTGTGTGAGGGTGGGGAGTTGGATGGGGTACAGTGTGTGTGAGGGTGGGGAGTTGGATGGGGTACAGTGTGTGTGAGGGTGGGGAGTTGGATGGGGTACAGTGTGTGTGTGAGGGTGGGGAGTTGGATGGGGTACAGTGTGTGTGTGAGGGTGGGGAGTTGGATGGGGTACAGTGTGTGTGAGGGTGGGGAGTTGGATGGGGTACAGTGTGTGTGAGGGTGGGGAATTGGTTGGGCTACAGTGTGTGTGTGAGGGTGGGGAGTTGGATGGGGTACAGTGTGTGTGTGAGGGTGGGGAGTTGGATGGGGTACAGTGTGTGTGAGGGTGGGGAGTTGGATGGGGTACAGTGTGTGTGAGGGTGGGGAGTTGGATGGGGTACAGTGTGTGTGAGGGTGGAGAGTTGGATGGGGTACAGTGTGTGTGAGGATGGGGAGTTGGATGGGGTACAGTGTGTGTGTGAGGGTGGGGAGTTCGATGGGGTACAGTGTGTGTGAGGGTGGGGAGTTGGATGGGGTACAGTGTGTGTGAGGGTGGGGAGTTGGATGGGGTACAGTGTGTGTGAGGGTGGGGAGTTGGATGGGGTACAGTGTGTGTGTGAGGGTGGGGAGTTGGATGGGGTACGGTGTGTGTGAGGGTGGGGAGTTGGATGGGGTACAGTGTGTGTGAGGGTGGGGAGTTGGATGGGGTACAGTGTGTGTGAGGGTGGGGAGTTGGATGGGGTACAGTGTGTGTGAGGGTGGGGAGTTGGATGGGGTACAGTGTGTGTGAGGGTGGGGAGTTGGATGGGGTACAGTGTGTGTGAGGGTGGGGAGTTGGATGGGGTACAGTGTGTGTGAGGGTGGGGAGTTGGATGGGGTACAGTGTGTGTGAGGGTGGGGAGTTGGATGGGGTACAGTGTGTGTGAGGGTGGGGAGTTGGATGGGGTAGAGTGTGTGTGAGGGTGGGGTGTTGGATGGGGCACAGTGTGTGTGAGGGTGGGGAGTTGGATGGGGCACAGTGTGTGTGAGGGTGGGGAGTTGGATGGGGTACAGTGTGTGTGAGGGTGGGGAGTTGGATGGGGTACAGTGTGTGTGAGGGTGGGGAGTTGGATGGGGTACAGTGTGTGTGAGGGTGGGGAGTTGGATGGGGTACAGTGTGTGTGAGGGTGGGGAGTTGGATGGGGTACAGTGTGTGTGAGGGTGGGGAGTTGGATGGGGTACAGTGTGTGTGAGGGTGGGGAGTTGGATGGGGTACAGTGTGTGTGAGGGTGGGGAGATGGATGGGGTACAGTGTGTGTGAGGGTGGGGAGTTGGATGGGGTACAGTGTGTGTGAGGGTGGGGAGTTGGATGGGGTACAGTGTGTGAGAGGGTGGGGAGTTGGATGGGGTACAGTGTGTGTGTGAGGGTGGGGAGTTCGATGGGGTACAGTGTGTGTGAGGGTGGGGAGTTGGATGGGGTACAGTGTGTGTGAGGGTGGGGAGTTGGATGGGGTACAGTGTGTGGGAGGGTGGGGAGTTGGATGGGGTACAGTGTGTGAGAGGCTGGTGAGTTGGATGGGGTACAGCGTGTGTGAGGGTGGGGAGTTGGATGGGGTACAGTGTGTGTGAGGGTGGGGAGTTGGATGGGGTACAGTGTGTGTGAGGGTGGGGAGTTGGATGGGGTACAGTGTGTGTGAGGGTAGGGAGTTGGATGGGGTACAGTGTGTGTGAGGGTGGGAGTTGGATGGGGTACAGTGTGTGTGAGGGTGGGGAGTTGGATGGGGTACAGTGTGTGTGAGGGTGGGGAGTTGGATGGGGTACAGTGTGTGTGAGGGTGGGGAGTTGGATGGGGTACAGTGTGTGTGAGGGTGGGGAGTTGGATGGGGTACAGTGTGTGTGAGGGTGGGGAGTAGGATGGGGTACAGTGTGTGTGAGGGTGGGGAGTTGGATGGGGTACTGTGTGTGTGAGGGTGGGGAGTTGGATGGGGTACAGTGTGTTTGAGGGTGGGGAGTTGTATGGGGTACAGTGTGTGTGAGGGTGGGGAGTTGGATGGGGTACAGTGTGTGTGAGGGTGGGGAGCTGGATGGGGTACAGTGTGTGTGAGGGTGGGGAGTTGGATGGGGTACAGTGTGTGTGTGAGGGTGGGGAGTTGGATGGGGTACAGTGTGTGTGAGGGTGGGGAGTTGGATGGGGTGCAGTGTGTGTGAGGGTGGGGAGTTGGATGGGGTACAGTGTGTGTGAGGGTGGGGAGTTGGATGGGGTACAGTGTGTGTGAGGGTGGGGAGTTGGATGGGGTACAGTGTGTGTGAGAGTGGGGAGTTGGATGGGGTACAGTGTGTGTGAGGGTGGGGAGTTGGATGGGGTACATTGTGTGTGAGGGTGGGGAGTTGGATGGGGTACAGTGTGTGTGAGGGTGGGGAGTTGGATGGGGTACAGTGTGTGTGAGGGTGGGGAGTTGGATGAGGTACAGTGTGTGTGAGGGTGGGGAGTTGGATGGGGTACATTGTGTGTGAGGGTGGGGAGTTGGATGGGGTACAGTGTGTGTGAGGGTGGGGAGTTGGATGGGGTACAGTGTGTGTGAGGGTGGGGAGTTGGATGGGGTACAGTGTGTGTGAGGGTGGGGAGTTGGATGGGGTACAGTGTGTGTGAGGGTGGGGAGTTGGATGGGGTACAGTGTGTGTGAGGGTGGGGAGTTGGATGGGGTACATTGTGTGTGTGAGGGTGGGGAGTTGGATGGGGTACAGTGTGTGTGAGGGTGGGGAGTTGGATGGGGTACAGTGTGTGTGAGGGTGGGGAGTTGGATGGGGTACAGTGTGTGTGAGGGTAGGGAGTTGGATGGGGTACAGTGTGTGTGAGGGTGGGGAGTTGGATGGGGTACAGTGTGTGTGAGGGTGGGGAGTTGGATGGGGTACAGTGTGTGTGAGGGTGGGGAGTTGGATGGGGTACAGTGTGTGTGAGGGTGGGGAGTTGGATGGGGTACAGTGTGTGTGAGGGTGGGGAGTTGGATGGGGTACAGTGTGTGTGTGAGGGTGGGGAGTTGGATGGGGTACAGTGTGTGTGTGAGGGTGGGGAGTTGGATGGGGTACAGTGTGTGTGAGGGTGGGGAGTTGGATGGGGTACAGTGTGTGTGAGGGTGGGGAATTGGTTGGGCTACAGTGTGTGTGTGAGGGTGGGGAGTTGGATGGGGTACAGTGTGTGTGTGAGGGTGGGGAGTTGGATGGGGTACAGTGTGTGTGAGGGTGGGGAGTTGGATGGGGTACAGTGTGTGTGAGGGTGGGGAGTTGGATGGGGTACAGTGTGTGTGAGGGTGGAGAGTTGGATGGGGTACAGTGTGTGTGAGGGTGGGGAGTTGGATGGGGTACAGTGTGTGTGTGAGGGTGGGGAGTTGGATGGGGTACAGTGTGTGTGAGGGTGGGGAGTTGGATGGGGTACAGTGTGTGTGAGGGTGGGGAGTTGGATGGGGTACAGTGTGTGTGTGAGGGTGGGGAGTTGGATGGGGTACAGTGTGTGTGAGGGTGGGGAGTTGGATGGGGTACAGTGTGTGTGAGGGTGGGGAGTTGGATGGGGTACAGTGTGTGTGAGGGTGGGGAGTTGGATGGGGTACAGTGTGTGTGAGGGTGGGGAGTTGGATGGGGTACAGTGTGTGTGAGGGTGGGGAGTTGGATGGGGTACAGTGTGTGTGAGGGTGGGGAGTTGGATGGGGTACAGTGTGTGTGAGGGTGGGGAGTTGGATGGGGTACAGTGTGTGTGAGGGTGGGGAGTTGGATGGGGTACAGTGTGTGTGAGGGTGGGGAGTTGGATGGGGTACAGTGTGTGTGAGGGTGGGGTGTTGGATGGGGCACAGTGTGTGTGAGGGTGGGGAGTTGGATGGGGCACAGTGTGTGTGAGGGTGGGGAGTTGGATGGGGTACAGTGTGTGTGAGGGTGGGGAGTTGGATGGGGTACAGTGTGTGTGAGGGTGGGGAGTTGGATGGGGTACAGTGTGTGTGAGGGTGGGGAGTTGGATGGGGTACAGTGTGTGTGAGGGTGGGGAGTTGGATGGGGTACAGTGTGTGTGAGGGTGGGGAGTTGGATGGGGTACAGTGTGTGTGAGGGTGGGGAGTTGGATGGGGTACAGTGTGTGTGAGGGTGGGGAGTTGGATGGGGTACAGTGTGTGTGAGGGTGGGGAGTTGGATGGGGTACAGTGTGTGTGAGGGTGGGGATTTGGATTGGGTACAGTGTGTGTGAGGGTGGGGAGTTGGATGGGGTACAGTGTGTGTGAGGGTGGGGAGTTGGATGGGGTACAGTGTGTGTGAGGGTGGGGAGTTGGATGGGGTACAGTGTGTGTGAGGGTGGGGAGATGGATGGGGTACAGTGT
Organism: Somniosus microcephalus; assembly: GCF_052327205.1. Classification (NCBI taxonomy): domain Eukaryota; kingdom Metazoa; phylum Chordata; class Chondrichthyes; order Squaliformes; family Somniosidae; genus Somniosus; species Somniosus microcephalus. The sequence continues at coordinate 384,085,067 of NC_140988.1, read as the reverse complement.
GTGTGAGGGTGGGGAGTTGGATGGGGTACAGTGTGTGTGAGGGTGGGGAGTTGGATGGGGTACAGTGTGTGAGAGGGTGGGGAGTTGGATGGGGTACAGTGTGTGTGAGGGTGGGGAGTTGGATGGGGTACAGTGTGTGAGAGGGTGGTGAGTTGGATGGGGTACAGCGTGTGTGCGGGTGGGGAGTTGGATGGGGTACAGTGTGTGAGAGGGTGGTGAGTTGGATGGGGTACAGCGTGTGTGCGGGTGGGGAGTTGGATGGGGTACAGTGTGTGTGAGGGTGGGGAGTTGGATGGGGTACAGTGTGTGTGTGAGGGTGGGGAGTTGGATGGGGTACAGTGTGTGTGAGGGTGGGGAGTTGGATGGGGTACAGTGTGTGTGAGGGTGGGGAGTTGGATGGGGTACAGTGTGTGTGAGGGTGGGGAGTTGGATGGGGTACAGTGTGTGTGAGGGTGGGGAGTTGGATGGGGTACAGTGTGTGTGAGGGTGGGGAGTTGGATGGGGTACAGTGTGTGTGAGGGTGGGGAGTTGGATGGGGTACAGTGTGTGTGAGGGTGGGGAGTTGGATGGGGTACAGTGTGTGTGAGGGTGGGGAGTTGGATGGGGTACAGTGTGTGTGAGGGTGGGGAGTTGGATGGGGTACAGTGTGTGTGAGGGTGGGGAGTTGGATGGGGTACAGTGTGTGTGAGGGTGGGGAGATGGATGGGGTACAGTGTGTGTGAGGGTGGGGAGTTGGATGGGGTACAGTGTGTGTGAGGGTGGGGAGTTGGATGGGGTACAGTGTGTGAGAGGGTGGGGAGTTGGATGGGGTACAGTGTGTGTGTGAGGGTGGGGAGTTCGATGGGGTACAGTGTGTGTGAGGGTGGGGAGTTGGATGGGGTACAGTGTGTGTGAGGGTGGGGAGTTGGATGGGGTACAGTGTGTGGGAGGGTGGGGAGTTGGATGGGGTACAGTGTGTGAGAGGGTGGTGAGTTGGATGGGGTACAGCGTGTGTGCGGGTGGGGAGTTGGATGGGGTACAGTGTGTGTGAGGGTGGGGAGTTGGATGGGGTACAGTGTGTGTGTGAGGGTGGGGAGTTGGCTGGGGTACAGTGTGTGTGAGGGTGGGGAGTTGGATGGGGTACAGTGTGTGTGAGGGTGGGGAGTTGGATGGGGTACAGTGTGTGTGAGGGTGGGGAGTTGGATGGGGTACAGTGTGTGTGAGGGTGGGGAGTTGGATGGGGTACAGTGTGTGTGAGGGTGGGGAGTTGGATGGGGTACTGTGTGTGTGAGGGTGGGGAGTTGGATGGGGTACAGTGTGTTTGAGGGTGGGGAGTTGTATGGGGTACAGTGTGTGTGAGGGTGGGGAGTTGGATGGGGTACAGTGTGTGTGAGGGTGGGGAGCTGGATGGGGTACAGTGTGTGTGAGGGTGGGGAGTTGAATGGGGTACAGTGTGTGTGTGAGGGTGGGGAGTTGGATGGGGTACAGTGTGTGTGAGGGTGGGGAGTTGGATGGGGTGCAGTATGTGTGAGGGTGGGGAGTTGGATGGGGTACAGTGTGTGTGAGGGTGGGGAGTTGGATGGGGTACAGTGTGTGTGAGGGTGGGGAGTTGGATGGGGTACAGTGTGTGTGAGAGTGGGGAGTTGGATGGGGTACAGTGTGTGTGAGGGTGGGGAGTTGGATGGGGTACATTGTGTGTGAGGGTGGGGAGTTGGATGGGGTACAGTGTGTGTGAGGGTGGGGAGTTGGATGGGGTACAGTGTGTGTGAGGGTGGGGAGTTGGATGAGGTACAGTGTGTGTGAGGGTGGGGAGTTGGATGGGGTACATTGTGTGTGTGAGGGTGGGGAGTTGGATGGGGTACAGTGTGTGTGAGGGTGGGGAGTTGGATGGGGTACAGTGTGTGTGAGGGTGGGGAGTTGGATGGGGTACAGTGTGTGTGAGGGTGGGGAGTTGGATGGGGTACAGTGTGTGTGAGGGTGGGGAGTTGGATGGGGTACAGTGTGTGTGAGGGTGGGGAGTTGGATGGGGTACTGTGTGTGTGAGGGTGGGGAGTTGGATGGGGTACAGTGTGTTTGAGGGTGGGGAGTTGTATGGGGTACAGTGTGTGTGAGGGTGGGGAGTTGGATGGGGTACAGTGTGTGTGAGGGTGGGGAGCTGGATGGGGTACAGTGTGTGTGGGGGTGGGGAGTTGAATGGGGTACAGTGTGTGTGTGAGGGTGGGGAGTTGGATGGGGTACAGTGTGTGTGAGGGTGGGGAGTTGGATGGGGTGCAGTATGTGTGAGGGTGGGGAGTTGGATGGGGTACAGTGTGTGTGAGGGTGGGGAGTTGGATGGGGTACAGTGTGTGTGAGGGTGGGGAGTTGGATGGGGTACAGTGTGTGTGAGAGTGGGGAGTTGGATGGGGTACAGTGTGTGTGAGGGTGGGGAGTTGGATGGGGTACATTGTGTGTGAGGGTGGGGAGTTGGATGGGGTACAGTGTGTGTGAGGGTGGGGAGTTGGATGGGGTACAGTGTGTGTGTGAGGGTGGGGAGTTGGATGGGGTACAGTGTGTGTGAGGGTGGGGAGTTGGATGGGGTACAGTGTGTGTGAGGGTGGGGAGTTGGATGGGGTACAGTGTGTGTGAGGGTGGGGAGTTGGATGGGGTACAGTGTGTGTGAGGGTGGGGAGTTGGATGGGGTACAGTGTGTGTGAGGGTGGGGAGTTGGATGGGGTACTGTGTGTGTGAGGGTGGGGAGTTGGATGGGGTACAGTGTGTTTGAGGGTGGGGAGTTGTATGGGGTACAGTGTGTGTGAGGGTGGGGAGTTGGATGGGGTACAGTGTGTGTGAGGGTGGGGAGCTGGATGGGGTACAGTGTGTGTGAGGGTGGGGAGTTGAATGGGGTACAGTGTGTGTGTGAGGGTGGGGAGTTGGATGGGGTACAGTGTGTGTGAGGGTGGGGAGTTGGATGGGGTGCAGTATGTGTGAGGGTGGGGAGTTGGATGGGGTACAGTGTGTGTGAGGGTGGGGAGTTGGATGGGGTACAGTGTGTGTGAGGGTGGGGAGTTGGATGGGGTACAGTGTGTGTGAGAGTGGGGAGTTGGATGGGGTACAGTGTGTGTGAGGGTGGGGAGTTGGATGGGGTACATTGTGTGTGAGGGTGGGGAGTTGGATGGGGTACAGTGTGTGTGAGGGTGGGGAGTTGGATGGGGTACAGTGTGTGTGAGGGTGGGGAGTTGGATGAGGTACAGTGTGTGTGAGGGTGGGGAGTTGGATGGGGTACATTGTGTGTGTGAGGGTGGGGAGTTGGATGGGGTACAGTGTGTGTGAGGGTGGGGAGTTGGATGGGGTACAGTGTGTGTGAGGGTGGGGAGTTGGATGGGGTACAGTGTGTGTGAGGGTGGGGAGTTGGATGGGGTACAGTGTGTGTGAGGGTGGGGAGTTGGATGGGGTACAGTGTGTGTGAGGGTGGGGAGTTGGATGGGGTACTGTGTGTGTGAGGGTGGGGAGTTGGATGGGGTACAGTGTGTTTGAGGGTGGGGAGTTGTATGGGGTACAGTGTGTGTGAGGGTGGGGAGTTGGATGGGGTACAGTGTGTGTGAGGGTGGGGAGCTGGATGGGGTACAGTGTGTGTGAGGGTGGGAAGTTGAATGGGGTACAGTGTGTGTGTGAGGGTGGGGAGTTGGATGGGGTACAGTGTGTGTGAGGGTGGGGAGTTGGATGGGGTGCAGTATGTGTGAGGGTGGGGAGTTGGATGGGGTACAGTGTGTGTGAGGGTGGGGAGTTGGATGGGGTACAGTGTGTGTGAGGGTGGGGAGTTGGATGGGGTACAGTGTGTGTGAGAGTGGGGAGTTGGATGGGGTACAGTGTGTGTGAGGGTGGGGAGTTGGATGGGGTACATTGTGTGTGAGGGTGGGGAGTTGGATGGGGTACAGTGTGTGTGAGGGTGGGGAGTTGGATGGGGTACAGTGTGTGTGAGGGTGGGGAGTTGGATGAGGTACAGTGTGTGTGAGGGTGGGGAGTTGGATGGGGTACATTGTGTGTGAGGGTGGGGAGTTGGATGGGGTACAGTGTGTGTGAGGGTGGGGAGTTGGATGGGGTACAGTGTGTGTGAGGGTGGGGAGTTGGATGGGGTACAGTGTGTGTGAGGGTGGGGAGTTGGATGGGGTACAGTGTGTGTGAGGGTGGGGAGTTGGATGGGGTACAGTGTGTGTGAGGGTGGGGAGTTGGATGGGGTACATTGTGTGTGTGAGGGTGGGGAGTTGGATGGGGTACAGTGTGTGTGAGGGTGGGGAGTTGGATGGGGTACAGTGTGTGTGAGGGTGGGGAGTTGGATGGGGTACAGTGTGTGTGAGGGTGGGGAGTTGGATGGGGTACAGTGTGTGTGAGGGTGGGGAGTTGGATGGGGTACAGTGTGTGTGAGGGTGGGGAGTTGGATGGGGTACAGTGTGTGTGAGGGTGGGGAGATGAGTGTTTTTATGAAGTTGAGCCCTGGGGGATTTGATGTGGGAGTGTGATGGTTGTGGTCACCTTTAGGTACGTGCTGGTTCGGACGGGACCCATTACAGCCGTGCAATCCTCAGTGTGTGGGTTTTTTTCATAGTTTTCTGGAGGAGTCTGATGAAGACTCCACTTGAAATTTACAATCGGTTTTGGCTCTTCAAAACTTGGAATTTTCCTGTAAGCCTTACATTTATTAAGTTTATTCCCTCCAAAAGAGGGGAAGGCAGCTTTGTTTACTGCCCGGCCAAGGGACAAAGCTCCTGAAACTATTTGTCTTCCGGGGTCAGATGCTTGCACTCGGGTTGCTTCGAGTTATCAGCTTTTTGGGAATGATGGTCTCATGTTCTTAAGAGTTTATTCAGAAAATGTCCATACTTACCACAACACAACTGCACCAACCTCTTCATCTGTTGAAGAAATTAGAGATTGAAGTTATTTTGATGATAATATTAATGACACAGCTCCGAGATGAGGCCTCCCCTCACAGTTGACGTGTTTTGGATTTGCCCTTGGGATGCCCAGCAGCCAACCCTCCCAGATTGTCCTGCAATCTCCAGGAATGGGAGGTTAATCTCCCGGTGAATTCTTCCAGCCACCCGGGAGAAAATACGGGAGTACAGTTAGCACTTTGCGCCACCACGTACCACGTCTGTAGTTTGTGCACGGCACTCTCACGAGATGCAACCCTTCTGGCCCACATCCTCATGAAGGAGATCTCAATGACCATCGGTGCCCAGTGGTCAGTGAGTTGGTGGTTCCCAGCGGTCAGTCAGTGGTGCCCAGCGATCAGTGAGTGGTGGTTCCCAGCGGTCAGTCACTGGTGCCCAGCTGTCAGTGAGTTGGTGGTTCCCAGCGGTCAGTCAGTGGTGCCCGGCGATCAGTGAGTCGGTGGTTCCCAGCGGTCAGTGGGTCAGTGAGTCAGTGTTTCCCAGTGGTCAGTGGGTCAGCGAGTCGGTGGTTCCCAGCAGTCAGTGGGTCAGTGAGTCGGTGGTTCCCAGCGGTCAGTGGGTCAGCGAGTCGGTGGTTCCCAGCGGTCTGTGGTCAGTGAGTCGGTGGTTCCCAGCGGTCAGTGGGTCAGTGAGTAGGTGGTTACCAGCGGTCAGTGGGTCAATGAGTCGGTGGTTCCCAGCAGTCAGTGGGTCAGCGAGTCGGTGGTTCCCAGCAGTCAGTGGTCAGCGAGTCGGCAATTCCCTGCAGTCAGTGGGTCAACGAGTCGGTGGTTCCCAGCGGTCAGTGGTCAGCGAGTCGGTGGTTCCCAGCGGTCAGTGGGTCAGCGAGTCAGTGGTTCCCAGCGGTCAGTGGGTCAGTGAGTTGGTGGTTCCCAGCGGTCAGTCGATAGTGAGTCGGTGGTTCCCAGCGGTCAGTGGTCAGCGAGTCGGTGGTTCCCAGTGGTCAGTGGGTCAGCGAGTTGGTGGTTCCCAGCGGTCAGTGGTCAGCGAGTCGGTGGTTCCCAGCGGTCAGTGGTCAGCGAGTCGGTGGTTCCCAGCGGTCAGTGGGTCAGCGAGTCGGTGGTTCCCAGCGGTCAGTGGGTCAGCAATTTGGTGTTTCCCAGCGGTCAGTGGGTCAGTGAGTCGGTGGTTCCCAGCGGTCAGTGGGTCAGCGAGTCGATGGTTCCCAGCGGTCAGTGGGTCAGCGAGTTGGTGGGTCCCAGCGGTCAGTGGGTCAGTAAGTCGGTGGTTCCCAGCGGTCAGTGGTCAGCGAGTCGGTGGTTCCCAGCGGTCAGTGGGTCAGCGAATTGGTGGTTCCCAGCAGTCAGTGGGTCAGCAATTTGGTGTTTCCCAGCGGTCAGTAGGTCAGCGAGTCGGTGGTTCCCAGCGGTCAGTGGGTCAGCGAGTCGGTGGTTCCCAGCGGTCAGTGGGTCAGTGAGTCAGTGGTTCCCAGCGGTCAGTGGCTCTGCGGTGCCCAGCGATGCCCAGCGGTCAGTGGGTCAGCGAGTCGGTAAATCCCAGCGGTCAGTGAGTCAGTGGTTCCCAGTGGCCAGTGGTCAGTGGGTCAGCGAGTCGGTGGTTCCCAGCGGTCAGTGGTCAGCGAGTCGGTGATTCGCAGCGGTCAGTTGGTCAGCGAGTCGGTGGTTCGCAGCGGTCAGTTGGTCAGTGAGTCTGTGGTTCCCAGCGGTCAGTGGGTCAGCGAGTCGGTGGTTCCCAGCGGTCAGTGCCTCAGTGAGTCAGTGGTTCCCAGCGGTCAGTGGCTCTGCGGTGCCCAGCGATGCCCAGCGGTCAGTGGGTCAGCGAGTCGGTAAATCCCAGCGGTCTGTGGGTCAGCGTGTCGGTGCTTCCCAGTGGCCAGGGGTCAGTGGGTCAGCGAGTCGGTGGTTCCCAGCAGTCAGTGGTCAGCGAGTCGGTGGTTCGCAGCGGTCAGTTGGTCAGTGAGTCGGTGGTTCCCAGTGGTCAGTGGGTCAGCGAGTCGGTGGTTCCCAGCGGTCAGTGGTCAGCGAGTCAGTGGTTCCCAGCGGTCAGTGGTCAGCAAGTGGGTGGTTCCCAGCGGTCAGTGGTCAGTGAGTCGGTGGTTCCCAGCAGTCAGTGGGTCACCGAGTCGGTTGTTCTAAGTGGTCAGTGAGTCGGTGGTTCCCAGCGGTCGGTGGGTCAGCGAGTCGGTGGTTCCCAGCGGTCAGTGGTCAGCGAGTCGGTGGTTCCCAGCGGTCAGTGGTCAGCGAGTCGGTGGTTCCCAGCGGTCAGTGGGTCAGCGAGTCGGTGGTTCCCAGCGGTCAGTGGGTCAGCAATTTGGTGTTTCCCAGCGGTCAGTGGGTCAGTGAGTCGGTGGTTCCCAGCGGTCAGTGGGTCAGCGAGGCGATGGTTCCCAGCGGTCAGTGGGTCAGTGAGTCGGTGGTTCCCAGCGGTCAGTGGTCAGCGAGTCAGTGGTTCCCAGTGGTCAGTGGGTCAGCGAGTCGGTGGTTCCCAGCGGTCAGTGGTCAGCGAGTCGGTGGTTCCCAGCGGTCAGTGGGTCAACGAGTCGGTGGTGCCCAGCAGTCAGTGGTCAGCGAGTCGGTGGTTCCCAGCGGTCAGTGGGTCAGCGAGTCGGTGGTTCCCAGCGGTCAGTGGGTCAGTGGTTCCCAGCGGTCAGTGGCTCTGCGGTGCCCAGCGATGCCCAGCGGTCAGTGGGTCAGCGACTCGGTAAATCCCAGCGGTCAGTGGGTCAGCGAGTCAGTGGTTCCCAGTGGCCAGTGGTCAGTGGGTCAGCGAGTCGGTGGTTCCCAGCGGTCAGTGGTCAGCGAGTCGGTGGTTCGCAGCGGTCAGTTGGTCAGTGAGTCGGTGGTTCCCAGCGGTCAGTGGGTCAGTGAGTCGGTGGCTCCCAGCGGTCAGTGGGTCAGCGAGTCGATGGTTCCCAGCGTTCAGTGGGTCAGCGAGTCGGTGGTTCCCAGCGGTCAGTGGTCAGCGAGTCGGTTGTTCCCAGCAGTCAGTGGGTCAGCGAGTCGGTGGTTCCCAGCGGTCAGTGGTCAGCGAGTCGGTGGTTCCCAGCGGTCGGTGGGTCAGCGAGTCGGTGGTTCCCAGCGGTCAGTGGTCAGCGAGTCGGTGGTTCCCAGCGGTCGGTGGGTCAGCAAGTCGGTGGTTCCCAGCGGTCAGTGGTCAGCGAGTCGGCGGTTCCCAGCATTCAGTGGGTCAGCAAGTCGTTAATTCCCAGCGGTGAGTGGGTCAGTGAGTCGGTGGTTCCCAGCGGTCAGTGGGTCAGTCAGTCGGTGGTTCCCAGCGGTCAGTGGGTCAGCGGTTCCCAGCGGTCAGTGGGTCAGTCAGTCGCTGGTTCCCAGCGGTCAGTGGGTCAGTCAGACGGTGGTTCCCAGCGGTCAGTGGGTCAGCGGTTCCCAGCGGTCAGTGGGTCAGTCAGTTGGTGGTTCCCAGCGGTCAGTGGGTCAGCGAGTCGGTGGTTCCCAGCGGTCAGTGGGTCAGCGAGTCGGTGATTCCCAGCGGTCAGTGGTCAGCGAGTCAGTGGTTCCCAGCGGTCAGTGGGTCAACGAGTCGGTGGTTCCCAGTGGTCAGTGGTCAGCGAGTCGGTGGTTCCCAGCGGTCAGTGGGTCAGCGAGTCGGTGGCTCCCAGCGGTCAGTGGGTCAGTGAGTCAGTGGTTCCCAGCGGTCAGTGGCTCTGCGGTGCCCAGCGATGCCCAGCGGTCAGTGGGTCAGCGAGTCGGTAAATCCCAGCGGTCAGTGGGTCAGCGAGTCGGTGGTTCCCAGTGGCCAGTGGTCAGTGGGTCAGCGAGTCGGTGGTTCCCAGCGGTCAGTGGTCAGCGAGTCGGTGGTTCGCAGCGGTCAGTTGGTCAGTGAGTCGGTGGTTCCCAGCGGTCAGTGGGTCAGTGAGTCGGTGGTTCCCAGCGGTCATTGGTCAGCGAGTCAATGGTTCCCAGCGTTCAGTGGGTCAGCGGTTCCCAGCATTCAGTGGGTCAGCAAGTCGTTAATTCCCAGCAGTGAGTGGGTCAGTGAGTCGGTGGTTCCCAGCGGTCAGTAGGTCAGTCAGTCGGTGGTTCCCAGCGGTCAGTGGGTCAGCGGCTCCCAGCGGTCAGTGGGTCACTCAGTCGCTGGTTCCCAGCGGTCAGTGGGTCAGTCAGACGGTGGTTCCCAGCGGTCAGTGGGTTAGTGGTTCCCAGCGGTCAGTGGGTCAGCGAGTCGGTGGTTCCCAGCGGTCAGTGGGCCAGCGAGTCGGTGGTTCCCAGCAGTCAGTGGTCAGCGAGTCGGCAATTCCCTGCAGTCAGTGGGTCAACGAGTCGGTGGTTCCCAGCGGTCAGTGGGTCAGCGAGTCAGTGGTTCCCAGCGGTCAGTGGGTCAGTGAGTTGGTGGTTCCCAGCGGACAGTCGATAGTGAGTCGGTGGTTCCCAGCGGTCAGTGGTCAGCGAGTCGGTGGTTCCCAGTGGTCAGTGGGTCAGCGAGTTGGTGGTTCCCAGCGGTCAGTGGTCAGCGAGTCGGTGGTTCCCAGTGGTCAGTGGTCAGCGAGTCGGTGGTTCCCAGCGGTCAGTGGGTCAGCGAGTCGGTGGTTCCCAGTGGTCAGTGGTCAGCGAGTTGGTGGTTCCCAGCAGTCGGTGGGTCAGCGAGTCGGTGGTTCCCAGCGGTCAGTGGTCAGCGAGTCGGTGGTTCCCAGCGGTCAGTGGTCAGCGAGTCGGTGGTTCCCAGCGGTCAGTGGGTCAGGGAGTCGGTGGTTCCCAGCGGTCAGTGGGTCAGCAATTTGGTGTTTCCCAGCGGTCAGTGGGTCAGTGAGACGGTGGTTCCCAGCGGTCAGTGGGTCAGCGAGTCGATGGTTCCCAGCGGTCAGTGGGTCAGTGAGTCGGTGGTTCCCAGCGGTCAGTGGGTTAGTGGTTCCCAGCGGTCAGTGGGTCAGCGAGTCGGTGGTTCCCAGCGGTCAGTGGGCCAGCGAGTCGGTGGTTCCCAGCAGTCAGTGGTCAGCGAGTCGGCAATTCCCTGCAGTCAGTGGGTCAACGAGTCGGTGGTTCCCAGCGGTCAGTGGTCAGCGAGTCGGTGGTTCCCAGCGGTCAGTGGGTCAGCGAGTCAGTGGTTCCCAGCGGTCAGTGGGTCAGTGAGTTGGTGGTTCCCAGCGGTCAGTCGATAGTGAGTCGGTGGTTCCCAGCGGTCAGTGGTCAGCGAGTCGGTGGTTCCCAGTGGTCAGTGGGTCAGCGAGTTGGTGGTTCCCAGCGGTCAGTGGTCAGCGAGTCGGTGGTTCCCAGCGGTCAGTGGTCAGCGAGTCGGTGGTTCCCAGCGGTCAGTGGGTCAGCGAGTCGGTGGTTCCCAGCGGTCAGTGGGTCAGCAATTTGGTATTTCCCAGCGGTCAGTGGGTCAGTGAGTCGGTGGTTCCCAGCGGTCAGTGGGTCAGCGAGTCGATGGTTCCCAGCGGTCAGTGGGTCAGCGAGTTGGTGGGTCCCAGCGGTCAGTGGGTCAGTAAGTCGGTGGTTCCCAGCGGACAGTGGGTCAGCGAATTGGTGGTTCCCAGCGGTCAGTGGGTCAGCGAGTCGGTGGTTCCCAGCAGTCAGTGGGTCAGCGAGTCGGTGGTTCCCAGCGGTCAGTGGGTCAGCGAGTCGGTGGTTCCCAGCGGTCAGTGGGTCAGTGAGTCAGTGGTTCCCAGTGGTCAGTGGCTCTGCGGTGCCCAGCGATGCCCAGCGGTCAGTGGGTCAGCGAGTCGGTAAATCCCAGTGGTCAGTGAGTCAGTGGTTCCCAGTGGCCAGTGGGTCAGCGAGTCGGTGGTTCACAGCGGTCAGTTGGTCAGCGAGTCGGTGGTTCGCAGCGGTCAGTTGGTCAGTGAGTCGGTGGTTCCCAGCGGTCAGTGGGTCAGCGAGTCGGTGGTTCCCAGCGGTCAGTGCGTCAGTGAGTCAGTGGTTCCCAGCGGTCAGTGGCTCTGCGGAGCCCAGCGATGCCCAGCGGTCAGTGGGTCAGCGAGTCGGTAAATCCCAGCGGTCAGTGAGTCAGCGTGTCGGTGGTTCCCAGTGGCCAGTGGGTCAGCGAGTCGGTGGTTCCCAGCGGTCAGTGGTCAGCGAGTCGGTGGTTCGCAGCGCTCAGTTGGTCAGTGAGTCGGTGGTTCCCAGTGGTCAGTGGTTCAGCGAGTCGGTGGTTCCCAGCGGTCAGTGGTCAGCGAGTCAGTGGTTCCCTGCGGTCAGTGGTCAGCGAGTGGGTGGTTCCCAGCGGTCAGTGGTCAGCGAGTCGGTGGTTCCCAGCGGTCAGTGGGTCAGCGAGTCGGTGGTTCCCAGCGGTCAGTGGGTCAGTGAGTCAGTGGTTCCCAGCGGTCAGTGGCTCTGCGGTGCCCAGCGATGCCCAGCGGTCAGTGGGTCAGCGAGTCGGTAAATCCCTGCGGTCAGTGGGTCAGCGAGTCGGTGGTTCCCAGTGGCCAGTGGTCAGTGGGTCAGCGAGTCGGTGGTTCGCAGCGGTCAGTTGGTCAGTGAGTCGGTGGTTCCCAGCGGTCAGTGGGTCAGCGAGTCGGTGGTTCCCAGTGGTCAGTGGTCAGCGAGTTGGTGGTTCCCAGCAGTCGGTGGGTCAGCGAGTCGGTGGTTCCCAGCGGTCAGTGGTCAGCGAGTCGGTGGTTCCCAGCGGTCAGTGGTCAGCGAGTCGGTGGTTCCCAGCGGTCAGTGGGTCAGGGAGTCGGTGGTTCCCAGCGGTCAGTGGGTCAGCAATTTGGTGTTTCCCAGCGGTCATTGGTCAGTGAGACGGTGGTTCCCAGCGGTCAGTGGGTCAGCGAGTCGATGGTTCCCAGCGGTCAGTGGGTCAGTGAGTCGGTGGTTCCCAGTGGTCAGTGGGTCAGCGAGTCGGTGGTTCCCAGCGGTCAGTGGTCAGCGAGTCGGTGGTTCCCAGCGGTCAGTGGGTCAACGAGTCGGTGGTTCCCAGCGGTCAGTGGTCAGCGAGTCGGTGGTTCCCAGCGGTCAGTGGGTCAGCGAGTCGGTGGTTCCCAGCGGTCAGTGGTCAGCGAGTCGGTGGTTCGCAGCGGTCAGTTGGTCAGTGAGTCGGTGGTTCCCAGCGGTCAGTGGGTCAGTGAGTCGGTGGTTCCCAGCGGTCATTGGTCAGCGAGTCAATGGTTCCCAGCGTTCAGTGGGTCAGCGGTTTCCAGCATTCAGTGGGTCAGCAAGTCGTTAATTCCCAGCAGTGAGTGGGTCAGTGAGTCGGTGGTTCCCAGCGGTCAGTGGGTCAGTCAGTCGGTGGTTCCCAGCGGTCAGTGGGTCAGCGGCTCCCAGCGGTCAGTGGGTCACTCAGTCGCTGGTTCCCAGCGGTCAGTGGGTCAGTCAGACGGTGGTTCCCAGCGGTCAGTGGGTTAGTGGTTCCCAGCGGTCAGTGGGTCAGCGAGTCGGTGGTTCCCAGCGGTCAGTGGGCCAGCGAGTCGGTGGTTCCCAGCAGTCAGTGGTCAGCGAGTCGGCAATTCCCTGCAGTCAGTGGGTCAACGAGTCGGTGGTTCCCAGCGGTCAGTGGGTCAGCGAGTCAGTGGTTCCCAGCGGTCAGTGGGTCAGTGAGTTGGTGGTTCCCAGCGGACAGTCGATAGTGAGTCGGTGGTTCCCAGCGGTCAGTGGTCAGCGAGTCGGTGGTTCCCAGTGGTCAGTGGGTCAGCGAGTTGGTGGTTCCCAGCGGTCAGTGGTCAGCGAGTCGGTGGTTCCCAGTGGTCAGTGGTCAGCGAGTCGGTGGTTCCCAGCGGTCAGTGGGTCAGCGAGTCGGTGGTTCCCAGTGGTCAGTGGTCAGCGAGTTGGTGGTTCCCAGCAGTCGGTGGGTCAGCGAGTCGGTGGTTCCCAGCGGTCAGTGGGTCAGTAAGTCGGTGGTTCCCAGCGGACAGTGGGTCAGCGAATTGGTGGTTCCCAGCGGTCAGTGGGTCAGCGAGTCGGTGGTTCCCAGCAGTCAGTGGGTCAGCGAGTCGGTGGTTCCCAGCGGTCAGTGGGTCAGCGAGTCGGTGGTTCCCAGCGGTCAGTGGGTCAGTGAGTCAGTGGTTCCCAGTGGTCAGTGGCTCTGCGGTGCCCAGCGATGCCCAGCGGTCAGTGGGTCAGCGAGTCGGTAAATCCCAGTGGTCAGTGAGTCAGTGGTTCCCAGTGGCCAGTGGGTCAGCGAGTCGGTGGTTCACAGCGGTCAGTTGGTCAGCGAGTCGGTGGTTCGCAGCGGTCAGTTGGTCAGTGAGTCGGTGGTTCCCAGCGGTCAGTGGGTCAGCGAGTCGGTGGTTCCCAGCGGTCAGTGCGTCAGTGAGTCAGTGGTTCCCAGCGGTCAGTGGCTCTGCGGAGCCCAGCGATGCCCAGCGGTCAGTGGGTCAGCGAGTCGGTAAATCCCAGCGGTCAGTGAGTCAGCGTGTCGGTGGTTCCCAGTGGCCAGTGGGTCAGCGAGTCGGTGGTTCCCAGCGGTCAGTGGTCAGCGAGTCGGTGGTTCGCAGCGCTCAGTTGGTCAGTGAGTCGGTGGTTCCCAGTGGTCAGTGGTTCAGCGAGTCGGTGGTTCCCAGCGGTCAGTGGTCAGCGAGTCAGTGGTTCCCTGCGGTCAGTGGTCAGCGAGTGGGTGGTTCCCAGCGGTCAGTGGTCAGCGAGTCGGTGGTTCCCAGCGGTCAGTGGGTCAGCGAGTCGGTGGTTCCCAGCGGTCAGTGGGTCAGTGAGTCAGTGGTTCCCAGCGGTCAGTGGCTCTGCGGTGCCCAGCGATGCCCAGCGGTCAGTGGGTCAGCGAGTCGGTAAATCCCTGCGGTCAGTGGGTCAGCGAGTCGGTGGTTCCCAGTGGCCAGTGGTCAGTGGGTCAGCGAGTCGGTGGTTCGCAGCGGTCAGTTGGTCAGTGAGTCGGTGGTTCCCAGCGGTCAGTGGGTCAGCGAGTCGGTGGTTCCCAGTGGTCAGTGGTCAGCGAGTTGGTGGTTCCCAGCAGTCGGTGGGTCAGCGAGTCGGTGGTTCCCAGCGGTCAGTGGTCAGCGAGTCGGTGGTTCCCAGCGGTCAGTGGTCAGCGAGTCGGTGGTTCCCAGCGGTCAGTGGGTCAGGGAGTCGGTGGTTCCCAGCGGTCAGTGGGTCAGCAATTTGGTGTTTCCCAGCGGTCATTGGTCAGTGAGACGGTGGTTCCCAGCGGTCAGTGGGTCAGCGAGTCGATGGTTCCCAGCGGTCAGTGGGTCAGTGAGTCGGTGGTTCCCAGTGGTCAGTGGGTCAGCGAGTCGGTGGTTCCCAGCGGTCAGTGGTCAGCGAGTCGGTGGTTCCCAGCGGTCAGTGGGTCAACGAGTCGGTGGTTCCCAGCGGTCAGTGGTCAGCGAGTCGGTGGTTCCCAGCGGTCAGTGGGTCAGCGAGTCGGTGGTTCCCAGCGGTCAGTGGTCAGCGAGTCGGTGGTTCGCAGCGGTCAGTTGGTCAGTGAGTCGGTGGTTCCCAGCGGTCAGTGGGTCAGTGAGTCGGTGGTTCCCAGCGGTCATTGGTCAGCGAGTCAATGGTTCCCAGCGTTCAGTGGGTCAGCGGTTTCCAGCATTCAGTGGGTCAGCAAGTCGTTAATTCCCAGCAGTGAGTGGGTCAGTGAGTCGGTGGTTCCCAGCGGTCAGTGGGTCAGTCAGTCGGTGGTTCCCAGCGGTCAGTGGGTCAGCGGCTCCCAGCGGTCAGTGGGTCACTCAGTCGCTGGTTCCCAGCGGTCAGTGGGTCAGTCAGACGGTGGTTCCCAGCGGTCAGTGGGTTAGTGGTTCCCAGCGGTCAGTGGGTCAGCGAGTCGGTGGTTCCCAGCGGTCAGTGGGCCAGCGAGTCGGTGGTTCCCAGCAGTCAGTGGTCAGCGAGTCGGCAATTCCCTGCAGTCAGTGGGTCAACGAGTCGGTGGTTCCCAGCGGTCAGTGGGTCAGCGAGTCAGTGGTTCCCAGCGGTCAGTGGGTCAGTGAGTTGGTGGTTCCCAGCGGACAGTCGATAGTGAGTCGGTGGTTCCCAGCGGTCAGTGGTCAGCGAGTCGGTGGTTCCCAGTGGTCAGTGGGTCAGCGAGTTGGTGGTTCCCAGCGGTCAGTGGTCAGCGAGTCGGTGGTTCCCAGTGGTCAGTGGTCAGCGAGTCGGTGGTTCCCAGCGGTCAGTGGGTCAGCGAGTCGGTGGTTCCCAGTGGTCAGTGGTCAGCGAGTTGGTGGTTCCCAGCAGTCGGTGGGTCAGCGAGTCGGTGGTTCCCAGCGGTCAGTGGTCAGCGAGTCGGTGGTTCCCAGCGGTCAGTGGTCAGCGAGTTGGTGGTTCCCAGCAGTCGGTGGGTCAGCGAGTCGGTGGTTCCCAGCGGTCAGTGGTCAGCGAGTCGGTGGTTCCCAGCGGTCAGTGGTCAGCGAGTCGGTGGTTCCCAGCGGTCAGTGGGTCAGGGAGTCGGTGGTTCCCAGCGGTCAGTGGGTCAGCAATTTGGTGTTTCCCAGCGGTCAGTGGGTCAGTGAGACGGTGGTTCCCAGCGGTCAGTGGGTCAGCGAGTCGATGGTTCCCAGCGGTCAGTGGGTCAGTGAGTCGGTGGTTCCCAGCGGTCAGTGGGTTAGTGGTTCCCAGCGGTCAGTGGGTCAGCGAGTCGGTGGTTCCCAGCGGTCAGTGGGCCAGCGAGTCGGTGGTTCCCAGCAGTCAGTGGTCAGCGAGTCGGCAATTCCCTGCAGTCAGTGGGTCAACGAGTCGGTGGTTCCCAGCGGTCAGTGGTCAGCGAGTCGGTGGTTCCCAGCGGTCAGTGGGTCAGCGAGTCAGTGGTTCCCAGCGGTCAGTGGGTCAGTGAGTTGGTGGTTCCCAGCGGTCAGTCGATAGTGAGTCGGTGGTTCCCA
This sequence comes from Somniosus microcephalus, assembly GCF_052327205.1. Classification (NCBI taxonomy): domain Eukaryota; kingdom Metazoa; phylum Chordata; class Chondrichthyes; order Squaliformes; family Somniosidae; genus Somniosus; species Somniosus microcephalus. The sequence continues at coordinate 384,069,479 of NC_140988.1, read as the reverse complement.
GCGGTCAGTGGTCAGCGAGTCGGTGGTTCCCAGTGGTCAGTGGGTCAGCGAGTTGGTGGTTCCCAGCGGTCAGTGGTCAGCGAGTCGGTGGTTCCCAGCGGTCAGTGGTCAGCGAGTCGGTGGTTCCCAGCGGTCAGTGGGTCAGCGAGTCGGTGGTTCCCAGCGGTCAGTGGGTCAGCAATTTGGTATTTCCCAGCGGTCAGTGGGTCAGTGAGTCGGTGGTTCCCAGCGGTCAGTGGGTCAGCGAGTCGATGGTTCCCAGCGGTCAGTGGGTCAGCGAGTTGGTGGGTCCCAGCGGTCAGTGGGTCAGTAAGTCGGTGGTTCCCAGCGGACAGTGGGTCAGCGAATTGGTGGTTCCCAGCGGTCAGTGGGTCAGCGAGTCGGTGGTTCCCAGCAGTCAGTGGGTCAGCGAGTCGGTGGTTCCCAGCGGTCAGTGGGTCAGCGAGTCGGTGGTTCCCAGCGGTCAGTGGGTCAGTGAGTCAGTGGTTCCCAGTGGTCAGTGGCTCTGCGGTGCCCAGCGATGCCCAGCGGTCAGTGGGTCAGCGAGTCGGTAAATCCCAGTGGTCAGTGAGTCAGTGGTTCCCAGTGGCCAGTGGGTCAGCGAGTCGGTGGTTCACAGCGGTCAGTTGGTCAGCGAGTCGGTGGTTCGCAGCGGTCAGTTGGTCAGTGAGTCGGTGGTTCCCAGCGGTCAGTGGGTCAGCGAGTCGGTGGTTCCCAGCGGTCAGTGCGTCAGTGAGTCAGTGGTTCCCAGCGGTCAGTGGCTCTGCGGAGCCCAGCGATGCCCAGCGGTCAGTGGGTCAGCGAGTCGGTAAATCCCAGCGGTCAGTGAGTCAGCGTGTCGGTGGTTCCCAGTGGCCAGTGGGTCAGCGAGTCGGTGGTTCCCAGCGGTCAGTGGTCAGCGAGTCGGTGGTTCGCAGCGCTCAGTTGGTCAGTGAGTCGGTGGTTCCCAGTGGTCAGTGGTTCAGCGAGTCGGTGGTTCCCAGCGGTCAGTGGTCAGCGAGTCAGTGGTTCCCTGCGGTCAGTGGTCAGCGAGTGGGTGGTTCCCAGCGGTCAGTGGTCAGCGAGTCGGTGGTTCCCAGCGGTCAGTGGGTCAGCGAGTCGGTGGTTCCCAGCGGTCAGTGGGTCAGTGAGTCAGTGGTTCCCAGCGGTCAGTGGCTCTGCGGTGCCCAGCGATGCCCAGCGGTCAGTGGGTCAGCGATTCGGTAAATCCCTGCGGTCAGTGGGTCAGCGAGTCGGTGGTTCCCAGTGGCCAGTGGTCAGTGGGTCAGCGAGTCGGTGGTTCGCAGCGGTCAGTTGGTCAGTGAGTCGGTGGTTCCCAGCGGTCAGTGGGTCAGCGAGTCGGTGGTTCCCAGTGGTCAGTGGTCAGCGAGTTGGTGGTTCCCAGCAGTCGGTGGGTCAGCGAGTCGGTGGTTCCCAGCGGTCAGTGGTCAGCGAGTCGGTGGTTCCCAGCGGTCAGTGGTCAGCGAGTCGGTGGTTCCCAGCGGTCAGTGGGTCAGGGAGTCGGTGGTTCCCAGCGGTCAGTGGGTCAGCAATTTGGTGTTTCCCAGCGGTCATTGGTCAGTGAGACGGTGGTTCCCAGCGGTCAGTGGGTCAGCGAGTCGATGGTTCCCAGCGGTCAGTGGGTCAGTGAGTCGGTGGTTCCCAGTGGTCAGTGGGTCAGCGAGTCGGTGGTTCCCAGCGGTCAGTGGTCAGCGAGTCGGTGGTTCCCAGCGGTCAGTGGGTCAACGAGTCGGTGGTTCCCAGCGGTCAGCGGTCAGCGAGTCGGTGGTTCCCAGCGGTCAGTGGGTCAGCGAGTCGGTGGTTCCCAGCGGTCAGTGGGTCAGTGAGTCAGTGGTTCCCAGCGGTCAGTGGCTCTGCGGTGCCCAGCGATGCCCAGCGGTCAGTGGGTCAGCGAGTCGGTAAATCCCAGCGGTCAGTGGGTCAGCGAGTCGGTGGTTCCCAGCGGTCAGTGGTCAGCGAGTCGGTGGTTCGCAGCGGTCAGTTGGTCAGTGAGTCGGTGGTTCCCAGCGGACAGTGGGTCAGTGAGTCGGTGGTTCCCAGCGGTCTGTGGGTCAGTGAGTCAGTGGTTCCCAGCGGTCAGTGGCTCTGCGGTGCCCAGCGATGCCCAGCGGTCAGTGGGTCAGCGAGTCGGTGGTTCGCAGCGGTCAGTGGGTCAGTGAGTCAGTGGTTCCCAGCGGTCAGTGGCTCTGCGGTGCCCAGCGATGCCCAGCGGTCAGTGGGTCAGCGAGTCGGTAAATCCCAGCGGTCAGTGGGTCAGCGAGTCGGTGGTTCCCAGTGGCCAGTGGTCAGTGGGTCAGCGAGTCGGTGGTTCCCAGCGGTCAGTGGTCAGCGAGTCGGTGGTTCGCAGCGGTCAGTTGGTCAGTGAGTCGGTGTTTCCCAGCGGTCAGTGGGTCAGTGAGTCGGTGGTTCCCAGCGGTCAGTGGGTCAGCGAGTCGATGGTTCCCATCGTTCAGTGGGTCAGCGAGTCGGTGGTTCCCAGCGGTCAGTGGTCAGCGAGTCGGTTGTTCCCAGCAGTCAGTGGGTCAGCGAGTCGGTGGTTCCCAGCGGTCAGTGGTCAGCGAGTCGGCGGTTCCCAGCGGTCAGTGGTCAGCGAGTCGGTTGTTCCCAGCAGTCAGTGGGTCAGCGAGTCGGTGGTTCCCAGCGGTCAGTGGTCAGCGAGTCGGTGGTTCCCAGCGGACGGTGGGTCAGTGAGTTGGTGGTTCCCAGCGGTCAGTGGTCAGCGAGTCGGTGGTTCCCAGCGGTCGGTGGGTCAGCAAGTCGGTGGTTCCCAGCGGTCAGTGGTCAGCGAGTCGGCGGTTCCCAGCATTCAGTGGGTCAGCAAGTCGTTAATTCCCAGCGGTGAGTGGGTCAGTGAGTCGGTGGTTCCCAGCGGTCAGTGGGTCAGTCAGTCGGTGGTTCCCAGCGGTCAGTGGGTCAGCGGTTCCCAGCGGTCAGTGGGTCAGTCAGTCGCTGGTTCCCAGCGGTCAGTGGGTCAGTCAGACGGTGGTTCCCAGCGGTCAGTGGGTCAGCGGTTCCCAGCGGTCAGTGGGTCAGTCAGTTGGTGGTTCCCAGCGGTCAGTGGGTCAGCGAGTCGGTGTTTCCCAGTGGTCTGTGGGTCAGTGAGTCGGTGGTTCCCAGCGGTCTGTGGGTCAGTGAGTCAGTGTTTCCCAGTGGTCAGTGGGTCAGCGAGTCGGTGGTTCCCAGCAGTCAGTGGGCCAGTGAGTCGGTGGTTCCCAGCGGTCAGTGGGTCAGCGAGTCGGTGGTTCCCAGCGGTCTGTGGTCAGTGAGTCGGTGGTTCCCAGCGGTCAGTGGGTCAGTGATTAGGTGGTTCCCAGCGGTCAGTGGGTCAATGAGTCGGTGGTTCCCAGCGGTCAGTGGGTCAGCGAGTCGGTGGTTCCCAGCAGTCAGTGGTCAGCGAGTCGGTAATTCCCTGCAGTCAGTGGGTCAAGGAGTCAGTGATTCCCAGCGGTCAGTGGTCAGCGAGTCGCTGGTTCCCAGCGGTCAGTGGGTCAGCGAGTCAGTGGTTCCCAGCGGTCAGTGGGTCAGTGAGTTGGTGGTTCCCAGCAGTCAGTCGATAGTGAGTCGGTGGTTCCCAGCGGTCAGTTGTCAGCGAGTCAGTGGTTCCCAGTGGTCAGTGGGTCAGCGAGTCGGTGGTTCCCAGCGGTCAGTGGTCAGCGAGTCGGTGTTTCCCAGCGGTCAGTGGGTCAGTGAGTCGGTGGTTCCCAGCGGTCAGTGGGTCAGCGAGTCGATGGTTCCCAGCGGTCAGTGGGTCAGCGAGTCGGTGGTTCCCAGCGGTCAGTGGGTCAGTGAGTCAGTGGTTCCCAGCGGTCAGTGGCTCTGCGGTGCCCAGCGATGCCCAGCGGTCAGTGGGTCAGCGAGTCGGTAAATCCCAGCGGTCAGTGGGTCAGCGAGTCGGTGGTTCCCAGTGGCCAGTGGTCAGTGGGTCAGCGAGTCGGTGGTTCCCAGCGGTCAGTGGTCAGCGAGTCGGTGGTTCGCAGCGGTCAGTTGGTCAGTGAGTCGGTGGTTCCCAGCGGTCAGTGGGTCAGTGAGTCGGTGGTTCCCAGCGGTCAGTGGGTCAGTGAGTCAGTGGTTCCCAGCGGTCAGTGGCTCTGCAGTGCCCAGCGATGCCCAGCGGTCAGTGGGTCAGCGAGTCGGTGGTTCGCAGCGGTCAGTGGGTCAGTGAGTCAGTGGTTCCCAGCGGTCAGTGGCTCTGCGGTGCCCAGCGATGCCCAGCGGTCAGTGGGTCAGCGAGTCGGTAAATCCCAGCGGTCAGTGGGTCAGCGAGTCGGTGGTTCCCAGTGGCCAGTGGTCAGTGGGTCAGCGAGTCGGTGGTTCCCAGCGGTCAGTGGTCAGCGAGTCGGTGGTTCGCAGCGGTCAGTTGGTCAGTGAGTCGGTGTTTCCCAGCGGTCAGTGGGTCAGTGAGTCGGTGGTTCCCAGCGGTCAGTGGGTCAGCGAGTCGATGGTTCCCAGCGTTCAGTGGGTCAGCGAGTCGGTGGTTCCCAGCGGTCAGTGGTCAGCGAGTCGGTTGTTCCCAGCAGTCAGTGGGTCAGGAAGTCGGTGGTTCCCAGCGGTCAGTGGTCAGCGAGTCGGCGGTTCCCAGCGGTCAGTGGTCAGCGAGTCGGTTGTTCCCAGCAGTCAGTGGGTCAGCGAGTCGGTGGTTCCCAGCGGTCAGTGGTCAGCGAGTCGGTGGTTCCCAGCGGACGGTGGGTCAGTGAGTCGGTGGTTCCCAGCGGTCAGTGGTCAGCGAGTCGGTGGTTCCCAGCGGTCGGTGGGTCAGCAAGTCGGTGGTTCCCAGCGGTCAGTGGTCAGCGAGTCGGCGGTTCCCAGCATTCAGTGGGTCAGCAAGTCGTTAATTCCCAGCGGTGAGTGGGTCAGTGAGTCGGTGGTTCCCAGCGGTCAGTGGGTCAGTCAGTCGGTGGTTCCCAGCGGTCAGTGGGTCAGCGGTTCCCAGCGGTCAGTGGGTCAGTCAGTCGCTGGTTCCCAGCGGTCAGTGGGTCAGTCAGACGGTGGTTCCCAGCGGTCAGTGGGTCAGCGGTTCCCAGCGGTCAGTGGGTCAGTCAGTTGGTGGTTCCCAGCGGTCAGTGGGTCAGCGAGTCGGTGTTTCCCAGTGGTCTGTGGGTCAGTGAGTCAGTGTTTCCCAGTGGTCAGTGGGTCAGCGAGTCGGTGGTTCCCAGCAGTCAGTGGGCCAGTGAGTCGGTGGTTCCCAGCGGTCTGTGGGTCAGTGAGTCAGTGTTTCCCAGTGGTCAGTGGGTCAGCGAGTCGGTGGTTCCCAGCAGTCAGTGGGCCAGTGAGTCGGTGGTTCCCAGCGGTCAGTGGGTCAGCGAGTCGGTGGTTCCCAGCGGTCTGTGGTCAGTGAGTCGGTGGTTCCCAGCGGTCAGTGGGTCAGTGATTAGGTGGTTCCCAGCGGTCAGTGGGTCAATGAGTCGGTGGTTCCCAGCGGTCAGTGGGTCAGCGAGTCAGTAATTCCCTGCAGTCAGTGGGTCAAGGAGTCAGTGATTCCCAGCGGTCAGTGGTCAGCGAGTCGCTGGTTCCCAGCGGTCAGTGGGTCAGCGAGTCAGTGGTTCCCAGCGGTCAGTGGGTCAGTGAGTTGGTGGTTCCCAGCAGTCAGTCGATAGTGAGTCGGTGGTTCCCAGCGGTCAGTGGTCAGCGAGTCAGTGGTTCCCAGTGGTCAGTGGGTCAGCGAGTCGGTGGTTCCCAGCGGTCAGTGGTCAGCGAGTCGGTGTTTCCCAGCGGTCAGTGGGTCAGTGAGTCGGTGGTTCCCAGCGGTCAGTGGGTCAGCGAGTCGATGGTTCCCAGCGGTCAGTGGGTCAGCGAGTCGATGGTTCCCAGCGGTCAGTGGGTCAGTGAGTCGGTGGTTCCCAGCGGTCAGTGGTCAGCGAGTCAGTGGTTCCCAGTGGTCAGTGGGTCAGCGAGTCGGTGGTTCCCAGCGGTCAGTGGTCAGCGAGTCGGTGGTTCCCAGCGGTCAGTGGGTCAACGAGTCGGTGGTTCCCAGCGGTCAGTGGTCAGCGAGTCGGTGGTTCCCAGCGGTCAGTGGGTCAGCGAGTCGGTGGTTCCCAGCGGTCAGTGGGTCAGTGAGTCAGTGGTTCCCAGCGGTCAGTGGCTCTGCGGTGCCCAGCGATGCCCAGCGGTCAGTGGGTCAGCGAGTCGGTAAATCCCAGCGGTCAGTGGATCAGCGAGTCGGTGGTTCCCAGTGGCCAGTGGTCAGTGGGTCAGCGAGTCGGTGGTTCCCAGCAGTCAGTGGTCAGCGAGTCGGTGGTTCGCAGCGGTCAGTTGGTCAGTGAGTCGGTGGTTCCCAGCGGTCAGTGGGTCAGCGAGTCGATGGTTCCCAGCGTTCAGTGGGTCAGCGAGTCGGTGGTTCCCAGCGGTCAGTGGTCAGCGAGTCGGTTGTTCCCAGCAGTCAGTGGGTCAGCGAGTCGGTGGTTCCCAGCGGTCAGTGGTCAGCGAGTCGGTGGTTCCCAGCGGTCGGTGGGTCAGCGAGTCGGTGGTTCCCAGCGGTCAGTGGTCAGCGAGTCGGTGGTTCCCAGCGGTCGGTGGGTCAGCAAGTCGGTGGTTCCCAGCGGTCAGTGGTCAGCGAGTCGGCGGTTCCCAGCATTCAGTGGGTCAGCAAGTCGTTAATTCCCAGCGGTGAGTGGGTCAGTGAGTCGGTGGTTCCCAGCGGTCAGTGGGTCAGTCAGTCGATGGTTCCCAGCGGTCAGTGGGTCAGCGGTTCCCAGCGGTCAGTGGGTCAGTGAGTCGGTGGTTCCCAGCGGTCAGTGGTCAGTGAGTCGGTGGTTCCCAGCGGTCAGTGGTCAGCGAGTCGGTGGTTCCCAGCGGTCAGTGGTCAGCGAGTCGGCGGTTCCCAGCGGTCAGTGGTCAGCGAGTCGGTTGTTCCCAGCAGTCAGTGGGTCAGCGAGTCGGTGGTTCCCAGCGGTCAGTGGTCAGCGAGTCGGTGGTTCCCAGCGGACGGTGGGTCAGTGAGTCGGTGGTTCCCAGCGGTCAGTGGTCAGCGAGTCGGTGGTTCCCAGCGGTCGGTGGGTCAGCAAGTCGGTGGTTCCCAGCGGTCAGTGGTCAGCGAGTCGGCGGTTCCCAGCATTCAGTGGGTCAGCAAGTCGTTAATTCCCAGCGGTGAGTGGGTCAGTGAGTCGGTGGTTCCCAGCGGTCAGTGGGTCAGTCAGTCGGTGGTTCCCAGCGGTCAGTGGGTCAGCGGTTCCCAGCGGTCAGTGGGTCAGTCAGTCGCTGGGTCCCAGCGGTCAGTGGGTCAGTCAGACGGTGGTTCCCAGCGGTCAGTGGGTCAGCGGTTCCCAGCGGTCATTGGGTCAGTCAGTTGGTGGTTCCCAGCGGTCAGTGGGTCAGCGAGTCGGTGGTTCCCAGCGGTCAGTGGGTCAGTGAGTCGGTGTTTCCCAGTGGTCTGTGGGTCAGTGAGTCGGTGGTTCCCAGCGGTCTGTGGGTCAGTGAGTCAGTGTTTCCCAGTGGTCAGTGGGTCAGCGAGTCGGTGGTTCCCAGCAGTCAGTGGACCAGTGAGTCGGTGGTTCCCAGTGGTCAGTGGGTCAGCGAGTCGGTGGTTCCCAGCGGTCAGTGGGTCAGTGAGTAGGTGGTTCCCAGCGGTCAGTGGGTCAGTGAGTAGGTGGTTCCCAGCGGTCAGTGGGTCAATGAGTCGGTGGTTCCCAGCGGTCAGTGGGTCAGCGAGTCGGTGTTTCCCAGCAGTCAGTGGTCAGCGAGTCGGTAATTCCCTGCAGTCAGTGGGTCAACGAGTCAGTGATTCCCAGCGGTCAGTGGTCAGCGAGTCGCTGGTTCCCAGCGGTCAGTGGGTCAGCGAGTCAGTGGTTCCCAGTGGTCAGTGGGTCAGCGAGTCGGTGGTTCCCAGCGGTCAGTGGTCAGCGAGTCGGTGGTTCCCAGCGGTCAGTGGTCAGCGAGTCGGTGTTTCCCAGCGGTCAGTGGGTCAGTGAGTCGGTGGTTCCCAGCGGTCAGTGGGTCAGCGAGTCGATGGTTCCCAGCGGTCAGTGGGTCAGCGAGTCGGTGGTTCCCAGCGGTCAGTGGGTCAGTAAGTCGGTGGTTCCCAGCGGTCAGTGGGTCAGTGAGTCGGTGGTTCCCAGCGGTCAGTGGTCAGCGAGTCAGTGGTTCCCAGCGGTCAGTGGGTCAGCGAGTCGGTGGTTCCCAGCGGTCAGTGGTCAGCGAGTCGGTGGTTCCCAGTGGTCAGTGGGTCAACGAGTCGGTGGTTCCCAGTGGTCAGTGGTCAGCGAGTCGGTGGTTCCCAGCGGTCAGTGGGTCAGCGAGTCGGTGGTTCCCAGCGGTCAGTGGGTCAGTGAGTCAGTGGTTCCCAGCGGTCAGTGGCTCTGCGGTGCCCAGCGATGCCCAGCGGTCAGTGGGTCAGCGAGTCGGTAAATCCCAGCGGTCAGTGGGTCAGTGAGTCGGTGGTTCCCAGTGGCCAGTGGTCAGTGGGTCAGCGAGTCGGTGGTTCCCAGCGGTCAGTGGTCAGCGAGTCGGTGGTTCCCAGCGGTCAGTGGTCAGCGAGTCGGTGTTTCCCAGCGGTCAGTGGGTCAGTGAGTCGTGGTTCCTAGTGGTCAGTGGGTCAGCGAGTCGGTGGTTCCCAGCGGTCAGTGGGTCAGTGAGTAGGTGGTTCCCAGCGGTCAGTGGGTCAGTGAGTAGGTGGTTCCCAGCGGTCAGTGGGTCAATGAGTCGGTGGTTCCCAGCGGTCAGTGGGTCAGCGAGTCGGTGTTTCCCAGCAGTCAGTGGTCAGCGAGTCGGTAATTCCCTGCAGTCAGTGGGTCAACGAGTCAGTGATTCCCAGCGGTCAGTGGTCAGCGAGTCGCTGGTTCCCAGCGGTCAGTGGGTCAGCGAGTCAGTGGTTCCCAGTGGTCAGTGGGTCAGCGAGTCGGTGGTTCCCAGCGGTCAGTGGTCAGCGAGTCGGTGGTTCCCAGCGGTCAGTGGTCAGCGAGTCGGTGTTTCCCAGCGGTCAGTGGGTCAGTGAGTCGGTGGTTCCCAGCGGTCAGTGGGTCAGCGAGTCGATGGTTCCCAGCGGTCAGTGGGTCAGCGAGTCGGTGGTTCCCAGCGGTCAGTGGGTCAGTAAGTCGGTGGTTCCCAGCGGTCAGTGGGTCAGTGAGTCGGTGGTTCCCAGCGGTCAGTGGTCAGCGAGTCAGTGGTTCACAGCGGTCAGTGGGTCAGCGAGTCGGTGGTTCCCAGCGGTCAGTGGTCAGCGAGTCGGTGGTTCCCAGCGGTCAGTGGGTCAACGAGTCGGTGGTTCCCAGTGGTCAGTGGTCAGCGAGTCGGTGGTTCCCAGCGGTCAGTGGGTCAGCGAGTCGGTGGTTCCCAGCGGTCAGTGGGTCAGTGAGTCAGTGGTTCCCAGCGGTCAGTGGCTCTGCGGTGCCCAGCGATGCCCAGCGGTCAGTGGGTCAGCGAGTCGGTAAATCCCAGCGGTCAGTGGGTCAGCGAGTCGGTGGTTCCCAGTGGCCAGTGGTCAGTGGGTCAGCGAGTCGGTGGTTCCCAGCGGTCAGTGGTCAGCGAGTCGGTGGTTCGCAGCGGTCAGTTGGTCAGTGAGTCGGTGGTTCCCAGTGGTCAGTGGGTCAGTGAGTCGGTGGTTCCCAGCGGTCAGTGGGTCAGCGAGTCGATGGTTCCCAGTGTTCAGTGGGTCAGCGAGTCGGTGGTTCCCAGCGGTCAGTGGTCAGCGAGTCGGTTGTTCCCAGCAGTCAGTGGGTCAGCGAGTCGGTGGTTCCCAGCGGTCAGTGGTCAGCGAGTCAGTGGTTCCCAGCGGTCGGTGGGTCAGCGAGTCGGTGGTTCCCAGCGGTCAGTGGTCAGCGAGTCGGCGGTTCCCAGCATTCAGTGGGTCAGCAAGTCGTTAATTCCCAGCGGTGAGTGGGTCAGTGAGTCGGTGGTTCCCAGCGGTCAGTGGGTCAGTCAGTCGATGGTTCCCAGCGGTCAGTGGGTCAGCGGTTCCCAGCGGTCAGTGGGTCAGTCAGTTGGTGGTTCCCAGCAGTCAGTGGGTCAGTGAGTCGGTGGTTCCCAGTGGTCAGTGGGTCAGTGAGTCGGTGGTTCCCAGCGGTCAGTGGGTCAGCGAGTCGGCGGTTCGCAGCAGTCAGTGGGCCAGTGAGTCGGTGGTTCCCAGTGGTCAGTGGGTCAGCGAGTCGGTGGTTCCCAGCAGTCAGTGGGCCAGTGAGTCGGTGGTTCCCAGTGGTCAGTGGGTCAGCGAGTCGGTGGTTCCCAGCGGTCAGTGGTCAGCGAGTCGGTGGTTCCCAGCGGTCGGTGGGTCAGCAAGTCGGTGGTTCCCAGCGGTCAGTGGTCAGCGAGTCGGCGGTTCCCAGCATTCAGTGGGTCAGCAAGTCGTTAATTCCCAGCGGTGAGTGGGTCAGTGAGTCGGTGGTTCCCAGCTGTCAGTGGGTCAGTCAGTCGGTGGTTCCCAGCGGTCAGTGGGTCAGCGGTTCCCAGCGGTCAGTGGGTCAGTCAGTCGCTGGGTCCCAGCGGTCAGTGGGTCAGTCAGACGGTGGTTCCCAGCGGTCAGTGGGTCAGCGGTTCCCAGCGGTCAGTGGGTCAGTCAGTTGGTGGTTCCCAGCGGTCAGTGGGTCAGCGAGTCGGTGGTTCCCAGCGGTCAGTGGGTCAGTGAGTCGGTGGTTCCCAGCGGTCTGTGGGTCAGTGAGTCAGTGTTTCCCAGTGGTCAGTGGGTCAGCGCGTCGGTGGTTCCCAGCAGTCAGTGGGCCAGTGAGTCGGTGGTTCCCAGTGGTCAGTGGGTCAGCGAGTCGGTGGTTCCCAGCGGTCAGTGGGTCAGTGAGTAGGTGGTTCCCAGCGGTCAGTGGGTCAGTGAGTAGGTGGTTCCCAGCGGTCAGTGGGTCAATGAGTCGGTGGTTCCCAGCGGTCAGTGGGTCAGCGAGTCGGTGTTTCCCAGCAGTCAGTGGTCAGCGAGTCGGTAATTCCCTGCAGTCAGTGGGTCAACGAGTCAGTGATTCCCAGCGGTCAGTGGTCAGCGAGTCGCTGGTTCCCAGCGGTCAGTGGGTCAGCGAGTCAGTGGTTCCCAGTGGTCAGTGGGTCAGCGAGTCGGTGGTTCCCAGCGGTCAGTGGTCAGCGAGTCGGTGGTTCCCAGCGGGCAGTGGTCAGCGAGTCGGTGTTTCCCAGCGGTCAGTGGGTCAGTGAGTCGGTGGTTCCCAGCGGTCAGTGGGTCAGCGAGTCGATGGTTCCCAGCGGTCAGTGGGTCAGCGAGTCGGTGGTTCCCAGCGGTCAGTGGGTCAGTGAGTCGGTGGTTCCCAGCGGTCAGTGGTCAGCGAGTCAGTGGTTCCCAGCGGTCAGTGGGTCAGCGAGTCGGTGGTTCCCAGCGGTCAGTGGTCAGCGAGTCGCTGGTTCCCAGCGGTCAGTGGGTCAACGAGTCGGTGGTTCCCAGTGGTCAGTGGTCAGCGAGTCGGTGGTTCCCAGCGGTCAGTGGGTCAGCGAGTCGGTGGTTCCCAGCGGTCAGTGGGTCAGTGAGTCAGTGGTTCCCAGCGGTCAGTGGCTCTGCGGTGCCCAGCGATGCCCAGCGGTCAGTGGGTCAGCGAGTCGGTAAATCCCAGCGGTCAGTGGGTCAGTGAGTCGGTGGTTCCCAGTGGCCAGTGGTCAGTGGGTCAGCGAGTCGGTGGTTCCCAGCGGTCAGTGGGTCAGTGAGTCGGTGTTTCCCAGTGGTCTGTGGGTCAGTGAGTCGGTGGTTCCCAGCGGTCTGTGGGTCAGTGAGTCAGTGTTTCCCAGTGGTCAGTGGGTCAGCGAGTCGGTGGTTCCCAGCAGTCAATGGGCCAGTGAGTCGGTGGTTCCCAGTGGTCAGTGGGTCAGCGAGTCGGTGGTTCCCAGCGGTCAGTGGGTCAGTGAGTAGGTGGTTCCCAGCGGTCAGTGGGTCAGTGAGTAGGTGGTTCCCAGCGGTCAGTGGGTCAATGAGTCGGTGGTTCCCAGCGGTCAGTGGGTCAGCGAGTCGGTGTTTCCCAGCAGTCAGTGGTCAGCGAGTCGGTAATTCCCTGCAGTCAGTGGGTCAACGAGTCAGTGATTCCCAGCGGTCAGTGGTCAGCGAGTCGCTGGTTCCCAGCGGTCAGTGGGTCAGCGAGTCAGTGGTTCCCAGTGGTCAGTGGGTCAGCGAGTCGGTGGTTCCCAGCGGTCAGTGGTCAGCGAGTCGGTGGTTCCCAGCGGTCAGTGGTCAGCGAGTCGGTGTTTCCCAGCGGTCAGTGGGTCAGTGAGTCGGTGGTTCCCAGCGGTCAGTGGGTCAGCGAGTCGATGGTTCCCAGCGGTCAGTGGGTCAGCGAGTCGGTGGTTCCCAGCGGTCAGTGGGTCAGTAAGTCGGTGGTTCCCAGCGGTCAGTGGGTCAGTGAGTCGGTGGTTCCCAGCGGTCAGTGGTCAGCGAGTCAGTGGTTCCCAGCGGTCAGTGGGTCAGCGAGTCGGTGGTTCCCAGCGGTCAGTGGTCAGCGAGTCGGTGGTTCCCAGCGGTCAGTGGGTCAACGAGTCGGTGGTTCCCAGTGGTCAGTGGTCAGCGAGTCGGTGGTTCCCAGCGGTCAGTGGGTCAGCGAGTCGGTGGTTCCCAGCGGTCAGTGGGTCAGTGAGTCAGTGGTTCCCAGCGGTCAGTGGCTCTGCGGTGCCCAGCGATGCCCAGCGGTCAGTGGGTCAGCGAGTCGGTAAATCCCAGCGGTCAGTGGGTCAGCGAGTCGGTGGTTCCCAGTGGCCAGTGGTCAGTGGGTCAGCGAGTCGGTGGTTCCCAGCGGTCAGTGGTCAGCGAGTCGGTCGTTCGCAGCGGTCAGTTGGTCAGTGAGTCGGTGGTTCCCAGTGGTCAGTGGGTCAGTGAGTCGGTGGTTCCCAGCGGTCAGTGGGTCAGCGAGTCGATGGTTCCCAGTGTTCAGTGGGTCAGCGAGTCGGTGGTTCCCAGCGGTCAGTGGTCAGCGAGTCGGTTGTTCCCAGCAGTCAGTGGGTCAGCGAGTCGGTGGTTCCCAGCGGTCAGTGGTCAGCGAGTCAGTGGTTCCCAGCGGTCGGTGGGTCAGCGAGTCGGTGGTTCCCAGCGGTCAGTGGTCAGCGAGTCGGCGGTTCCCAGCATTCAGTGGGTCAGCAAGTCGTTAATTCCCAGCGGTGAGTGGGTCAGTGAGTCGGTGGTTCCCAGCGGTCAGTGGGTCAGTCAGTCGATGGTTCCCAGCGGTCAGTGGGTCAGCGGTTCCCAGCGGTCAGTGGGTCAGTGAGTCGGTGGTTCCCAGCGGTCAGTGGGTCAGTCAGACGGTGGTTCCCAGCGGTCAGTGGGTCAGCGGTTCCCAGCGGTCAGTGGGTCAGTCAGTTGGTGGTTCCCAGCAGTCAGTGGGTCAGTGAGTCGCTGGTTCCCAGCGGTCAGTGGGTCAGCGAGTCGGTGGTTCCCAGCGGTCTGTGGTCAGTGAGTAGGTGGTTCCCAGCGGTCAGTGGGTCAGTGAGTAGGTGGTTCCCAGCGGTCAGTGGGTCAATGAGTCGGTGGTTCCCAGCGGTCAGCGGGTCAGCGAGTCGGTGGTTTCCAGCAGTCAGTGGTCAGCGAGTCGGTAATTCCCTGCAGTCAGTGGGTCAACGAGTCAGTGATTCCCAGCGGTCAGTGGTCAGCGAGTCGGTGGTTCCCAGCGGTCAGTGGGTCAGCGGGTCAGTGGTTCCCAGCAGTCAGTGGGTCAGTGAGTTGGTGGTTCCCAGCAGTCAGTCGATAGTGAGTCGGTGGTTCCCAGTGGTCAGTGGTCAGCGAGTCAGTGGTTCCCAGTGGTCAGTGGGTCAGCGAGTCGGTGGTTCCCAGCGGTCAGTGGTCAGCGAGTCGGTGGTTCCCAGCGGTCAGTGGTCAGCGGGTCGGTGGTTCCCAGCGGTCAGTGGGTCAGCGAGTCGGTGGTTCCCAGCGGTCAGTGGGTCAGCAATTTGGTGTTTCCCAGCGGTCAGTGGGTCAGTGAGTTGGTGGTTCCCAGCAGTCAGTGGGTCAGCGAGTCGATGGTTCCCAGCGGTCAGTGGGTCAGCGAGTCGGTGGTTCCCAGCGGTCAGTGGGTCAGTAAGTCGGTGGTTCCCAGCGGTCAGTGGTCAGCGAGACGGTGGTTCCCAGCGGTCAGTGGGTCAGCGAGTCGGTGGTTCCCAGCAGTCAGTGGGTCAGCAATTTGGTGTTTCCCAGCGGTCAGTGGGTCAGCGAATCGGTGCTTCCCAGCAGTCAGTGGGTCAGCAAGTCAGTGGTTCCCAGCGGTCAGTGGGTCAGTGAGTCGGTGGTTCCCAGCGGTCAGTGGGTCAGTGAGTCGGTGGTTCCCAGCGGTCAGTGGTCAGCGAATCAGTGGTTCCCAGCGGTCAGTGGGTCAGCGAGTCAGTGTTTCCCAGCGGTCAGTGGGTCAGCAATTTGGTGTTTCCCAGCGGTCAGTGGGTCAGCGAGTCAGTGGTTCCCAGCAGTCAGTGGGTCAGCGAGTCGGTGGTTCCCAGCGGTCAGTGGGTCAGTGAGTCGGTAGTTCCCAGCGGTCAGTGGGTCAGTGAGTCGGTGGTTCCCAGCGGTCAGTGGGTCAGTGAGTCGGTGGTTCCCAGCCGTCAGTGGGTCAGTGAGTCGGTGGTTCCCAGCCGTCAGTGGGTCAGTGAGTCGGTGGTTCCCAGCAGTCAGTGGGTCAGTGAGTCAGTGGTTCCCAGCGGTCAGTGGGTCAGTGAGTCGGTGGTTCCCAGCGGTCAGTGGTCAGTGAGTCGGTGGTTCCCAGCGGTCATTGGGTCAGCGAGTCGGTGGTTCCCAGCGGTCAGTGCGTCAGTGAGTCAGTGGTTCCCAGCGGTCAGTGGCTCTGCGGTGCCCAGCGATGCCCAGCGGTCAGTGGGTCAGCGAGTCGGTAAATCCCAGCGGTCAGTGGGTCAGCGTGTCGGTGGTTCCCAGTGGCCAGTGGTCAGTGGGTCAGCGAGTCGGTGGTTCCCAGCGGTCAGTGGTCAGCGAGTCGGTGGTTCGCAGCGGTCAGTTGGTCAGTGAGTCGGTGGTTCCCAGCGGTCAGTGGTCAGCGAGTCAGTGGTTCCCAGCGGTCAGTGGTCAGCGAGTGGGTGGTTCCCAGCGGTCAGTGGTCAGCGAGTCGGTGGTTCCCAGCAGTCAGTGGGTCAGCGAGTCGGTGGTTCCCAGTGGTCAGTGGTCAGCGAGTGGGTGGTTCCCAGCGGTCAGTGGTCAGCGAGTCGGTGGTTCCCAGACGTCAGTGGGTCAGCGAGTCGGTGGTTCCCAGTGGTCAGTGGTCAGCGAGTCGGTGGTTCCCAGCGGTCGGTGGGTCAGCGAGTCGGTGGTTCCCAGCGGTCAGTGGTCAGCGAGTCGGTGGTTCCCAGCGGTCAGTGGTCAGCGAGTCGGTGGTTCCCAGCGGTCAGTGGGTCAGCGAGTCGGTGGTTCCCAGCGGTCAGTGGGTCAGCAATTTGGTGTTTCCCAGCGGTCAGTGTGTCAGTGAGTCGGTGGTTCCCAGCGGTCAGTGGGTCAGCGAGTCGATGGTTCCCAGCGGTCAGTGGGTCAGTGAGTCGGTGGTTCCCAGCGGTCAGTGGTCAGCGAGTCAGTGGTTCCCAGCGGTCAGTGGTCAGCGAGTCGGTGGTTCCCAGCGGTCAGTGGGTCAGCGAGTCGGTGTTTCCCAGCGGTCAGTGGGTCAGTGAATCAGTGGTTCCCAGCGGTCAGTGGCTCTGCGGTGCCCAGCGATGCCCAGCGGTCAGTGGGTCAGCGAGTCGGTAAATCCCACCGGTCAATGGGTCAGCGAGTCGGTGGTTCCCAGTGGCCAGTGGTCAGTGGGTCAGCGAGTCGGTGGTTCCCAGCGGTCAGTTGTCAGCGAGTCGGTGGTTCGCAGCGGTCAGTTGGTCAGTGAGTCGGTGGTTCCCAGCGGTCAGTGGGTCAGCGAGTCGATGGTTCCCAGCGTTCAGTGGGTCAGCGAGTCGGTGGTTCCCAGCGGTCAGTGGTCAGCGAGTCGGTTGTTCCCAGCAGTCAGTGGGTCAGCGAGTCGGTGGTTCCCAGCGGTCAGTGGTCAGCGAGTCGGTGGTTCCCAGCGGTCGGTGGGTCAGCGAGTCGGTGGTTCCCAGCGGTCAGTGGTCAGCGAGTCGGTGGTTCCCAGCGGTCGGTGGGTCAGCAAGTCGGTGGTTCCCAGTGGTCAGTGGTCAGCGAGTCGGTGGTTCCCAGCGGTCAGTGGGTCAGCAAGTTGGTGGTTCCCAGCAGTCAGTGGGTCAGCGAGTCGGTGGTTCCCAGCGGTCTGTGGTCAGTGAGTCGGTGGTTCCCAGCGGTCAGTGGGTCAGTGAGTAGGTGGTTCCCAGCGGTCAGTGGGTCAATGAGTCGGTGGTTCCCAGCGGTCAGTGGGTCAGCGAGTCGGTGGTTCCCAGCAGTCAGTGGTCAGCGAGTCGGTAATTCCCTGCAGTCAGTGGGTCAACGAGTCAGTGATTCCCAGCGGTCAGTGGTCAGCGAGTCGGTGGTTCCCAGCGGTCAGTGGGTCAGCGAGTCAGTGGTTCCCAGCGGTCAGTGGGTCAGTGAGTTGGTGGTTCCCAGCAGTCAGTCGATAGTGAGTCGGTGGTTCCCAGCGGTCAGTGTTCAGCGAGTCAGTGGTTCCCAGCGGTCAGTGGTCAGCGAGTCAGTGGTTCCCAGTGGTCAGTGGGTCAGCGAGTCGGTGGTTCCCAGCGGTCAGTGGTCAGCGAGTCGGTGGTTCCCAGCGGTCAGTGGTCAGCGAGTTGGTGGTTCCCAGCGGTCAGTGGGTCAGCGAGTCAGTGGTTCCCAGCGGTCAGTGGGTCAGCAATTTGGTGTTTCCCAGCGGTCAGTGGGTCAGTGAGTCGGTGGTTCCCAGCGGTCAGTGGGTCAGCGAGTCGATGGTTCCCAGCGGTCAGTGGGTCAGCGAGTCGGTGGTTCCCAGCGGTCAGTGGTCAGCGAGACGGTGGTTCCCAGCGGTCAGTGGGTCAGGGAGTCGGTGGTTCCCAGCAGTCAGTGGGTCAGCAATTTGGTGTTTCCCAGCGGTCAATGGTCAGCGAGTCGGTGGTTCCCAGCGGTCAGTGGTCAGTGAGTCAGTGGTTCCCAGCAGTCAGTGGTCAGCGAGTCGGTGGTTCCCAGCAGTCAGTGGGTCAACGAGTCATTGGTTCCCAGCGGTCAGTGGGTCAGCGATTCGGTGGTTCCCAGCGGTCAGTGGGTCAGTGAGTCGGTGGTTCCCAGCGGTCAGTGGGTCAGTGAGTCGGTGGTTCCCAGCAGTCAGTGGTCAGCGAGTCAGTGGTTCCCAGTGGTCAGTGGGTCAGCGAGTCGGTGGTTCCCAGCGGTCAGTGGTCAGCGAGTCGGTGGTTCCCAGCGGTCAGTGGGTCAACGAGTTGGTGGTTCCCAGCGGTCAGTGGTCAACGAGTCGGTGGTTCCCAGCAGTCAGTGGTCAGTGAGTCGGTGGTTCCCAGCAGTCAGTGGGTCAGCGAGTCGGTGGTTCCCAGCGGTCAGTGGATCAGCGAGTCTGTGGTTCCCAGCGGTCAGTGGGTCAGCAATTTGGTGTTTCCCAGCGGTCAGTGGGTCAGTGAGTCGGTGGTTCCCAGCGGTCAGTGGTCAGCGAGTCGGCAACATTGCCGGTTATTGAGGTGTTGTTTTCGGAGTGAGAATTTTGCCGGTTGATAGAGAATTCCAGCTATTTAGGTGCCGTTTAAACGAGAGTTTCCTGTAATTTGATTGAGTTCTTTGATGAGGTAACAGAGAAGGTTGATGAGGGCAATGCGGTTGACGTGGTGTACAGGGACTTCCAAAAGACATTCAACAAAGTGCCACATAATTGACTTGTCAGCAAAGTTGAAGCCCATGGAATAAAAGGGACAGTGGCAGCATGGATACGGAATTAGCAAAGTGACAGGAAACAGAGAGTAGTGGTGAACGGTTGTTTTTCAGACTGGAGGGAGGTATACAGTGGTGTTCCCCAGGGGTCGGTTCTAGGAATACTGCTTTTCTTGGTATATATTAATGACTTGGACGTGGGTGTACAGGGCACAATTTTCTGATGACACAAAACTTGGAAGTATAGTGAAGAGTGAGAAGGATAGTGATAGACTTCAGGAAGACATAGACAGGCTGATGAAATGGGCAGACACGTGGCAGATGAAATTTAATGTAGAAAAGTGTGAAGTGATACATTTTGGTAGAAAGAATGAGGAGAGGAAATATAAACTAAAAGGTACAATCTCCGGAAGGGGCACATGAACAGAGAGACCTGGGGGTATGTGTGCACAAATCGTTGAAGGTAGCAGGGCAGGTTGAGAAAGCGGTTAAAAAAGCATACGGGATCCTGGGCTTCATACATCGACAGTGCTGTCAAACGGCACTTACTCACCAATAACCTGCTCTCTGATGCCCAGTTTGGGTTCCGCCAAGACCACTCAGCTCCCGACCTCATTACAGCCTTGGTCCAAACAAGGACAAAGAAGCTGAATTCCAGAGGTGAGGTGAGAGTGACTGCCCTTGACATCAAGGCAGCATTTGACCGAGTGTGGCATCAAGGAGCCCTAGTAAAACTGAAGTCAATGGGAATCGGGGGGAAAACTCTCCACTGGCTGGAGTCATACCTAGCACAAAGGAAGATGGTTGTGGTGGTTGGAGGTCAATCATCACAGCCCCAGGACATCGCTACAGCAGTTCCTGAGGGCAGTGTTGTAGGCCCAACCATCTTCAGCTGCTTCATCAATGACCTTCCCTCCAACATAAGGTCAGGAATGGGGATGTTTGCTGATGACTGCAGTGTCCAGTGCCATTCACAATTCCTCAGATAATGAAGCAGTCCATGCCCGCATGCAAAAAGACCTGGACGACGTTCAGGCTTGGGCTGATAAGTGGCAGGTAACATTCGCGAAACACAAGTGCCAGGTAATGAATATCTCCAACAAGCGAGAGTCTAACCACCGCCCCTTGACATTCAACGGCATTACCATCGCCGAATCCCCCACCAACAATATCCTGGGGGGTCACCATTGACCAGAAACTTAACTGGACCAGCCACATAAATATTGTAGCAACAAGAGCAGGTCAGAGGCTGGGTATTCTGCGATGAGTGTCTCACCTCCTGACTCCCCAAAGCCTTTCCACCATCTACAAGGCACAAGTCAGGAGTGTGATGGAATACTCTCCACTTGCCTGGATGAGTGCAGCTCCAACAACACTCAAGAAGCTCGACAACATCCAGGACAAAGCAGCCCGCTTGATTGGCACCCTATCCACCACCTTCAAAATTCACTCCCTCCACCACCGGCGCACCGTGGCTGCAGTGTGTACCATCTACAAGATGCACTGCAGCAACTCGCCAAGGCTTCTTCAGCAGCACCTCCCAAACCCGCGACCTCTACCACCTGGAAGGACAAGGGCAGCAGGCGCATGGGAACACCACCACCTCCAAGTTCCCCTCCAAGTCACACACCATCCTGACTTAGAAGTATATCGGCCGATCCTTCATCATCGCTGGGTCAAAATCCTGGAACTCCCTCCCTAACAGCACTGTGGGAGTACCTTCACCACACGGACTGCAGCGATTCAAGAAGGCGGCTCACCACCACCTTCTCAAGGCAACTAGGGATGGGCAATAAATGCTGGCCTTCTCAGAAACGCCCACATCTCATAAACGAATAAAATAAATAAATAAATAGAGGTACAGGTTGAGTGTCCAAAATCCGGACTAATGGAATCTGGAATGTTCCGGAATCCAGATTGGTGGCAGGGTCATCCGGAATCCGTAAAATGTTCTGGAATCAGGACACCCTGTCAAACCGCAACTTGGGCCCAGGTATTTCCGGACTCGGAACGTGTTTCTGATGTCCGAAGTCTGGAAACACCCGAGCCCAGGTTGCGATAGTTCTGGACTTCGGACATCAGAAACACGTTCCGAAGTCTGGAAAAACACGAAAACCGGCTCGGCCTCGGTCCCGAGGTTGCTGGATTCGGGACACTCAACCTGCAGAGAGTACATTAAAGCAGCCGCAGCGGCGAGAGGATAAAGAGCGGCCCGAGAGTGGACCTGAATTAAAGCAGCGGCAGCGGCGAGAGGATAAAGAGCGGCCCGAGAGTGGGCCTGAATTAAAGCAGCCGCAGCGGCGAGAGGATAAAGAGCGGCCCGAGAGTGGACCTGAATTAAAGCAGCGGCAGCGGCAGTGGCGAGAGGATAAAGAGCGGCCCGAGAGCGGACCTGAATTAAAGCAGCGACAGCGGCAGCGGCGAGAGGATAAAGAGCGGCCCGAGAGCGGACGTGAATTAAAGCAGCGGCAGCGGCGAGAGGATAAAGAGCGGCCCGAGAGCGGACCTGAATTAAAGCAGCGGCAGTGGCGAGAGGATAAAGAGCGACCCGAGAGCGGACCTGAATTAAAGCAGCGGTGAGAGGATAAAGAGCGGTCCGAGAGCGGACCTAAATTAAAGCAGCGGCAGCGGCGAGAGGATAAAGAGCGGCCCGAGAGCGGACCTGAATTAAAGCAGCGGCAGCGGCGAGAGGATAAAGAGCGGCCCGAGAGCGGAGCTGAATTAAAGCAGCGGCAGTGGCGAGAGGATAAAGAGCGGCCCGAGAGCGGACCTGAATTAAAGCAGCGGCGGTGGGGAGAGGATAAAGAGCGGCCCGAGAGCGGACCTGAATTAAAGCAGCGGTGAGAGGATAAAGAGCGGCCCGAGAGCGGACCTGAATTAAAGCAGCAGCAGCGGCGAGAGGATAAAGAGCGGCCCGAGAGCGGAGCTGAATTAAAGCAGTGACAGCGGCGAGAGGATAAAGAGCGGCCCGAGAGCGGACCTGAATTAAAGCAGCGGCGAGAGGATAAAGAGCGGCCCGAGAGTGGACCTGAATTAAAGCAGCGGCGAGAGGATAAAGAGCGGCCCGAGAGCGGACCTGAATTAAAGCAGCGGCGAGAGGATAAAGAGCGGCCCGAGAGCGGACCTGAATTAAAGCAGCGGCGAGAGGATAAAGAGCGGCCCGAGAGCGGACCCGAATTAAAGCAGCGGCGAGAGGATAAAGAGCGGGCCGAGAGTGGACCTGAATTAAAGCAGTGACAGCGGCGAGAGGATAAAGAGCGGCCCGAGAGCGGACCTGAATTAAAGCAGCGGCAGCGGTGAGAGGATAAAGAGCGGCCCGAGAGCGGACCCGAATTAAAGCAGCGGCGAGAGGATAAAGAGCGGCCCGAGAGTGGACCTGAATTAAAGCAGTGACAGCGGCGAGAGGATAAAGAGCGGCCCGAGAGTGGACCTGAATTAAAGCAGCGGCAGCGGCGAGAGGATAAGGAGCGGCCTGAGAGCGGAGCTGAATTAAAGCAGCGGCGGTGGGGAGAGGATAAAGAGCGGCCCGAGAGCGGACCTGAATTAAAGCAGCGGCAGCGGCGAGAGGATAAAGAGCGGCCTGAGAGCGGACCTGAATTAAAGCAGCGACAGCGGCGAGGCTCCGACTCAAAAACAACAAGAAAATCGAGTGACATCACAGGAGAGCAGGTAGGTGATTGGTTGGTGAGCATTACAGCTTTTTTTGCTCTCTCTGTTAAGGAAGGGGTGTTAAATTAAGAGCTGAGAAACCGTAACTTGCTGGTACTTAATAAATTAACAACTGAAACTAAATAAAATAATCGAACAATAAACCTAAAATATCAATTGAATAAAAGCTTTAATTAATTAATAAAGAAAACAAGGTTGGAGATGGCAGGGCAGGTGGTGTTGTAACTGCAGCGTGTGGGAGTCTGTGGAGAGCATCACAATCCCGAGCAAGCACATCTGCACTAAGTGTCTGTAACTCGAGGAACTGGCTCAGAGTTGTTGAGCTGGAGTCTGAGCTGCAGACATTGCAATGCATCAGGGAGGGGGAGAGTTACCTGGACACTTTGTCCCAGGAGGCAGTCACACCCTTTAGGTTAAATAGTACTTTAGAGTTCGTCAGGGACAGGAGGGTGTGACTACGAGTCAGGCAGGTATGGGGACAAAGGATGTAGTGATGGAGGAGCCTCAGCCCTGAACCTTGTCCAACAGATATGAGGTACTTGCTGCCTGTATGGATGAGGAAAAGGACTGCAGGGAGGATGGGCAAACTGACCAAGGCACCGTGGTTCAGGGGGCCATCCAAGTGGGGGGAGAAGGAAGGAATGTGGTAGTAGTAGGGGACGGTATAGTCAGGGGGATAGATACTGTTCTCTGCAGCCGCGAAAGAGAGTCCCGAAGGCTGTGTTGCCTGCCCGGTGCCAGGGTTAAGGATATCTCCTCGCAGCTGGAGAAGAACTTGGGAGGGGGAGGATCCAGTTGTCATGGTCCATGTAGGAACCAACGACATAGGTAGAACTAAGAATGAGGTTCTGCTGAGGGAGTTTGAGGAGCTAGGGTCTAAATTAATAAGCAGAACCACAAGGGTAAAAATCTCTGGATTACTACCTGAGCCACGTGCAAATTGGCATAGGGTCAAGCAGATCAGAGAGTTAAATGCGTGGCTCAAAGAGTGGTGTGGGAAAAAGGGGTTTCAATTCATGTGGCACTGGCACCAGTACTGGGGAAAGAGGGAGCTGTTCCGTCGGGACGGGCTCCACTTAAACCGGGCTGGGACCAGCGTCCTGGCGAATCGAATAACTAGGGCTGTAGACAGGGCTTTAAACTAAAAAAGGGGGGAGGGGTCAGGTGAGGGGAAATTTAGAAATCTAAAGAGAAAGGTCAAGGCAATAGAGCAATGTAGCTATTTGGGTAAAAATAAACAGAGTGGCCTAGAAATTCAGTAAGGCGCTGCCAGCTTTGCGGCCAGTTACCGCCCAAAGAGGGCTTCTGCGCCAATAGAGGAGTTTGCGCTGATATTGAGCTCGGCGGTAATGGCGGCGGTAGCCGGTAGCGCTGCGCCGGCACCGATGACATCATCGGTGTGCGCAGTGCCCCGTTTCCGCCCCGATGCCGGCCCGACGCCCATATTCAGTTGCCGCCGCCTCCTCCGTGACGGCCGCTACTAACATCCGGAGACCAGGGCCTTACTGCAGCCTTAGTGGGGCGCATAAAGGTGGAGGTGCGGCCGGCCGCTTTTTCGGCGGCCGCATGCCCGCACCTCCTTCCCCGGCCTCCTCCACCACCCCCCCCGCGGCATTGCCGGCTGCTTTCCGCGAGCCCGGCACTTCTCCGTGGTGCCGGGCTCATTTGCCGGCACAATCCAGCGGCGATCTCCCCGTTGCAGGCACCTCCACCTTAAGAGAAGGAGGAGGCCTGCAGTACCGCAGCCTGCCGCACCGCATCGGGTGTCGCAGCGGCACCTAGAGCGCTGAAATTCAGTTTCAGCGCCCCAAGCGGGGCGGGCACACCCTGGAATAGCACCCGGTTCCGACTTGGGGCGCAGAAACTGAATATCTGACGGTCGCAACTGGCTCCACGCTCAGCGCTAACTTTTGGGCGCTAGCCAGCTGGCGGGGCCATAGTGAATTTCTAGGCCATAGAGTTTAATGGTAGCAGTGCAGCAGAGAATAAGGTCAAACCAGGGAATAATGGTAAAAGAATGTAAATTACGGCTCTTTATCTGAATGCACGAAGCATTCGTAACAAGATAGATGAACTAATGGCACAAATAGAGATAAATGGGTTTGATCTAATAGTCATTACAGAGACGTGGTTGCAAGGTGGCCAAGGTTGGGAACTAAATGTTCCAGGGTACTTGACATTTCGAAAAGACAGGCAGAATGGAAAAGGAGGGGGAGTAGCCCTGATAATAAAGGACGACATAAGGACAGTAGCGAGAAAGGATCTCGGCTCGGAAGATCAGGAAGTAGAATCAGTATGGGTGGAGATAAGGAATAACAAGGGGCAGAAAACACTGGTGGGAGTTGTATATAGACCCGCTAACAGTAGCTATACTGTTGGACAGAATATTAATCAAGAAATAGTAGGAGCTTGCAACAAAGGTAATGCAATAATCTTGGGGGACTTAAATCTTCATATAGACTGGACAAATCAAATTGGCAAAGGTAGTCTGGAGGACAAGTTCATGGAATGCATTCGGGACAGTTTCCTAGAACAATATGTCATGGAACCAACCAGGGAACAGGCTATTATAGATCTTGTATTGTGTAATGAGACTGGGTTAATTAGCAATCTCATAGTAAAGGATCCTCTGGGGCAGAGTGATCATAATATGATAGAATTTCACGTTAATTTTGAGAGTGACTTGCCTAAGTCTGAAACTAGAGTCTTAAACTTAAACTTAATTAAAGCCAATTACATAGGTATGAGATGCAAGTTGGCTGAGGTAGATTGGAAAAATAGATTCAAAGGTATGGCGGTAGATAAGCAGTGGTTGTATTGCCTGGAATTTAGAAGGTTAAGGGGTGATCTGATGGAAGTTTTCAGGATATTAAGGGGAACTGATAGAGTAGTTAAAGAGAAACTATTTCCGCTGGTTGAGGAATCTAGGACTAAGGTACATAGCCTAAAAATCAGAGCCAGGCCTTTCAGGAAACTCTTCTGCACACAAAGGGTGGTCGAAGTTTGGAACTCTCTTCCACAAATGGTAATTGACGCTAGATCAATTGTTAATTCTAAATCTGAGATTGATAGATTTTTGTTAACCAAAGGTATTAAGGGACATGGGGCAAAGGCGGGTTTATGGAGTTAGGTCGCAGATCAGCCATTGAATGGTGGAACAGGCTGGAGGAGCTAAATGGCCTCCTCCTGTTCCTATGTTCTACCTCTTGTACTCTGGTCCTCTAGATGTATAGGCCAGCATTCCATTAGCTTTTTTGATTAGCTTCTGTACCTGTTCATGAAACTTTAATGATCTATGTACCTGGACCCCCCAAGTCTCTTTGGACCTCCACTGTTTCTAGCTTTTAACCATTTAGAAAGTACTCTGATCTATACTTTTTTAGTCCAAAGCCTATATTGAAATCTGAAATAAATATATAAAGCCTATATTGAAATCCACAGTTTTTCCCATTCACTTCATCTATTAATATCTCTTTGTAATTTTGTGCTTTTACACTATTTGCTCACTTATATTCCACTGTTCTTAATCTACAGTTCAGCGTTGTATTTACTTTGTTTCAACTGTCCACTTGGTTGGGATTATAGAGAAGCCCATTGTCCACCTACCTCCCGTGTGTTCCTCCAGCGGGGCAAACTCACTCGTGAGGCGGGGCCAAGCAGGGCTCTGCCAATCTGTGGGTGAGATAAACCCCATCAGTGTTTTAAACAGTGTCCGAATCTCCCCCCATCTCCCACCAACAATGTGTGGGTGAGATAAACCCCATCAGTGTTTTAAACAGTGTCCGAATCTCCCCCCATCGGTCACCAACAATGTGTGGGTGAGATAAACCCCATCAGTGTTTTAAACAGTGTCCGAATCTCCCCCCATCTCCCACCAACAATGTGTGGGTGAGATAAACCCCATCAGTGTTTTAAACAGTGTCCGAATCTCCTCCCATCTCCCACCAACAATGTGTGGGTGAGATAAACCCCATCAGTGTTTTAAACAGTGTCCGAATCTCCCCCCATCTCCCACCAACAATGTGTGGGTGAGATAAACCCCATCAGTGTTTTAAACAGTGTCCGAATCTCCCCCCATCGGTCACCAACAATGTGTGGGTGAGATAAACCCCATCAGTGTTTTAAACAGTGTCCGAATCTCCCCCCATCTCCCACCAACAATGTCTGGGTGAGATAAACCCCATCAGTGTTTTAAACAGTGTCCGAATCTCCCCCCATCGGTCACCAACAATGTGTGGGTGAGATAAACCCCATCAGTGTTTTAAACAGTGTCCGAATCTCCTCCCATCTCCCACCAACAATGTGTGGGTGAGATAAACCCCATCAGTGTTTTAAACAGTGTCCGAATCTCCCCCCATCTCCCACCAACAATGTGTGGGTGAGATAAACCCCATCAGTGTTTTAAACAGTGTCCGAATCTCCCCCCATCTCCCACCAACAATGTGTGGGTGAGATAAACCCCATCAGTGTTTTAAACAGTGTCCGAATCTCCTCCCATCTCCCACCAACAATGTGTGGGTGAGATAAACCCCATCAGTGTTTTAAACAGTGTCCGAATCTCCTCCCATCTCCCACCAACAATGTGTGGGTGAGATAAACCCCATCAGTGTTTTAAACAGTGTCCGAATCTCCCCCCATCTCCCACCAACAATGTGTGGGTGAGATAAACCCCATCAGTGTTTTAAACAGTGTCCGAATCTCCCCCCATCGGTCACCAACAATGTGTGGGTGAGATAAACCCCATCAGTGTTTTAAACAGTGTCCGAATCTCCCCCCATCGGTCACCAACAATGTGTGGGTGAGATAAACCCCATCAGTGTTTTAAACAGTGTCCGAATCTCCTCCCATCTCCCACCAACAATGTGTGGGTGAGATAAACCCCATCAGTGTTTTAAACAGTGTCCGAATCTCCCCCCATCTCCCACCAACAATGTGTGGGTGAGATAAACCCCATCAGTGTTTTAAACAGTGTCCGAATCTCCCCCCATCTCCCACCAACAATGTGTGGGTGAGATAAACCCCATCAGTGTTTTAAACAGTGTCCGAATCTCCCCCCATCTCCCACCAACAATGTGTGGGTGAGATAAACCCCATCAGTGTTTTAAACAGTGTCCGAATCTCCTCCCATCGGACACCAACAATGTGTGGGTGAGATAAACCCCATCAGTGTTTTAAACAGTGTCCGAATCTCCCCCCATCTCCCACCAACAATGTGTGGGTGAGATAAACCCCATCAGTGTTTTAAACAGTGTCCGAATCTCCCCCCATCTCCCACCAACAATGTGTGGGTGAGATAAACCCCATCAGTGTTTTAAACAGTGTCCGAATCTCCTCCCATCGGTCACCAACAATGTGTGGGTGAGATAAACCCCATCAGTGTTTTAAACAGTGTCCGAATCTCCCCCCATCTCCCACCAACAATGTGTGGGTGAGATAAACCCCATCAGTGTTTTAAACAGTGTCCGAATCTCCCCCCATCGGACACCAACAATGTGTGGGTGAGATAAACCCCATCAGTGTTTTAAACAGTGTCCGAATCTCCCCCCATCGGACACCAACAATGTGTGGGTGAGATAAACCCCATCAGTGTTTTAAACAGTGTCCGAATCTCCCCCCATCGGTCACCAACAATGTGTGGGTGAGATAAACCCCATCAGTGTTTTAAACAGTGTCCGAATCTCCCCCCATCGGACACCAACAATGTGTGGGTGAGATAAACCCCATCAGTGTTTTAAACAGTGTCCGAATCTCCCCCCATCTCCCACCAACAATGTGTGGGTGAGATAAACCCCATCAGTGTTTTAAACAGTGTCCGAATCTCCCCCCATCGGTCACCAACAATGTGTGGGTGAGATAAACCCCATCAGTGTTTTAAACAGTGTCCGAATCTCCCCCCATCTCCCACCAACAATGTGTGGGTGAGATAAACCCCATCAGTGTTTTAAACAGTGTCCGAATCTCCCCCCATCTCCCACCAACAATGTGTGGGTGAGATAAACCCCATCAGTGTTTTAAACAGTGTCCGAATCTCCCCCCATCTCCCACCAACAATGTCTGGGTGAGATAAACCCCATCAGTGTTTTAAACAGTGTCCGAATCTCCCCCCATCTCCCACCAACAATGTGTGGGTGAGATAAACCCCATCAGTGTTTTAAACAGTGTCCGAATCTCCCCCCATCGGTCACCAACAATGTGTGGGTGAGATAAACCCCATCAGTGTTTTAAACAGTGTCCGAATCTCCCCCCATCTCCCACCAACAATGTGTGGGTGAGATAAACCCCATCAGTGTTTTAAACAGTGTCCGAATCTCCTCCCATCTCCCACCAACAATGTGTGGGTGAGATAAACCCCATCAGTGTTTTAAACAGTGTCCGAATCTCCCCCCATCGGTCACCAACAATGTGTGGGTGAGATAAACCCCATCAGTGTTTTAAACAGTGTCCGAATCTCCTCCCATCTCCCACCAACAATGTGTGGGTGAGATAAACCCCATCAGTGTTTTAAACAGTGTCCGAATCTCCCCCCATCGGTCACCAACAATGTGTGGGTGAGATAAACCCCATCAGTGTTTTAAACAGTGTCCGAATCTCCTCCCATCTCCCACCAACAATGTGTGGGTGAGATAAACCCCATCAGTGTTTTAAACAGTGTCCGAATCTCCTCCCATCTCCCACCAACAATGTGTGGGTGAGATAAACCCCATCAGTGTTTTAAACAGTGTCCGAATCTCCCCCCATCTCCCACCAACAATGTGTGGGTGAGATAAACCCCATCAGTGTTTTAAACAGTGTCCGAATCTCCTCCCATCGGTCACCAACAATGTGTGGGTGAGATAAACCCCATCAGTGTTTTAAACAGTGTCCGAATCTCCCCCCATCTCCCACCAACAATGTGTGGGTGAGATAAACCCCATCAGTGTTTTAAACAGTGTCCGAATCTCCTCCCATCTCCCACCAACAATGTGTGGGTGAGATAAACCCCATCAGTGTTTTAAACAGTGTCCGAATCTCCTCCCATCGGTCACCAACAATGTGTGGGTGAGATAAACCCCAACAGTGTTTTAAACAGTGTCCGAATCTCCTCCCATCTCCCACCAACAATGTGTGGGTGAGATAAACCCCATCAGTGTTTTAAACAGTGTCCGAATCTCCCCCCATCGGTCACCAACAATGTGTGGGTGAGATAAACCCCATCAGTGTTTTAAACAGTGTCCGAATCTCCTCCCATCGGTCACCAACAATGTGTGGGTGAGATAAACCCCATCAGTGTTTTAAACAGTGTCTGAATCTCCCCCCATCTCCCACCAACAATGTGTGGGTGAGATAAACCCCATCAGTGTTTTAAACAGTGTCCGAATCTCCCCCCATCTCCCACCAACAATGTGTGGGTGAGATAAACCCCATCAGTGTTTTAAACAGTGTCCGAATCTCCCCCCATCTCCCACCAACAATGTGTGGGTGAGATAAACCCCATCAGTGTTTTAAACAGTGTCCGAATCTCCCCCCCATCGGTCACCAACAATATGTGGGTGAGATAAACCCCATCAGTGTTTTAAACAGTGTCCGAATCTCCTCCCATCTCCCACCAACAATGTGTGGGTGAGATAAACCCCATCAGTGTTTTAAACAGTGTCCGAATCTCCTCCCATCGGACACCAACAATGTGTGGGTGAGATAAACCCCATCAGTGTTTTAAACAGTGTCCGAATCTCCCCCCATCTCCCACCAACAATGTGTGGGTGAGATAAACCCCATCAGTGTTTTAAACAGTGTCCGAATCTCCCCCCATCTCCCACCAACAATGTGTGGGTGAGATAAACCCCATCAGTGTTTTAAACAGTGTCCGAATCTCCTCCCATCGGTCACCAACAATGTGTGGGTGAGATAAACCCCATCAGTGTTTTAAACAGTGTCCGAATCTCCCCCCATCTCCCACCAACAATGTGTGGGTGAGATAAACCCCATCAGTGTTTTAAACAGTGTCCGAATCTCCCCCCATCTCCCACCAACAATGTGTGGGTGAGATAAACCCCATCAGTGTTTTAAACAGTGTCCGAATCTCCCCCCATCTCCCACCAACAATGTGTGGGTGAGATAAACCCCATCAGTGTTTTAAACAGTGTCCGAATCTCCCCCCATCGGTCACCAACAATGTGTGGGTGAGATAAACCCCATCAGTGTTTTAAACAGTGTTCGAATCTCCCCCCATCGGTCACCAACAATGTGTGGGTGAGATAAACCCCATCAGTGTTTTAAACAGTGTCCGAATCTCCTCCCATCGGTCACCAACAATGTCTGGGTGAGATAAACCCCATCAGTGTTTTAAACAGTGTCCGAATCTCCCCCCATCGGACACCAACAATGTGTGGGTGAGATAAACCCCATCAGTGTTTTAAACAGTGTCCGAATCTCCCCCCATCTCCCACCAACAATGTGTGGGTGAGATAAACCCCATCAGTGTTTTAAACAGTGTCCGAATCTCCCCCCATCGGTCACCAACAATGTGTGGGTGAGATAAACCCCATCAGTGTTTTAAACAGTGTCCGAATCTCCCCCCATCTCCCACCAACAATGTGTGGGTGAGATAAACCCCATCAGTGTTTTAAACAGTGTCCGAATCTCCCCCCATCGGTCACCAACAATGTGTGGGTGAGATAAACCCCATCAGTGTTTTAAACAGTGTCCGAATCTCCCCCCATCGGTCACCAACAATGTGTGGGTGAGATAAACCCCATCAGTGTTTTAAACAGTGTCCGAATCTCCCCCCATCTCCCACCAACAATGTCTGGGTGAGATAAACCCCATCAGTGTTTTAAACAGTGTCCGAATCTCCCCCCATCTCCCACCAACAATGTGTGGGTGAGATAAACCCCATCAGTGTTTTAAACAGTGTCCGAATCTCCCCCCATCTCCCACCAACAATGTCTGGGTGAGATAAACCCCATCAGTGTTTTAAACAGTGTCCGAATCTCCCCCCATCTCCCACCAACAATGTGTGGGTGAGATAAACCCCATCAGTGTT
The DNA here is from genome assembly GCF_052327205.1 of Somniosus microcephalus. Taxonomy (NCBI): domain Eukaryota; kingdom Metazoa; phylum Chordata; class Chondrichthyes; order Squaliformes; family Somniosidae; genus Somniosus; species Somniosus microcephalus. Next base: position 384,039,168 of record NC_140988.1, on the reverse strand, counting down.
TTAAACAGTGTCCGAATCTCCCCCCATCGGTCACCAACAATGTGTGGGTGAGATAAACCCCATCAGTGTTTTAAACAGTGTCCGAATCTCCCCCCATCTCCCACCAACAATGTGTGGGTGAGATAAACCCCATCAGTGTTTTAAACAGTGTCCGAATCTCCTCCCATCTCCCACCAACAATGTGTGGGTGAGATAAACCCCATCAGTGTTTTAAACAGTGTCCGAATCTCCTCCCATCTCCCACCAACAATGTGTGGGTGAGATAAACCCCATCAGTGTTTTAAACAGTGTCCGAATCTCCCCCCATCTCCCACCAACAATGTGTGGGTGAGATAAACCCCATCAGTGTTTTAAACAGTGTCCGAATCTCCTCCCATCGGACACCAACAATGTGTGGGTGAGATAAACCCCATCAGTGTTTTAAACAGTGTCCGAATCTCCTCCCATCTCCCACCAACAATGTGTGGGTGAGATAAACCCCATCAGTGTTTTAAACAGTGTCCGAATCTCCCCCCATCGGTCACCAACAATGTGTGGGTGAGATAAACCCCATCAGTGTTTTAAACAGTGTCCGAATCTCCCCCCATCGGTCACCAACAATGTGTGGGTGAGATAAACCCCATCAGTGTTTTAAACAGTGTCCGAATCTCCCCCCATCTCCCACCAACAATGTGTGGGTGAGATAAACCCCATCAGTGTTTTAAACAGTGTCCGAATCTCCCCCCATCTCCCACCAACAATGTGTGGGTGAGATAAACCCCATCAGTGTTTTAAACAGTGTCCGAATCTCCCCCCATCGGTCACCAACAATGTGTGGGTGAGATAAACCCCATCAGTGTTTTAAACAGTGTCCGAATCTCCCCCCATCTCCCACCAACAATGTGTGGGTGAGATAAACCCCATCAGTGTTTTAAACAGTGTCCGAATCTCCTCCCATCTCACACCAACAATGTGTGGGTGAGATAAACCCCATCAGTGTTTTAAACAGTGTCCGAATCTCCTCCCATCTCCCACCAACAATGTGTGGGTGAGATAAACCCCATCAGTGTTTTAAACAGTGTCCGAATCTCCCCCCATCGGTCACCAACAATGTCTGGGTGAGATAAACCCCATCAGTGTTTTAAACAGTGTCCGAATCTCCCCCCATCTCCCACCAACAATGTGTGGGTGAGATAAACCCCATCAGTGTTTTAAACAGTGTCCGAATCTCCCCCCATCTCCCACCAACAATGTGTGGGTGAGATAAACCCCATCAGTGTTTTAAACAGTGTCCGAATCTCCCCCCATCGGTCACCAACAATGTGTGGGTGAGATAAACCCCATCAGTGTTTTAAACAGTGTCCGAATCTCCCCCCATCTCCCACCAACAATGTGTGGGTGAGATAAACCCCATCAGTGTTTTAAACAGTGTCCGAATCTCCTCCCATCTCCCACCAACAATGTGTGGGTGAGATAAACCCCATCAGTGTTTTAAACAGTGTCCGAATCTCCCCCCATCTCCCACCAACAATGTGTGGGTGAGATAAACCCCATCAGTGTTTTAAACAGTGTCCGAATCTCCTCCCATCGGTCACCAACAATGTGTGGGTGAGATAAACCCCATCAGTGTTTTAAACAGTGTCCGAATCTCCCCCCATCTCCCACCAACAATGTGTGGGTGAGATAAACCCCATCAGTGTTTTAAACAGTGTCCGAATCTCCCCCCATCTCCCACCAACAATGTGTGGGTGAGATAAACCCCATCAGTGTTTTAAACAGTGTCCGAATCTCCCCCCATCTCCCACCAACAATGTGTGGGTGAGATAAACCCCATCAGTGTTTTAAACAGTGTCCGAATCTCCCCCCATCGGTCACCAACAATGTGTGGGTGAGATAAACCCCATCAGTGTTTTAAACAGTGTCCGAATCTCCCCCCATCGGTCACCAACAATGTGTGGGTGAGATATACCCCATCAGTGTTTTAAACAGTGTCCGAATCTCCTCCCATCTCCCACCAACAATGTGTGGGTGAGATAAACCCCATCAGTGTTTTAAACAGTGTCCGAATCTCCCCCCATCTCCCACCAACAATGTGTGGGTGAGATAAACCCCATCAGTGTTTTAAACAGTGTCCGAATCTCCCCCCATCTCCCACCAACAATGTGTGGGTGAGATAAACCCCATCAGTGTTTCAAACAGTGTCCGAATCTCCCCCCATCTCCCACCAACAATGTGTGGGTGAGATAAACCCCATCAGTGTTTCAAACAGTGTCCGAATCTCCCCCCATCTCCCACCAACAATGTGTGGGTGAGATAAACCCCATCAGTGTTTTAAACAGTGTCCGAATCTCCTCCCATCTCCCACCAACAATGTGTGGGTGAGATAAACCCCATCAGTGTTTTAAACAGTTTCCGAATCTCCCCCCATCTCCCACCAACAATGTGTGGGTGAGATAAACCCCATCAGTGTTTTAAACAGTGTCCGAATCTCCCCCCATCGGTCACCAACAATGTGTGGGTGAGATAAACCCCATCAGTGTTTTAAACAGTGTCCGAATCTCCCCCCATCGGTCACCAACAATGTGTGGGTGAGATAAACCCCATCAGTGTTTTAAACAGTGTCCGAATCTCCCCCCATCGGTCACCAACAATGTGTGGGTGAGATAAACCCCATCAGTGTTTTAAACAGTGTCCGAATCTCCCCCCATCTCCCACCAACAATGTGTGGGTGAGATAAACCCCATCAGTGTTTTAAACAGTGTCCGAATCTCCCCCCATCTCCCACCAACAATGTGTGGGTGAGATAAACCCCATCAGTGTTTTAAACAGTGTCCGAATCTCCCCCCATCTCCCACCAACAATGTGTGGGTGAGATAAACCCCATCAGTGTTTTAAACAGTGTCCGAATCTCCTCCCATCTCCCACCAACAATGTGTGGGTGAGATAAACCCCATCAGTGTTTTAAACAGTGTCCGAATCTCCCCCCATCTCCCACCAACAATGTGTGGGTGAGATAAACCCCATCAGTGTTTTAAACAGTGTCCGAATCTCCCCCCCATCGGACACCAACAATGTGTGGGTGAGATAAACCCCATCAGTGTTTTAAACAGTGTCCGAATCTCCTCCCATCTCCCACCAACAATGTGTGGGTGAGATAAACCCCATCAGTGTTTTAAACAGTGTCCGAATCTCCCCCCATCTCCCACCAACAATGTGTGGGTGAGATAAACCCCATCAGTGTTTTAAACAGTGTCCGAATCTCCCCCCATCGGTCACCAACAATGTGTGGGTGAGATAAACCCCATCAGTGTTTTAAACAGTGTCCGAATCTCCCCCCATCGGTCACCAACAATGTGTGGGTGAGATAAACCCCATCAGTGTTTTAAACAGTGTCCGAATCTCCCCCCATCTCCCACCAACAATGTGTGGGTGAGATAAACCCCATCAGTGTTTTAAACAGTGTCCGAATCTCCCCCCATCTCCCACCAACAATGTGTGGGTGAGATAAACCCCATCAGTGTTTTAAACAGTGTCCGAATCTCCCCCCATCTCCCACCAACAATGTCTGGGTGAGATAAACCCCATCAGTGTTTTAAACAGTGTCCGAATCTCCCCCCATCTCCCACCAACAATGTGTGGGTGAGATAAACCCCATCAGTGTTTTAAACAGTGTCCGAATCTCCCCCCATCGGACACCAACAATGTGTGGGTGAGATAAACCCCATCAGTGTTTTAAACAGTGTCCGAATCTCCCCCCATCTCCCACCAACAATGTGTGGGTGCGATAAACCCCATCAGTGTTTTAAACAGTGTCCGAATCTCCTCCCATCTCCCACCAACAATGTGTGGGTGAGATAAACCCCATCAGTGTTTTAAACAGTGTCCGAATCTCCCCCCATCGGTCACCAACAATGTGTGGGTGAGATAAACCCCATCAGTGTTTTAAACAGTGTCCGAATCTCCCCCCATCTCCCACCAACAATGTGTGGGTGAGATAAACCCCATCAGTGTTTTAAACAGTGTCCGAATCTCCCCCCATCTCCCACCAACAATGTGTGGGTGAGATAAACCCCATCAGTGTTTTAAACAGTGTCCGAATCTCCCCCCATCTCCCACCAACAATGTCTGGGTGAGATAAACCCCATCAGTGTTTTAAACAGTGTCCGAATCTCCCCCCATCTCCCACCAACAATGTGTGGGTGAGATAAACCCCATCAGTGTTTTAAACAGTGTCCGAATCTCCCCCCATCTCCCACCAACAATGTGTGGGTGAGATAAACCCCATCAGTGTTTTAAACAGTGTCCGAATCTCCCCCCATCGGTCACCAACAATGTGTGGGTGAGATAAACCCCATCAGTGTTTTAAACAGTGTCCGAATCTCCCCCCATCGGTCACCAACAATGTGTGGGTGAGATAAACCCCATCAGTGTTTTAAACAGTGTCCGAATCTCCCCCCATCTCCCACCAACAATGTCTGGGTGAGATAAACCCCATCAGTGTTTTAAACAGTGTCCGAATCTCCTCCCATCGGTCACCAACAATGTGTGGGTGAGATAAACCCCATCAGTGTTTTAAACAGTGTCCGAATCTCCTCCCATCGGTCACCAACAATGTGTGGGTGAGATAAACCCCATCAGTGTTTTAAACAGTGTCCGAATCTCCTCCCATCTCCCACCAACAATGTCTGGGTGAGATAAACCCCATCAGTGTTTTAAACAGTGTCCGAATCTCCTCCCATCGGTCACCAACAATGTGTGGGTGAGATAAACCCCATCAGTGTTTTAAACAGTGTCCGAATCTCCCCCCATCTCCCACCAACAATGTGTGGGTGAGATAAACCCCATCAGTGTTTTAAACAGTGTCCGAATCTCCCCCCATCTCCCACCAACAATGTGTGGGTGAGATAAACCCCATCAGTGTTTTAAACAGTGTCCGAATCTCCCCCATCTCCCACCAACAATGTGTGGGTGAGATAAACCCCATCAGTGTTTTAAACAGTGTCCGAATCTCACCCCATCTCCCACCAACAATGTGTGGGTGAGATAAACCCCATCAGTGTTTTAAACAGTGTCCGAATCTCCCCCCATCGGTCACCAACAATCTGTGGGTGAGATAAACCCCATCAGTGTTTTAAACAGTGTCCGAATCTCCCCCCATCGGTCACCAACAATGTGTGGGTGAGATAAACCCCATCAGTGTTTTAAACAGTGTCCGAATCTCCCCCCATCTCCCACCAACAATGTGTGGGTGAGATAAACCCCATCAGTGTTTTAAACAGTGTCCGAATCTCCCCCCATCTCCCACCAACAATGTCTGGGTGAGATAAACCCCATCAGTGTTTTAAACAGTGTCCGAATCTCCCCCCATCGGTCACCAACAATGTGTGCGTGAGATAAACCCCATCAGTGTTTTAAACAGTGTCCGAATCTCCCCCCATCTCCCACCAACAATGTGTGGGTGAGATAAACCCCATCAGTGTTTTAAACAGTGTCCGAATCTCCTCCCATCTCCCACCAACAATGTGTGGGTGAGATAAACCCCATCAGTGTTTTAAACAGTGTCCGAATCTCCCCCCATCTCCCACCAACAATGTGTGGGTGAGATAAACCCCATCAGTGTTTTAAACAGTGTCCGAATCTCCCCCCATCGGTCACCAACAATGTGTGGGTGAGATAAACCCCATCAGTGTTTTAAACAGTGTCCGAATCTCCTCCCATCGGTCACCAACAATGTGTGGGTGAGATAAACCCCATCAGTGTTTTAAGCAGTGTCCGAATCTCCCCCCATCTCCCACCAACAATGTGTGGGTGAGATAAACCCCATCAGTGTTTTAAACAGTGTCCGAATCTCCCCCCATCGGACACCAACAATGTGTGGGTGAGATAAACCCCATCAGTGTTTTAAACAGTGTCCGAATCTCCCCCCATCGGACACCAACAATGTGTGGGTGAGATAAACCCCATCAGTGTTTTAAACAGTGTCCGAATCTCCTCCCATCTCCCACCAACAATGTGTGGGTGAGATAAACCCCATCAGTGTTTTAAACAGTGTCCGAATCTCCCCCCATCTCCCACCAACAATGTGTGGGTGAGATAAACCCCATCAGTGTTTTAAACAGTGTCCGAATCTCCTCCCATCTCCCACCAACAATGTGTGGGTGAGATAAACCCCATCAGTGTTTTAAACAGTGTCCGAATCTCCCCCCATCGGTCACCAACAATGTGTGGGTGAGATAAACCCCATCAGTGTTTTAAACAGTGTCCGAATCTCCCCCCATCTCCCACCAACAATGTGTGGGTGAGATAAACCCCATCAGTGTTTTAAACAGTGTCCGAATCTCCTCCCATCTCCCACCAACAATGTGTGGGTGAGATAAACCCCATCAGTGTTTTAAACAGTGTCCGAATCTCCCCCCATCTCCCACCAACAATGTGTGGGTGAGATAAACCCCATCAGTGTTTCAAACAGTGTCCGAATCTCCCCCCATCGGTCACCAACAATGTGTGGGTGAGATAAACCCCATCAGTGTTTTAAACAGTGTCCGAATCTCCCCCCATCTCCCACCAACAATGTGTGGGTGAGATAAACCCCATCAGTGTTTTAAACAGTGTCCGAATCTCCTCCCATCTCCCACCAACAATGTGTGGGTGAGATAAACCCCATCAGTGTTTTAAACAGTGTCCGAATCTCCTCCCATCTCCCACCAACAATGTGTGGGTGAGATAAACCCCATCAGTGTTTTAAACAGTGTCCGAATCTCCCCCATCTCCCACCAACAATGTGTGGGTGAGATAAACCCCATCAGTGTTTCAAACAGTGTCCGAATCTCCTCCCATCTCCCACCAACAATGTGTGGGTGAGATAAACCCCATCAGTGTTTTAAACAGTGTCCGAATCTCCTCCCATCGGTCACCAACAATGTGTGGGTGAGATAAACCCCATCAGTGTTTTAAACAGTGTCCGAATCTCCTCCCATCGGTCACCAACAATGTGTGGGTGAGATAAACCCCATCAGTGTTTTAAACAGTGTCCGAATCTCCCCCCATCGGTCACCAACAATGTGTGGGTGAGATAAACCCCATCAGTGTTTTAAACAGTGTCCGAATCTCCCCCCATCTCCCACCAACAATGTGTGGGTGAGATAAACCCCATCAGTGTTTTAAACAGTGTCCGAATCTCCCCCCATCTCCCACCAACAATGTGTGGGTGAGATAAACCCCATCAGTGTTTTAAACAGTGTCCGAATCTCCTCCCATCTCCCACCAACAATGTGTGGGTGAGATAAACCCCATCAGTGTTTTAAACAGTGTCCGAATCTCCTCCCATCTCCCACCAACAATGTGTGGGTGAGATAAACCCCATCAGTGTTTTAAACAGTGTCCGAATCTCCTCCCATCTCCCACCAACAATGTGTGGGTGAGATAAACCTCATCAGTGTTTTAAACAGTGTCCGAATCTCCTCCCATCTCCCACCAACAATGTGTGGGTGAGATAAACCCCATCAGTGTTTTAAACAGTGTCCGAATCTCCCCCCATCTCCCACCAACAATGTGTGGGTGCGATAAACCCCATCAGTGTTTTAAACAGTGTCCGAATCTCCCCCCATCTCCCACCAACAATGTGTGGGTGAGATACATAGATACATAGATACATAGAAGATAGGAGCAGGAGTAGGCCATTCGGCCCTTCGTGCCTGCTCCGCCATTTAATGAGATCATGGCTGATCCTTTAATTCAGTATCCCGTCCCCGCCTTCTCTCCGTAACCCTTAACCCCTTTTGCCCGTAGAAATATATCTAATTCCCTCTTAAATATATTTAATGAGCTGGCGTACACTGCCCTCTGTGGCAATGAGTTCCACAGGTTCACCACTCTCTGAGTGAAGAAATTCCCCCTCATCTCTGTCCTAAATGGTTTAGCCCTTATCCTTAAATTATGTCCTCTAGTTCTGTTCTCACCCGCCAAGGGAAACATTCCTTCTGCATCCAGTCTGTCTAGACCTGTCAGAATTTTATACACTTCTATGAGGTCCCCTCTCAATCTTCTAAACTCCAGTGTGTACATCCCTAAACTACATAGTCTCTCCTCATAGGTCATTCCCGCCATTCCTGGTATCAGCCTGGTGAATCGCCGCTGCACCCCCTCCATGGCAAGAACATCCTTCCTCAGATGAGGCGACCAAAACTGTACACAGTACTCGAGGTGTGGTCTCACCAGTGCCCTGTACAGCTGCAGCAAGGTATCCCTGTTCCTGTATTCTAACCCTTTTGCTATGAAGGCCAGCATACCGTTTGCCTTCTTGACCGCCTGTTGCACCTGCATGCTCGCCTTCAGTGACTGGTGTACAAGAACACCCAGGTCTCTCTGTACTTCCCCCTCTCCCAATCTATTGCCATTTAAATAATAATTTGCCCTCCCGTTCCTGCACCCAAGGTGGATAACTTCGCACTTGTCCACATTATAGTGCATCTGCCATTTATCCGCCCAATCGCCCAGTCTGTCCAAATCGCTCTGGAGCTTCCTGGTCTCTTCCTCTGAGCCCACCCCACCTCCTAGTTTAGTGTCGTCTGCAAATTTGGAAATGCTGCATCCGACTCCCTGATCCAGGTCATTAATGTAAATTGTGAACAGCTGGGGGCCCAGGACAGATCCCTGTGGTACCCCACTTGTTACTGCCTGCCATTCAGAAAATGAGCCGTTTATTCCAACTCTCTGTTTTCTATCTGACAGCCAGTTCCCTATCCACGCCAAAACTTTCCCCTTTATCCCATGAGCCTCAATTTTCCATGCTAATCTTTTATGTGGGACCTTATCGAAGGCCTTTTGGAAGTCCAGGTACACCACATCTACTGGCTCTCCCCCATCTATTCTACCAGTTACTCCCTCAAAAAATTCCAATAGATTAGTCAAGCACGATTTACCCTTTGTAAATCCATGTTGACTCTGTCCTATCCTGTCCCCATTTGCTAAGTGCTCCGCTATTTCATCCTTAATGATGGACTCCAGCATTTTGCCCACAACTGATGTAAGGCTTACAGGTCTGTAATTACCTGCTTTTTCCCTACCCCCCTTTTTGAATAGTGGGGTAACGTTAGCTACCCTCCAATCCATCGGCACTGTTCCCGAGTCTAATGAATTCTGAAAAATCATCCTTAGTGCATCCGCTATCTCTAGGTAAACCCCATCAGTGTTTTAAACAGTGTCCGAATCTCCCCCCATCTCCCACCAACAATGTGTGGGTGAGATAAACCCCATCAGTGTTTTAAACAGTGTCCGAATCTCCCCCCATCTCCCACCAACAATGTGTGGGTGCGATAAACCCCATCAGTGTTTTAAACAGTGTCCGAATCTCCCCCCATCGGTCACCAACAATGTGTGGGTGCCACCAAGTCACCCAGAATGATCACCCATGCCACCTGGAGGAAGGTGAGACTGGCGCTGTGCCAACTCTCTTGCCCCCCCGGCACTGCTGATCTTAACAATGCTCTCTGGTTAAGAAAGGCTTCACTTAGAAGGACAAGGGCAGCAGACGCATGGGAACATCACCAACTACAAGTTCCCCTCCAAGCCACACACCATCCTAACTTGGACCTGTATCGCCGTTCCGTCACTGTCGCTGGGCCAAAATCCTGGAATTCCCTTCCTAACAGCATTGTGGGTGTACCTACACCATATGGACTGCAGCGGTTCAAGAAGGTGGCTCACCACCATCTTCTCAAGGGCAATTAGGGATGGGCACTAAATGCAGGCCTAGCCAGCCAGCGACGCCCACATCCCATCAATGAATAAAAAAAAAGAAACCCGGAGCTCGAGCTCCTCCAGCTGACGGCACTTCTTGCACATGTGGTTATGATTTTGTGTTACTGACAATATGCTGAAAGCAGTCAATTTTGTATTTTTTTAAAGAACGTTAAATGCTTTAAAATAAATACACCTGGCTGATTTAATGACTCTCTGGTTTTTTTATTCGTTTATGGGATCTGGGCATCGCTGGCAAGGCCAGCATTTATTGCCCATCCCTAGTTGCCCTTGAGAAGGTGGTGGTGAGCCGCCTTCTTGAACCGCTGCAGTCCGTGTGGTGAAGGTGCTCCCACAGTGCTGTTAGGGAGGGAGTTCCAGGATTGTGACCCAGTGACGATGAAGGAACGGCCGATATATTTCCAAGTCAGGATGGTGTGTGACTTGGAGGGAACTTGGAGGTGGTGGTGTTCTCATGCGCCTGCTGCCCTTGTCCTTCTTGGTGGAAGAGGTCGTGGGTTTGGGAGGTGCTGCCGAAGAAGCCTTGGCGAGTTACTGCAGTGCATCTTGTAGATGGTACACACTGCAGCCACGGTGCGCCGGTGGTGGAGGGAGTGAATGTTTAAGGTGGTGGTGTTACTGGTGGGGAACCAATAGTGACCATTCGTAAAATCAGCCCGCTCATGTAAATATAACACCTCAAAATTATATTGCTTATGTTATTTTACACACCTATTTAACAAGCAGCACAATCACTCTGTGACTTAGCCTTGTCGCGAGTTCAAAAGAAAACATTTGTTGTGTGAAGTGATTTTCTGATAATTATTTTGATGTTTGTTGTGCTGCGATGTAATGGTGTGTTAACCAGGCAACCTCCGGAGATGGTCGACAGTCTTCGCACTCGACCAGCTGAAGGCAGCGGCTCCCAATGGTACTGGATCAAGATTCTCATGTTTGTACAACTTCAGTTTAGTGTTAAATCTCAATTTCTTCTGATGGCGCAAGTGATTCAATACACCGCCCAGTGTGGTACTGAGCGACACAGACCAGGAGGGCACAGAGCTCCAAATCCCAGCCCTGCTGCATCAGCCCAGGCCAGTGACTGGGACCATACAACAAGTTATAGTTACACAGCACCTTTAACACTGTAAAACAGCCTACGGGTACAGTAGCGTAGTGGTTATGTTACTGAACTAGTAATCTAAAGGCCTGGACTAATGATCCAGTTAGATGGCGAGTTCTAAATCCCACCACGGCAGCTGGGGAATTTAAATTAAATGAAAAGCTAGTACAGGAAACTCTTTTTTATCCGGGACCAACGTGGTGCCGGTTGATCAAAAAGTCCGGATTACAGAGAGGTATACTTACCAAAGTACGAGAGCCCCGTGCACGGCCACAGATCCAGGAACCCCAGTTACACGGCCACAGGTGCAGGAACCCCGGTTACACGGCCACCGGTCCAGGAGTCCCGGTTACACGGCCACAGATCCTGGAACCCCGGTTACACGGCCACAGATCCAGGAACCCTGGTTACACGGCCACAGATCCTGGAACCCCGGTTACACGGCCACATATCCAGGAGCCCTGGTTACACGGCCACAGATCCAGGAACCCCGGTTACACGGCCACAGATCCAGGAACCCCGGTTACACGGCCACAGATCCTGGAACCCCGGTTACACGGCCACAGATCCAGGAACCCTGGTTACACGGCCACAGATCCAGGAACCCCGGTTACACGGCCACAGATCCAGGAACCCCGGTTACACGGCCACAGATCCAGGAACCCCGGTTACACGGCCACAGATCCAGGAACCCCGGTTACACGGCCACATATCCAGGAGCCCCGGTTACACGGCCACAGATCCAGGAAACCCGGTTACACGGCCACAGATCCAGGAACCCTGGTTACACGGCCACAGATCCAGGAACCCCGGTTACACGGCCACCGGTCCAGGAGTCCCGGTTACACGGCCACAGACCCAGGAGTCCCAGTTACACGGCCACAGATCCAGGAACCCCGGTTACACGGCCACAGAGCCAGGAACCCCGGTTACACGTCCACAGGTGCAGGAACCCCGGTTACACGTCCACAGATCCAGGAACCCCGGTTACACGGCCACAGATCCAGGAACCCCGGTTACACGGCCACAGATCCAGGAACCCCGGTTACACGGCCACAGGTGTAGGAACCCCGGTTACACGGCCACAGATCCAGGAACTCCGATTACACGGCCACAGATCCAGGAACCCCGGTTACACGGCCACAGATCCAGGAACCCCGGTTACACGGCCACAGATCCAGGAACCCTGGTTACACGGCCACAGGTGCAGGAACCCTGGTTACACGGCCACAGATCCAGGAACCCTGGTTACACGGCCACAGGTGCAGGAACCCCGGTTACACGGCCACAGGTGCAGGAACCCCGGTTACACGGCCACAGGTGCAGGAACCCCGGTTACACAGCCACTAATATGAAGTAAAACTTACCTGAACCTACTCCTGAATTTTGCCGGTTAAGAGAGATTTACGGTTATTTAGGAGCCGGTAAAAAGAGAGTTTCCTGTATCAGTAACGGTGACCATGAAACTATCAGATTGTTGTAAAAACCCGTCTGGTTCACTAATGCTGTCCTTACCCGGTCTGGCCTGTATGTGACTCTAGACCCACAGCAATGTGGTTGACTCTTAATGGCCCAGCAAGTCACTCAAAGGCAACTAGGGATGGGCAATAAATACTGGCCTAGCCAGCGACGCCTACATCCTGTGAACACATTTTTTAAAAAGGCGCTGCACTTTATAAGACAAAAAATTTGACAGCGAGCCACATAAGGGGATATTAGGGCAGGTGACCAAAAGCTTGGTCCTCGGTTTTAAGAAGCATGTTAAAGGGGGAGAGAGAGGCGGAGGGAATCCAGAGCTTAGGGCCCAGACAGCTGAAGGCACGGCCACCAATGGTGGAGGGATTATAATCAGGGATGCTCAAGAGGCCAGAATTGGAGGAGGGCAGATATCTCGGGGGGGGGGGGTGGGGGGGGGGCGGGGGCGCTGGCGGTTGTAAGTAATCCTCTTCAACAACCAGTAGCTTTATGTGCTGGAAATTGCCCATGGACGGCCTCTGTTGTGACATCCGCCCAAACATCAGCAGGCTTCGCGAGATCGATGATCACAACTCGGGCCTGAAGAGTGGGGGCTTGGGAGAAATACCCGAGGGTGACCCACCACCTCCCGCTGGAATCGTACCTCAGCGCGTAATCGACACCGTCAGGAGCGGAGGAGAGCGGAGGGGGGATGGATATCGTACCTCGGTGCATAATCGACACCGTCAGGAGCAGAGGAGAGCGGAGGAGGATGGATATCGTACCTCGGCGTGTAATCGACACCGTCAGGAGCGGAGGAGAGCGGAGGGGGGATGGATATCGTACCTCGGTGCATAATCGACACTGTCAGGAGCGGAGGAGAGCGGAGGGGGGATGGATATCGTACCTCGGCACGTAATCGACACCGGCAGGAGCGGAGGAGAGCGGAGGGGGGATGGATATCGTACCTCGGCGTGTAATCAACACCGGCAGGAGCAGAGGAGAGCGGAGGGGGGATGGATATCGTACCTCGGCGCGTAATCGACACCGTCAGGAGCGGAGGAGAGCGGAGGGGGGATGGATATCATACCTCGGCGCGTAATCGACACCGTCAGGGGCGGAGGAGAGCGGAGGGGGGATGGATATCATACCTCGGCGCGTAATCGACACCGTCAGGGGCGGAGGAGAGCGGAGGGGGATGGATATCGTACCTCGCCGCGTAATCGACACCGTCAGGAGCGGAGGAGAGCGGAGGGGGATGGATATCGTACCTCGGCGTGTAATCGACGCCGTCAGGAGCAGAGGAGAGCGGAGGGGGGATGGATATCGTACCTCGGCGCGTAATCAGCACCGTCAGGAGCGGAGGAGAGCGGAGGGGGGATGGATATCGTACCTCGGCGAGTAATCGACACCGTCAGGAGAGGAGGAGAGCGGAGGGGGGATGGATATCGTACCTCGGCGTGTAATCGACACCGTCAGGAGCAGAGGAGAGCGGAGGGGGATGGATATCGTACCTCGGCGTGTAATCGACACCGTCAGGAGCGGAGGAGAGCGGAGGGGGGATGGATATCGTACCTCGGCGTGTAATTGACACCGTCAGGAGCGGAGGAGTGCGGAGGGGGGATGGATATCGTACCTCGGCGTGTAATCGACACCGTCAGGAGCGGAGGAGAGCGGAGGGGGGATGGATATCGTACCTTGGTGTGCAATCGACACCGTCAGGAGCGGAGGAGAGCGGAGGGGGATGGATATCGTACCTCGGCGTGTAATCGACACCGTCAGGAGCGGAGGAGAGCGGAGGGGGGATGGATATCGTACCTCGGCGTGTAATCAACACCGTCAGGAGCGGAGGAGAGCGGAGGGGGATGGATATCGTACCTCGGCGTGTAATCGACACCGTCAGGAGCGGAGGAGAGCGGAGGGGGGATGGATATCGTACCTCGGCGTGTAATCGACACCGTCAGGAGCAGAGGAGAGCGGAGGGGGGATGGATATCGTACCTCGGCGCGTAATCAACACCGTCAGGAGCAGAGGAGAGCGGAGGGGGATGGATATCGTACCTGGGCGTGTAATCAACACCGTCAGGAGCGGAGGAGAGCGGAGGGGGATGGATATCGTACCTCGGCGTGTAATCGACACCGTCAGGAGCGGAGGAGAGCGGAGGGGGATGGATATCGTACCTCGGCGTGTAATCGACACCGTCAGGAGCGGAGGAGAGCGGAGGGGGGATGGATATCGTACCTCGGCGCGTAATCAACACCATCAGGAGCGGAGGAGAGCGGAGGGGGGATGGATATCGTACCTCGGCGTGTAATCGACACCGTCAGGAGCGGAGGAGAGCGGAGGGGGATGGATATCGTACCTCGGCACGTAATCGACACCGTCAGGAGTGGAGGAGAGCGGAGGGGGGATGGATATCGTACCTCGGCGTGTAATGGACACCGTCAGGAGCGGAGGAGAGCGGAGGGGGATGGATATCGTACCTCGGCGTGTAATCGATACCGTCAGGAGGGGAGGAGAGCGGAGGGGGGATGGATATCGTACCTCGGCACGTAATCGATACCGTCAGGAGGGGAGGAGAGCGGAGGGGGGATGGATATCGTACCTCGGCACGTAATCGATACCGTCAGGAGGGGAGGAGAGCGGAGGGGGGATGGATATCGTACCTCAGCACGTAATCGATACCGTCAGGAGGGGAGGAGAGCGGAGGGGGGATGGATATCGTACCTCGGCACGTAATCGACACCGTCAGGAGCGGAGGAGAGCGGAGGGGGATGGATATCGTACCTCGGCGTGTAATCGACACCGTCAGGAGGGGAGGAGAGCGGAGGAGGATGGATATCGTACCTCGGCACGTAATCGACACCGTCAGGAGCGGAGGAGAGCGGAGGGGGATGGATATCGTACCTCGGCGTGTAATCAACACCGTCAGGAGTGGAGGAGAGCGGAGGGGGGATGGATATCGTACCTCGGCGTGTAATCGACACCGTCAGGAGCGGAGGAGAGCGGAGGGGGGATGGATATCGTACCTCGGCGTGTAATCGACACCGTCAGGAGCGGAGGAGAGCGGAGGGGGGATGGATATCGTACCTCGGCGTGTAATCGACACCGTCAGGAGGGGAGGAGAGCGGAGGAGGATGGATATCGTACCTCGGCGTGTAATCGACACCGTCAGGAGGGGAGGAGAGCGGAGGGGGGATGGATATCGTACCTCGGCGTGTAATCGACACCGTCAGGAGGGGAGGAGAGCGGAGGGGGGATGGGTATCGTACCTCGGCGTGTAATCGACACCGTCAGGAGGGGAGGAGAGCGGAGGGGGGATGGATATCGTACCTCGGCACGTAATCGACACCGTCAGGAGGGGAGGAGAGCGGAGGAGGATGGATATCGTACCTTGGCGTGTAATCGACACCGTCAGGAGGGGAGGAGAGCGGAGGAGGATGGATATCGTACCTCGGCGTGTAATCGACACCGTCAGGAGGGGAGGAGAGCGGAGGGGGGATGGATATCGTACCTCGGCGTGTAATCGACACCGTCAGGAGGGGAGGAGAGCAGAGGGGGGATGGATATCGTACCTCGGCACGTAATCGACACCGTCAGGAGCGGAGGAGAGCGGAGGGGGGATGGATATCGTACCTCGGCGTGTAATCGACACCGTCAGGAGCGGAGGAGAGCGGAGGGGGGATGGATATCGTACCTCGGCGCGTAATCGACACCGTCAGGAGCGGAGGAGAGCGGAGGGGGGATGGATATCGTACCTCGGCGCGTAATCGACACCGTCAGGAGTGGAGGAGAGCGGAGGGGGGATGGATATCGTACCTCGGCGCGTAATCGACACCGTCAGGAGTGGAGGAGAGCGGGGGGGGATGGATATCGTACCTCGGCACGTAATCGACACCGTCAGGAGCGGAGGAGAGCGGAGGGGGGATGGATATCGTACCTCGGCGTGTAATCAACACCGTCAGGAGCGGAGGAGAGCGGAGGGGGGATGGGTATCGTACCTCGGCGTGTAATCAACACCGTCAGGAGCGGAGGAGAGCGGAGGGGGGATGGGTATCGTACCTCGGCGTGTAATCAACACCGTCAGGAGCGGAGGAGAGCGGAGGGGGATGGATATCGTACCTCGGCGTGTAATCAACACCGTCAGGAGCGGAGGAGAGCGGAGGGGGGATGGATATCGTACCTCGGCGTGTAATCGACACCGTCAGGAGCGGAGGAGAGCGGAGGGGGGATGGATATCGTGCCTCGGCGTGTAATCAACACCGTCAGGAGCGGAGGAGAGCGGAGGGGGGATGGGTATCGTACCTCGGCGTGTAATCAACACCGTCAGGAGCGGAGGGGAGCGGAGGGGGGATGGGTATCGTACCTCGGCGTGTAATCAACACCGTCAGGAGCGGAGGAGAGCGGAGGGGGGATGGGTATCGTACCTCGGCACGTAATCGACACCGTCAGGAGCAGAGGAGAGCGGAGGGGGGATGGATATCGCACCTCGGCACGTAATCGACACCGTCAGGAGTGGAGGAGAGCGGAGGGGGGATGGATATCGTACGTCAGCGTGTAATCGACACCGTCAGGAGGGGAGGAGAGCGGAGGGGGGATGGATATCGTACCTCGGCGTGTAATCAACACCGTCAGGAGCGGAGGAGAGCGGAGGGGGGATGGGTATCGTACCTCGGCGTGTAATCAACACCGTCAGGAGCGGAGGAGAGCGGAGGGGGGATGGATATCGTACCTCGGCGTGTAATCAACACCGTCAGGAGCGGAGGAGAGCGGAGGGGGATGGATATCGTACCTCGGTGTGTAATCGACACCGTCAGGAGCGGAGGAGAGCGGTGGGGGATGGATATCGTACCTCGGCGTGTAATCAACACCGTCAGGAGCGGAGGAGAGCGGAGGGGGGATGGATATCGTACCTCGGCGTGTAATCAACACCGTCAGGAGCGGAGGAGAGCGGAGGGGGGATGGATATCGTACCTCGGCGTGTAATCAACACCGTCAGGAGGGGAGGAGAGCGGAGGGGGGATGGATATCGTACCTCGGCGTGTAATCGACACCGTCAGGAGGGGAGGAGAGCGGAGGGGGATGGATATCGTACCTCGGCGTGTAATCGACACCGTCAGGAGGGGAGGAGAGCGGAGGAGGATGGATATCGTACCTCGGCGTGTAATCGACACCGTCAGGAGGGGAGGAGAGCGGAGGGGGGATGGATATCGTACCTCGGCGTGTAATCAACACCGTCAGGAGCGGAGGAGAGCGGAGGGGGGATGGGTATCGTACCTCGGCGTGTAATCAACACCGTCAGGAGCGGAGGAGAGCGGAGGGGGGATGGATATCGTACCTCGGCGTGTAATCAACACCGTCAGGAGCGGAGGAGAGTGGAGGGGGATGGATATCGTACCTCGGCGTGTAATCGACACCGTCAGGAGGGGAGGAGAGCGGAGGAGGATGGATATCGTACCTCGGCGTGTAATCGACACCGTCAGGAGCGGAGGAGAGCGGAGGGGGATGGATATCGTACCTCGGCGTGTAATCGACACCGTCAGGGGCGGAGGAGAGCGGAGGGGGGATGGATATCGTACCTTGGCGCGTAATCGACACCGTCAGGAGCGGAGGAGAGCGGAGGGGGGATGGATATCGTACCTTGGCGCGTAATCGACACCGTCAGGAGCGGAGGAGAGCGGAGGGGGGATGGATATCGTACCTCGGCACGTAATCGACACCGTCAGGAGCGGAGGAGAGCGGAGGGGGGATGGATATCGTACCTCGGCACGTAATCGACACCGTCAGGAGCAGAGGAGAGCGGAGGGGGGATGGATATCGTACCTCGGCGTGTAATCGACACCGTCAGGAGGGGAGGAGAGCGGAGGGGGGATGGATATCGTACCTCGGCGTGTAATCGACACCGTCAGGAGGGGAGGAGAGCGGAGGGGGGATGGGTATCGTACCTCGGCGTGTAATCGACACCGTCAGGAGGGGAGGAGAGCGGAGGGGGGATGGATATCGTACCTCGGCACGTAATCGACACCGTCAGGAGGGGAGGAGAGCGGAGGAGGATGGATATCGTACCTCGGCGTGTAATCGACACCGTCAGGAGGGGAGGAGAGCGGAGGAGGATGGATATCGTACCTCGGCGTGTAATCGACACCGTCAGGAGGGGAGGAGAGCGGAGGGGGGATGGATATCGTACCTCGGCACGTAATCGACACCGTCAGGAGGGGAGGAGAGCGGAGGAGGATGGATATCGTACCTCGGCGTGTAATCGACACCGTCAGGAGGGGAGGAGAGCAGAGGGGGGATGGATATCGTACCTCGGCACGTAATCGACACCGTCAGGAGCGGAGGAGAGCGGAGGGGGGATGGATATCGTACCTCGGCGTGTAATCGACACCGTCAGGAGCGGAGGAGAGCGGAGGGGGGATGGATATCGTACCTCGGCGCGTAATCGACACCGTCAGGAGCGGAGGAGAGCGGAGGGGGGATGGATATCGTACCTCGGCGCGTAATCGACACCGTCAGGAGTGGAGGAGAGCGGAGGGGGGATGGATATCGTACCTCGGCGCGTAATCGACACCGTCAGGAGTGGAGGAGAGCGGGGGGGGATGGATATCGTACCTCGGCACGTAATCGACACCGTCAGGAGCGGAGGAGAGCGGAGGGGGGATGGATATCGTACCTCGGCGTGTAATCAACACCGTCAGGAGCGGAGGAGAGCGGAGGGGGGATGGGTATCGTACCTCGGCGTGTAATCAACACCGTCAGGAGCGGAGGAGAGCGGAGGGGGGATGGGTATCGTACCTCGGCGTGTAATCAACACCGTCAGGAGCGGAGGAGAGCGGAGGGGGATGGATATCGTACCTCGGCGTGTAATCAACACCGTCAGGAGCGGAGGAGAGCGGAGGGGGGATGGATATCGTACCTCGGCGTGTAATCGACACCGTCAGGAGCGGAGGAGAGCGGAGGGGGGATGGATATCGTGCCTCGGCGTGTAATCAACACCGTCAGGAGCGGAGGAGAGCGGAGGGGGGATGGGTATCGTACCTCGGCGTGTAATCAACACCGTCAGGAGCGGAGGGGAGCGGAGGGGGGATGGGTATCGTACCTCGGCGTGTAATCAACACCGTCAGGAGCGGAGGAGAGCGGAGGGGGGATGGGTATCGTACCTCGGCACGTAATCGACACCGTCAGGAGCAGAGGAGAGTGGAGGGGGGATGGATATCGCACCTCGGCACGTAATCGACACCGTCAGGAGTGGAGGAGAGCGGAGGGGGGATGGATATCGTACGTCAGCGTGTAATCGACACCGTCAGGAGGGGAGGAGAGCGGAGGGGGGATGGATATCGTACCTCGGCGTGTAATCAACACCGTCAGGAGCGGAGGAGAGCGGAGGGGGGATGGGTATCGTACCTCGGCGTGTAATCAACACCGTCAGGAGCGGAGGAGAGCGGAGGGGGGATGGATATCGTACCTCGGCGTGTAATCAACACCGTCAGGAGCGGAGGAGAGCGGAGGGGGATGGATATCGTACCTCGGTGTGTAATCGACACCGTCAGGAGCGGAGGAGAGCGGTGGGGGATGGATATCGTACCTCGGCGTGTAATCAACACCGTCAGGAGCGGAGGAGAGCGGAGGGGGGATGGATATCGTACCTCGGCGTGTAATCAACACCGTCAGGAGCGGAGGAGAGCGGAGGGGGGATGGATATCGTACCTCGGCGTGTAATCAACACCGTCAGGAGGGGAGGAGAGCGGAGGGGGGATGGATATCGTACCTCGGCGTGTAATCGACACCGTCAGGAGGGGAGGAGAGCGGAGGGGGATGGATATCGTACCTCGGCGTGTAATCGACACCGTCAGGAGGGGAGGAGAGCGGAGGAGGATGGATATCGTACCTCGGCGTGTAATCGACACCGTCAGGAGGGGAGGAGAGCGGAGGGGGGATGGATATCGTACCTCGGCGTGTAATCAACACCGTCAGGAGCGGAGGAGAGCGGAGGGGGGATGGGTATCGTACCTCGGCGTGTAATCAACACCGTCAGGAGCGGAGGAGAGCGGAGGGGGGATGGATATCGTACCTCGGCGTGTAATCAACACCGTCAGGAGCGGAGGAGAGTGGAGGGGGATGGATATCGTACCTCGGCGTGTAATCGACACCGTCAGGAGGGGAGGAGAGCGGAGGAGGATGGATATCGTACCTCGGCGTGTAATCGACACCGTCAGGAGCGGAGGAGAGCGGAGGGGGATGGATATCGTACCTCGGCGTGTAATCGACACCGTCAGGGGCGGAGGAGAGCGGAGGGGGGATGGATATCGTACCTCGGCATGTAATCGACACCGTCAGGAGGGGAGGAGAGCGGAGGGGGGATGGATATCGTACCTCGGCACGTAATCGACACCGTCAGGAGCGGAGGAGAGCGGAGGGGGGATGGATATCGTACCTCGGCACGTAATCGACACCGTCAGGAGCAGAGGAGAGCGGAGGGGGGATGGATATCGTACCTCGGCGTGTAATCGACACCGTCAGGAGGGGAGGAGAGCGGAGGGGGGATGGATATCGTACCTCGGCACGTAATCGACACCGTCAGGAGCGGAGGAGAGCGGAGGGGGGATGGATATCGTACCTCGGCACGTAATCGACACCGTCAGGAGTGGAGGAGAGCGGAGGGGGGATGGATATCGTACCTTGGCGCGTAATCGACACCGTCAGGAGCGGAGGAGAGCGGAGGGGGGATGGATATCGTACCTTGGCGCGTAATCGACACCGTCAGGAGCGGAGGAGAGCGGAGGGGGGATGGATATCGTACCTCGGCACGTAATCGACACCGTCAGGGGCGGAGGAGAGCGGAGGGGGGATGGATATCGTACCTCGGCGTGTAATCGATACCGTCAGGAGCGGAGGAGAGCGGAGGGGGGATGGATATCGTACCTCGGCGTGTAATCGACACCGTCAGGAGCAGAGGAGAGCGGAGGGGGGATGGATATCGTACCTCGGCGTGTAATCAACTCCGTCAGGAGCGGAGGAGAGCGGAGGGGGGATGGATATCGTACCTCGGCGCGTAATCGACACCGTCAGGAGCGGAGGAGAGCGGAGGGGGGATGGATATCGTACCTCGGCACGTAATCGACACCGTCAGGGGCGGAGGAGAGCGGAGGGGGGATGGATATCGTACCTCGGCACGTAATCGACACCGTCAGGAGCAGAGGAGAGCGGAGGGGGGATGGATATCGTACCTCGGCGTGTAATCGACACCGTCAGGAGGGGAGGAGAGCGGAGGGGGGATGGATATCGTACCTCGGCACGTAATCGACACCGTCAGGAGCGGAGGAGAGCGGAGGGGGGATGGATATCGTACCTCGGCACGTAATCGACACCGTCAGGAGCAGAGGAGAGCGGAGGGGGGATGGATATCGTACCTCGGTACATAATCAACACCGTCAGGAGCGGAGGAGAGTGGAGGGGGGATGGATATCGTACCTCGGCGTGTAATCGACACCGTCAGGAGCGGAGGAGAGCGGAGGGGGGATGGATATCGTACCTCGGCACGTAATCGACACCGTCAGGAGCGGAGGAGAGCGGAGGGGGGATGGATATCGTACCGCGGCGCGTAATCGACACCGTCAGGAGCGGAGGAGAGCGGAGGGGGGATGGATATCGTACCTCGGCGCGTAATCGACACCGTCAGGAGCGGAGGAGAGCGGAGGGGGGATGGATATCGTACCTCGGCGCGTAATCGACACCGTCAGGAGGGGAGGAGAGCGGAGGGGGGATGTATATCGTACCTCGGCGTGTAATCGACACCGTCAGGAGGGGAGGAGAGCGGAGGGGGGATGGATATCGTACCTCGGTACATAATCAACACCGTCAGGAGCGGAGGAGAGCGGAGGGGGGATGGATATCGTACCTCGGCGCGTAATCGACACTGTCAGGAGGGGAGGAGAGCGGAGGGGGATGGATATCGTACCTCGGCGTGTAATCGACACCGTCAGGAGCGGAGGAGAGCGGAGGGGGATGGATACATTTCAGAGTTCTGTTGACTTGCAGCATCACGATGGTGCCGAATTCCGAGCACTTGTTTTGTGTTTAATTTCCCCCCAAACCCCACCAAGTGAAGTGTTCATTGTTGCTGTGGATTGTTCACAACAACGAAAGTTTGAATTTTGTATTAGTGTTAGAAATGTTTTTAATGTAGATATTCTTTTTAAAGCTGTGGTTTGTTGCCTGTATCTCTTTTTTTTTTAAAGTGCCCTTTTAAGAAAACCCAACATGGGTTAGAAATATTGAATGAGCATTTCAGGCCAAGCGTAAGATTAGGGATTGTCTCCAATTTTTTCTCTCTCTCTCTCTCTCTGCCCTCTCTTCTTTCCTGGCCCAATATTTATCCCTCAATCAACATCACTGAAACAGATGATCTGGTCATTATCTCATTGCTGTTTGTGGGAGCTTGCTGTGCGCAAATTGGCTGCCGTGTTTCCCTAAATTACAACAGCGACCACACTTCAAAAAAGTACCTCTTTGGCTGTGAAGCGCTTTTGGACGTCCCGAGGCTGTGAAAGGCGCTGGAGAAATGTGAGTCTTTTCTTTTAGCGTATCACGACCAATGACTGGAATGCCTATCAGAGAACGTCATTGTATCAGCTCTACAGTTCATACAATGTATCACACATTAAAAGGGTTAAATATAAGAAAAGAGTATATACAAATTATATGAATGTATATTTATACACTCAGGGATATATCTGTTTATACACTGTATGGATAGATCTGTATTTTTGTGTACAACCATGAATGTTTTTCGATGCTTTTGCAACATAACATGTACCTTGTCATGCCAATAAAGCGATTTGAATTGAATTGAATAGTGGTCTCAATACTCTAAAGATATTGGCCCAGAAATTCGGGTTGGGGGCTTCCCGCGGGTGCAAGCCCCCGACCTGCACTTACCTAGCGCGCCGGCCGTTGAGCTGTGGGCCCGCGTGGGATTCCGATCCTGGGCCTCCTCCAACTGCCGGCGTGCAGTGCTTGCGTATCCCAGGGGCGCAGTTAGTTCGATGCGTCCCCTGGGATCACGTGGGCCATGGAGAGCCAATGGTAGCAGGGAATCTGTATTCATAGATTTGACAGGTAGAGCTGTCAAACCAATAAATACTATAAGCCCCAAAACATCACTAAATCTTCAAATAATTTTTTTTTTTAACATCAAATTTTTTAAATAACTATAAATTACATGAAGTAACTATTTTAAACAATAATTTAAATTTTTGAAAAAATTAATTTTATTTTCTAACGGGGCTAAAAATAAACTTACCTTTCTTTAAAGTATTTTAAAATAATAAACCTGTGGAAAAAATGTTTTAATTTTAATTAATTCACCACTTACCTTGTGAAAAGCAGGCCTTGCGACTGCTTTTTAAAGTGTAACTGCTGGAGACTTACCCTCCCGGAGAAACCTGGAAAAAAACATTAGTTCGTTGCACACGCGCTGCCTCTCCGGCGCACGCGTTCCACCTCTCAACCCCTTCTTTCAGGGGAACGGAAGTGTCGGTTTCCCGCGCATGCGCAGTGCATGCACGAAACCGGCACTTTCGTTGGGCCTACGCGTGAGTACCCCGTGCGTACTCACCCGTGGAGACCCGAATTTCTGGGCCATTATACCAGTATCTGAAAAGATTACGTGACCAACTGATTACAATCGCATTCCCGGGCCAGGGAGCATTCTCCTCATTGTCAAAGTTCCCATGCTTCCTTCATCTGCTATTCTGAGGATAATCATTTGCACCTCCTCTGGGCCCACCTCTTGTTTCTACACTTAACTCATGATCTCATACCTTTTGCCTTGTACCATCCTCCCTTTTGCCATTTAATCACTCCGGCCCTCCACCCTATCACAGACCTTCCCTTTTTGTTCTTTTCCCCGGCTCTGTACTTGTTTAAAACCTGTTAATCTCGAACATCTCCGAGCAGCTCTGACGAAGGGTGATCGAGCTGAAACGTTGATTCTGTTTCTCTCTCCGCAGACGCTGCCTGACCCGCTGAGTGTTTCCAGCATTTTCTGTCTGTATTTCAGATTTCCAGCATCCGCAGTATTTTGCTTTCGATTACAATGGGGCTCGTCGAAATGTTACAGACCAGCCGCTGACTGAACCAGCGGGAGTCTGAACCAGTGGCCTCTTGGGTAAGAGTCGTGAAACCGGGGATTTATGTAATTTACAATCCAGTAATCCTCCCCCCACCTGCCCCTGCTGCCGACGATTTCAGCAAAATAATCTCCCTTAACCCTAATGAGGAAAAATTCAGCAGAATCTTCCTTCTGCCGATGTATCCCCAGTACAGATCCCCAGGGAACACCACTTGTCACATCCCGCCAATCAGAGAATGTTCCCTTTATCCCTACTCACTGTCTCCAACCCGACCCATGTTACAAGGTAGTCTCCAATTCCAAAATAACAACAGAAAACGCTGGAAAAACTCAGCAGGCCAGGCAACATCCGTGGAGAGAGAAACCGAGTCAACGTTTCAGGTCGAAACCCTTCGTCAGAACTGAGAAAAAAGCAGGAAATGAAACGGATGAAAAAGCAAGTTTGGGGGCTGGGAAATGGGGGAGGGGATGAAAGAACAAAGGGGAGGTCAGGGAGGGGTGAGGAGACATGAAGAGATATTCAAGGCGAGACGAGATGGTAATAGGACAGGTAAAGAGACAAAGGATGGCTCTAGATGAAGTGTGAAATGCGCTGGCAGAGTGAGAGACAGCTGCCATGTGGGAGAGAGAAAGAGGAAAAGGCACAAACCAAGTGTGAATAAAAAATATATAAAAATAAAATCGGGGCCAAGGTTATGATCTGAAGTTGTTGAACTCGATATTGAGTCCGGAAGGCTGTAAAGTGCCTAATCGGAAGATGAGGTGCTGTTCCTCGAGTCTCCAATTCCATGTGGTCTCATTTTTGGTAATAATTTCTTCTGCGGAACCTTATCAAATGCCTTCTGGAAGTCCATATAGAAAATACCCCCTATCCAACCTGCTGGTGACCTTCTCAAAAAATGTAACTAGAATACTCAGACAAGACCTACCCAGTGTCAACCCTGGCTCAGTGGGCAGCAGCCTAGCCTCAGAGTCAGAAGGTTGTGGGTTCAAGTCCACTCCAGAGACCTGAGCTCATTATCCAGGCTGACACTCCCAGTGCACTGCAGAGGGAGCGCCGCACTGTCGGAGGGGCAGTACTGAGGGAGCACCGCACTGTCGGAGGGGCAGTACTGAGGGAACGCCGCACTGTCGGAGGGGCAGTACTGAGGGAGCGGCCACAGATCCAGGAACCCCGGTTACACGGCCACAGATCCAGGAACCCTGGTTACACGGCCACAGATCCAGGAACCCCGGTTACACGGCCACCGGTCCAGGAGTCCCGGTTACACGGCCACAGACCCAGGAGTCCCAGTTACACGGCCACAGATCCAGGAACCCCGGTTACACGGCCACAGATCCAGGAACCCCGGTTACACGTCCACAGGTGCAGGAACCCCGGTTACACGTCCACAGATCCAGGAACCCCGGTTACACGGCCACAGATCCAGGAACCCCGGTTACACGGCCACAGATCCAGGAACCCCGGTTACACAGCCACAGGTGTAGGAACCCCGGTTACACGGCCACAGATCCAGGAACTCCGATTACACGGCCACAGATCCAGGAACCCCGGTTACACGGCCACAGATCCAGGAACCCCGGTTACACGGCCACAGATCCAGGAACCCTGGTTACACGGCCACAGGTGCAGGAACCCTGGTTACACGGCCACAGATCCAGGAACCCTGGTTACACGGCCACAGGTGCAGGAACCCCGGTTACACGGCCACAGGTGCAGGAACCCCGGTTACACAGCCACTAATATGAAGTAAAACTTACCTGAACCTACTCCTGAATTTTGCCGGTTAAGAGAGATTTCCGGTTATTTAGGAGCCGGTAAAAAGAGAGTTTCCTGTATCAGTAACGGTGACCATGAAACTATCAGATTGTTGTAAAAACCCGTCTGGTTCACTAATGCTGTCCTTACCCGGTCTGGCCTGTATGTGACTCTAGACCCACAGCAATGTGGTTGACTCTTAATGGCCCAGCAAGTCACTCAAAGGCAACTAGGGATGGGCAATAAATACTGGCCTAGCCAGCGACGCCTACATCCTGTGAACACATTTTTTAAAAAGGCGCTGCACTTTATAAGACAAAAAATTTGACAGCGAGCCACATAAGGGGATATTAGGGCAGGTGACCAAAAGCTTGGTCCTTGGTTTTAAGAAGCATGTTAAAGGGGGAGAGAGAGGCGGGGGGAATCCAGAGCTTAGGGCCCAGACAGCTGAAGGCACGGCCACCAATGGTGGAGGGATTATAATCAGGGATGCTCAAGAGGCCAGAATTGGAGGAGGGCAGATATCTCATGGGGGGGGGTGGGGGCGGGGGCGCTGGCGGTTGTAAGTAATCCTCTTCAACAACCAGTAGCTTTATGTGCTGGAAATTGCCCATGGACGGCCTCTGTTGTGACATCCGCCCAAACATCAGCAGCCTTCGCGAGATCGATGATCACAACTCGGGCCTGAAGAGTGGGGGCTTGGGAGAAATACCCGAGGGTGACCCACCACCTCCCGCTGGAATCGTACCTCAGCGCGTAATCGACACCGTCAGGAGCGGAGGAGAGCGGAGGGGGGATGGATATCGTACCTCGGTGCATAATCGACACCGTCAGGAGCGGAGGAGAGCGGAGGGGGGATGGATATCGTACCTCGGTGCATAATCGACACCGTCAGGAGCGGAGGAGAGCGGAGGGGGGATGGATATCGTACCTCGGCGCGTAATCGACACCGTCAGGAGCGGAGGAGAGCGGAGGGGGGATGGATATCATACCTCGGCGCGTAATCGACACTGTCAGGGGCGGAGGAGAGCGGAGGGGGGATGGATATCATACCTCGGCGCGTAATCGACACCGTCAGGGGCGGAGGAGAGCGGAGGGGGATGGATATCGTACCTCGGCGCGTAATCGACACCGTCAGGAGCGGAGGAGAGCGGAGGGGGATGGATATCGTACCTCGGCGTGTAATCGACGCCGTCAGGAGCAGAGGAGAGCGGAGGGGGGATGGATATCGTACCTCGGCGCGTAATCAACACCGTCAGGAGCGGAGGAGAGCGGAGGGGGGATGGATATCGTACCTCGGCGTGTAATCGACACCGTCAGGAGCGGAGGAGAGCGGAGGGGGGATGGATATCGTACCTCAGCGTGTAATCGACACCGTCAGGAGCAGAGAAGAGCGGAGGGGGGATGGATATCGTACCTCGGCGTGTAATGGACACCGTCAGGAGCGGAGGAGAGCGGAGGGGGGATGGATATCGTACCTCGGTGCGTAATCAACACCGTCAGGAGCGGAGGAGAGCGGAGGGGGGATGGATATCGTACCTCGGCGTGTAATCGACACCGTCAGGAGCGGAGGAGAGTGGAGGGGGGATGGATATCGTACCTTGGTGTGTAATCAACACCGTCAGGAGTGGAGGAGAGCGGAGGGGGATGGATATCGTACCTCGGCACGTAATCGACACCGTCAGGAGCGGAGGAGAGCGGAGGGGGATGGATATCGTAACTCGGCGTGTAATCGACACCGTCAGGAGGGGAGGAGAGCGGAGGGGGAATGGATATCGTACCTCGGCACGTAATCGACACCGTCAGGAGCGGAGGAGAGCGGAGGGGGATGGATATCGTACCTCGGCGTGTAATCGACACCGTCAGGAGCGGAGGAGAGCGGAGGAGGATGGATATCGTACCTCGGCACGTAATCGACACCGTCAGGAGGGGAGGAGAGCGGAGGGGGGATGGATATCGTACCTCGGCGTGTAATCAACACCGTCAGGAGGGGAGGAGAGCGGAGGGGGATGGATATCGTACCTCGGCGTGTAATCAACACCGTCAGGAGGGGAGGAGAGCGGAGGGGGATGGATATCGTACCTCGGCGTGTAATCGACACCGTCAGGAGGGGAGGAGAGTGGAGGGGGATGGATATCGTACCTCGGCGTGTAATCGACACCGTCAGGAGGGGAGGAGAGCGGAGGGGGATGGATATCGTACCTCGGCGTGTAATCGACACCGTCAGGAGGGGAGGAGAGCGGAGGGGGATGGATATCGTACCTCGGCGTGTAATCGACACCGTCAGGAGGGGAGGAGAGCGGAGGGGGGATGGATATCGTACCTCGGCGTGTAATCGACACCGTCAGGAGTGGAGGAGAGCGGAGGGGGGATGGATATCGTACCTCGGCGTGTAATCGACACCGTCAGGAGGGGAGGAGAGCGGAGGGGGGATGGATATCGTACCTCGGCGTGTAATCGACACCGTCAGGAGCGGAGGAGAGCGGAGGGGGATGGATATCGTACCTCGGCGTGTAATCGACACCGTCAGGAGTGGAGGAGAGCGGAGGGGGGATGGATATCGTACCTCGGCGTGTAATCGACACCGTCAGGAGCGGAGGAGAGCGGAGGGGGGATGGATATCGTACCTCGGCGTGTAATCGACACCGTCAGGAGCGGAGGAGAGCGGAGGGGGATGGATATCGTACCTCGGCGTGTAATCGACACCGTCAGGAGCGGAGGAGAGCGGAGGAGGGATGGATATCGTACCTCGGCGTGTAATCGACACTGTCAGGAGGGGAGGAGAGCGGAGGGGGGATGGATATCGTACCTCGGCGTGTAATCGACACCGTCAGGAGCGGAGGAGAGCGGAGGAGGGATGGATATCGTACCTCGGCGTGTAATCGACACCGTCAGGAGCGGAGGAGAGCGGAGGAGGGATGGATATCGTACCTCGGCGTGTAATCGACACCGTCAGGAGGGGAGGAGAGCGGAGGGGGATGGATATCGTACCTCGGCGTGTAATCGACACCGTCAGGAGGGGAGGAGAGCGGAGGGGGGATGGATATCGTACCTCGGCGTGTAATCAACACCGTCAGGAGGGGAGGAGAGCGGAGGGGGATGGATATCGTACCTCGGCGTGTAATCGACACCGTCAGGAGCGGAGGAGAGCGGAGGGGGGATGGATATCGTACCTCAGCGTGTAATCGACACCGTCAGGAGCGGAGGAGGATGGATATCGTACCTCGGCGTGTAATCGACACCGTCAGGAGCGGAGGAGAGCGGAGGGGGGATGGATATCGTACCTCGGCGTGTAATCGACACCGTCAGGAGGGGAGGAGAGCGGAGGGGGGATGGATATCGTACCTCGGCGTGTAATCAACACCGTCAGGAGGGGAGGAGAGCGGAGGGGGATGGATATCGTACCTCGACGTGTAATCGACACCGTCAGGAGGGGAGGAGAGCGGAGGGGGGATGGATATCGTACCTCGACGTGTAATCGACACCGTCAGGAGGGGAGGAGAGCGGAGGGGGGATGGATATCGTACCTCGGTGTGTAATCGACACCGTCAGGAGGGGAGGAGAGCGGAGGGGGGATGGATATCGTACCTCAGCGTGTACTCGACACCGTCAGGAGCGGAGGAGGATGGATATCGTACCTCGGCGTGTAATCGACACCGTCAGGAGGGGAGGAGAGCGGAGGGGGGATGGATATCGTACCTCGGCGTGTAATCGACACCGTCAGGAGCGGAGGAGAGCGGAGGGGGATGGATATCGTACCTCGGCGTGTAATCGACACCGTCAGGAGCGGAGGAGAGCGGAGGGGGGATGGATATCGTACCTCGGCGTGTAATCGACACCGTCAGGAGGGGAGGAGAGCGGAGGGGGATGGATATCGTACCTCGGCGTGTAATCAACACCGTCAGGAGGGGAGGAGAGCGGAGGGGGGATGGATATCGTACCTCGGCGTGTAATCGACACCGTCAGGAGCGGAGGAGAGCGGAGGGGGATGGATATCGTACCTCGGCGTGTAATCGACACCGTCAGGAGCGGAGGAGAGCGGAGGGGGATGGATATCGTACCTCGGCGTGTAATCGACACCGTCAGGAGCGGAGGAGAGCGGAGGGGGGATGGATATCGTACCTCGGCACGGAATCGACACCGTCAGGAGCGGAGGAGAGCGGAGGGGGGATGGATATCGTACCTCGGCACGTAATCGACACCGTCAGGAGTGGAGGAGAGCGGAGGGGGGATGGATATCGTACCTCGGCGTGTAATCGACACCATCAGGGGCGGAGGAGAGCGGAGGGGGGATGGATATCGTACCTCGGCGTGTAATCGACACCGTCAGGAGGGGAGGAGAGCGGAGGGGGGATGGATATCGTACCTCGGCACGGAATCGACACCGTCAGGAGCGGAGGAGAGCGGAGGGGGGATGGATATCGTACCTCGGCACGTAATCGACACCGTCAGGAGTGGAGGAGAGCGGAGGGGGGATGGATATCGTACCTCGGCGCGTAATCGACACCGTCAGGAGCGGAGGAGAGCGGAGGGGGGATGGATATCGTACCTCGGCACGTAATCGACACCGTCAGGAGCGGAGGAGAGCGGAGGGGGATGGATATCGTACCTCGGCGTCTAATCGACACCGTCAGGAGGGGAGGAGAGCGGAGGGGGGATGGATATCGTACCTCGGCGTGTAATGGACACCGTCAGGAGCGGAGGAGAGCGGAGGGGGGATGGATATCACACCTCGGCGCATAATCGACACCGTCAGGAGCGGAGGAGAGCGGAGGGGGGATGGATGTCGTACCTCGGCACGTAATCGACACCGTCAGGAGCAGAGGAGAGCGGAGGGGGGATGGATATCGTACCTCGGCGTGTAATCGACACCGTCAGGAGCGGAGGAGAGCGGAGGGGGATGGATATCGTACCTCGGCGTGTAATCAACACCGTCAGGAGCGGAGGAGAGCGGAGGGGGGATGGATATCGTACCTTGGTGCGTAATCGACACCGTCAGGAGTGGAGGAGAGCGGAGGGGGATTCCAAATTTTGGAATCACCTACAAATGAGCAACCCCCAATGCTATCACTACGACGCCCTGAAATGCCAAGAGCTGACCATAAAGAAGAATACCCTCAGTCAACTAGTCCTGGGACTCAGTGAAGTAACTACTAACAATACTAACAATAACCAGTCCCAGGACAGTGACAGGGTAACACAAAGTATTCGACCCAACACAATCGTCGCTAAGCAAAAGGAAAAATATCTGACATATTGGGCAGAAACAACAAAAACCCGAAGCAAACTCAATTGCTACTTGGCCCTAAACAGACAATACAACATAGCTGATTACCTGACCATGGTAAAGGATAACAAACTGAGAAGAACCTTGACAAGGTACAGACTTAGCGAACATAGCCTAGCGATCGAAAAAGGCAGACACAGGCAGACCAGGCTGCCAAGAGAAGACAGGATATGCTCTCATTGCAGTCAGGGAGTAGTTGAGACAGAGATGCACTTCCTCACAGCCTGTGGAAAATATCAGGGCATCAGGGAGAATTTCTACCAAAAATTCTCACAAATATGCCCTGAATTCAGAAATCTGAATGACAACCAAGAACTCCCATTCCTACTGGGAGAGGAGAGAAGCTGTGTAACACTGGCGGCACACTATGTTACAGCTTGCCATGAACAGAGGGACAACCAGTAAACTAAGACAAGAGTATATATAAACAAGGCGAATGTATATTTATAAACTCAGGGATATACCTGTTTATACACTGTATGAATGGAACCGCGTTTATGTGTTCAACCATAAATGTATTTTGATGCTTTGGCAACATAAGATGTACCTTATCATGCCAATAAAGCGATTTGAATTGTGAATTGTGAATTGTGATATCGTACCTCGGCGCGTAATCGACACCGTCAGGAGGGGAGGAGAGCGGAGGGGGGATGGATATCGTACCTCGGCGTGTAATCGACACCGTCAGGAGCGGAGGAGAGCGGAGGGGGGATGGATATCGTACCTCGGCGTGTAATCGACACCGTCAGGAGGGGAGGAGAGCGGAGGGGGGATGGATATCGTACCTCGGCACGTAATCGACACCGTCAGGAGCGGAGGAGAGCGGAGGGGGATGAATATCGTACCTCGGCGTGCAATCGACACCGTCAGGAGCGGAGGAGAGCGGAGGGGGGATGGATATCGTACCTCGGCGTGTAATCGACCACGTCAGGAGCGGAGGAGAGCAGAGGGGGGATGGATATCGTACCTCGGCGTGTAATCGACACCGTCAGGAGCGGAGGAGAGCGGAGGGGGGATGGATATCGTACCTCGGCGTGTAATCGACACCGTCAGGAGCGGAGGGGGGATGGATACCGTACCTCGGCACGTAATCAACACCGTCAGGAGCGGAGGGGGGATGGATATCGTACCTTGGCGCGTAATCGACACCGTCAGGAGCGGAGGAGAGCGGAGGGGGGATGGATATCGTACCTCGGCACGTAATCGACACCGTCAGGGGCGGAGGAGAGCGGAGGGGGGATGGATATCGTACCGCGGCGTGTAATCGATACCGTCAGAAGCGGAGGAGAGCGGAGGGGGGATGGATATCGTACCTCGGCGTGTAATCGACACCGTCAGGAGCAGAGGAGAGCGGAGGGGGGATGGATATCGTACCTCGGCGTGTAATCAACACCGTCAGGAGCGGAGGAGAGCGGAGGGGGATGGATATCGTACCTCGGCGCGTAATCAACTCCGTCAGGAGCGGAGGAGAGCGGAGGGGGGATGGATATCGTACCTCGGCGCGTAATCGACACCGTCAGGAGCAGAGAGCGGAGGGGGGATGGATATCGTACCTCGGCACGTAATCGACACCGTCAGGGGCGGAGGAGAGCGGAGGGGGGATGGATATCGTACCTCGGCGTGTAATCGACACCGTCAGGGGCGGAGGAGAGCGGGGGGGGGATGGATATCGTACCTCGGCGCGTAATCGACACCGTCAGGGGCGGAGGAGAGCGGAGGGGGGATGGATATCGTACCTCGGCGTGTAATCGACACCGTCAGGAGGGGAGGAGAGCGGAGGGGGGATGGATATCGTACCTCGGCGTGTAATCGACACTGTCAGGAGCGGAGGAGAGCGGAGGGGGGATGGATATCGTACCTCGGCGTGTAATCGACACCGTCAGGAGGGGAGGAGAGCGGAGGGGGGATGGATATCGTACCTCGGCGTGTAATCGACACTGTCAGGAGCGGAGGAGAGCGGAGGGGGGATGGATATCGTACCTCGGCGTGTAATCGACACCGTCAGGGGCGGAGGAGAGCGGAGGGGGGATGGATATCGTACCTCGGCGTGTAATTGACACCATCAGGAGGGGAGGAGAGCGGAGGGGGATGGATATCGTACCTCGGCGTGTAATCGACACCGTCAGGAGCGGAGGAGAGCGGAGGGGGGATCGATATCGTACCTCGGCGTGTAATCGACACCGTCAGGAGCGGAGGAGAGCGGAGGGGGGATGGATATCGTACCTCGGCAGGTAATCGACACCGTCAGGAGCAGAGGAGAGCGGAGGGGGGATGGATATCGTACCTCGGTACATAATCAACACCGTCAGGAGCGGAGGAAAGCGGAGGGGGGATGGATATCGTACCTCGGCGCGTAATCGACACCGTCAGGAGGGGAGGAGAGCGGAGGGGGATGGATATCGTACCTCGGCGTGTAATCGACATCGTCAGGAGGGGAGGAGAGCGGAGGGGGATGGATATCGTACCTCGGTACATAATCAACATCGTCAGGAGGGGAGGAGAGCGGAGGGGGGATGGATATCGTACCTCGGCGCGTAATCGACACCGTCAGGAGGGGAGGAGAGCGGAGGGGGATGGATATCGTACCTCGGCGTGTAATCGACACCGTCAGGAGCGGAGGAGAGCGGAGGGGGATGGATACATTTCAGAGTTCTGTTGACTTGCAGCATCACGATGGTGCCGAATTCCGAGCACTTGTTTTGTGTTTAATTTCCCCCCAAACCCCACCAAGTGAAGTGTTCATTGTTGCTGTGGATTGTTCACAACAACGAAAGTTTGAATTTTGTATTAGTGTTAGAAATGTTTTTAATGTAGATATTCTTTTTAAAGCTGTGGTTTGTTGCCTGTATCTCTTTTTTTTTTTCAAGTGCCCTTTTAAGAAAACCCAACATGGGTTAGAAATATTGAATGAGCATTTCAGGCCAAGCGTAAGACTAGGGATTGTCTCCAATTTTTTCTCTCTCTCTCTCTCTCTGCCCTCTCTTCTTTCCTGGCCCAATATTTATCCCTCAATCAACATCACTGAAACAGATGATCTGGTCATTATCTCATTGCTGTTTGTGGGAGCTTGCTGTGCGCAAATTGGCTGCCGTGTTTCCCTAAATTACAACAGCGACCACACTTCAAAAAAGTACCTCTTTGGCTGTGAAGCGCTTTTGGACGTCCCGAGGCTGTGAAAGGCGCTGGAGAAATGTGAGTCTTTTCTTTTAGCGTATCACGACCAACGACTGGAATGCCTATCAGAGAACGTCATTGTATCAGCTCTACAGTTCATACAATGTATCACACATTAAAAGGGTTAAATATAAGAAAAGAGTACATACAAATTATATGAATGTATATTTATACACTCAGGGATATATCTGTTTATACACTGTATGGATAGATCTGTATTTTTGTGTACAACCATGAATGTTTTTCGATGCTTTTGCAACATAGCATGTACCTTGTCATGCCAATAAAGCGATTTGAATTGAATTGAATAGTGGTCTCAATACTCTAAAGATATTGGCCCAGAAATTCGGGTTGGGGGCTTCCCGCGGGTGTAAGCCCCCGACCTGCACTTACCTAGCGCGCCGGCCGTTGAGCTGTGGGCCCGCGTGGGATTCCGATCCTGGGCCTCCTCCAACTGCCGGCGTGCAGTGCTTGCGTATCCCAGGGGCGCAGTTAGTTCGATGCGTCCCCTGGGATCACGTGGGCCATGGGGAGCCAATGGTAGCAGGGAATCTGTATTCATAGATTTGACAGGTAGAGCTGTCAAACCAATAAATACTATAAGCCCCAAAACATCACTAAATCTTCAAATAATTTTTTTTTTTAACATCAAATTTTTTAAATAACTATAAATTACATGAAGTAACTATTTTAAACAATAATTTAAATTTTTGAAAATATTAATTTTATTTTCTAACGGGGCTAAAAATAAACTTACCTTTCTTTAAAGTATTTTAAAATAATAAACCTGTGGAAAAAATGTTTTAATTTTAATTAATTCACCACTTACCTTGTGAAAAGCAGGCCTTGCGACTGCTTTTTAAAGTGTAACTGCTGGAGACTTACCCTCCCGGAGAAACCTGGAAAAAAACATTAGTTCGTTGCACACGCGCTGCCTCTCCGGCGCACGCGTTCCACCTCTCAACCCCTTCTTTCAGGGGAACGGAAGTGTCGGTTTCCCGCGCATGCGCAGTGCATGCACGAAACCGGCACTTTCGTTGGGCCTACGCGTGAGTACCCCGTGCGTACTCACCCGTGGAGACCCGAATTTCTGGGCCATTATACCAGTATCTGAAAAGATTACGTGACCAACTGATTACAATCGCATTCCCGGGCCAGGGAGCATTCTCCTCATTGTCAAAGTTCCCATGCTTCCTTCATCTGCTATTCTGAGGATAATCATTTGCACCTCCTCTGGGCCCACCTCTTGTTTCTACACTTAACTCATGATCTCATACCTTTTGCCTTGTACCATCCTCCCTTTTGCCATTTAATCACTCCGGCCCTCCACCCTATCACAGACCTTCCCTTTTTGTTCTTTTCCCCGGCTCTGTACTTGTTTAAAACCTGTTAATCTCGAACATCTCCGAGCAGCTCTGACGAAGGGTGATCGAGCTGAAACGTTGATTCTGTTTCTCTCTCCGCAGACGCTGCCTGACCCGCTGAGTGTTTCCAGCATTTTCTGTCTGTATTTCAGATTTCCAGCATCCGCAGTATTTTGCTTTCGATTACAATGGGGCTCGTCGAAATGTTACAGACCAGCCGCTGACTGAACCAGCGGGAGTCTGAACCAGTGGCCTCTTGGGTAAGAGTCGTGAAACCGGGGATTTATGTAATTTACAATCCAGTAATCCTCCCCCCACCTGCCCCTGCTGCCAACGATTTCAGCAAAATAATCTCCCTTAACCCTAATGAGGAAAAATTCAGCAGAATCTTCCTTCTGCCGATGTATCCCCAGTACAGATCCCCAGGGAACACCACTTGTCACATCCCGCCAATCAGAGAATGTTCCCTTTATCCCTACTCACTGTCTCCAACCCGACCCATGTTACAAGGTAGTCTCCAATTCCAAAATAACAACAGAAAACGCTGGAAAAACTCAGCAGGCCAGGCAACATCCGTGGAGAGAGAAACCGAGTCAACGTTTCAGGTCGAAACCCTTCGTCAGAACTGAGAAAAAAGCAGGAAATGAAACGGATGAAAAAGCAAGTTTGGGGGCTGGGAAATGGGGGAGGGGATGAAAGAACAAAGGGGAGGTCAGGGAGGGGTGAGGAGACATGAAGAGATATTCAAGGCGAGACGAGATGGTAATAGGACAGGTAAAGAGACAAAGGATGGCTCTAGATGAAGTGTGAAATGCGCTGGCAGAGTGAGAGACAGCTGCCATGTGGGAGAGAGAAAGAGGAAAAGGCACAAACCAAGTGTGAATAAAAAATATATAAAAATAAAATCGGGGCCAAGGTTATGATCTGAAGTTGTTGAACTCGATATTGAGTCCGGAAGGCTGTAAAGTGCCTAATCGGAAGATGAGGTGCTGTTCCTCGAGTCTCCAATTCCATGTGGTCTCATTTTTGGTAATAATTTCTTCTGCGGAACCTTATCAAATGCCTTCTGGAAGTCCATATAGAAAATACCCCCTATCCAACCTGCTGGTGACCTTCTCAAAAAATGTAACTAGAATACTCAGACAAGACCTACCCAGTGTCAACCCTGGCTCAGTGGGCAGCACCCTAGCCTCTGAGTCAGAAGGTTGTGGGTTCAAGTCCACTCCAGAGACCTGAGCTCATTATCCAGGCTGACACTCCCAGTGCACTGCAGAGGGAGCGCCGCACTGTCGGAGGGGCAGTGCTGAGGGAGCGCCGCACTGTCGGAGGGGCAGTGCTGAGGGAGCGCCGCACTGTCGGAGGGGCAGTGCTGAGGGAGCACCGCACTGTCGGAGGGGCAGTACTGAGGGAGCGCCGCACTGTCGGAGGGGCAGTGCTGAGGGAGCACCGCACTGTCGGAGGGGCAGTACTGAGGGAGCGCCGCACTGTCGGAGGGGCAGTACTGAGGGAGCGCCGCACTGTCGGAGGGGCAGTATTGAGGGAGCGCCGCACTGTCGGAGGGGCAGTACTGAGGGAGCGCCGCACTGTCGGAGGGGCAGTACTGAGGGAGCGCCGCACTGTCGGAGGGGCAGTATTGAGGGAGCGCCACACTGTCGGAGGGGCAGTATTGAGGGAGCGCCGCGCTGTCGGAGGGGCAGTATTGAGGGAGCGCCGCACTGTCGGAGGGGCAGTACTGAGGGAGCGCCGCACTGTCGGCGGGGCAGTACTGAGGGAGCGCCGCACTGTCGGAGAGGCAGTACTGAGGGAGCACCGCACTGTCGGAGGGGCAGTATTGAGGGAGCGCCACACTGTCGGAGGGGCGGTACTGAGGGAGCGCCGCACTGTCGGAGGGGCAGTACTGAGGGAGCGCCGCACTGTCGGAGGGGCAGTACTGAGGGAGTGCTACACTGTTAGAGGTGTCGTCTTTCGGATGATATATTAAACCGAGGCTCCGTCTGCTCTCTTGGGTGGATGTAAAAGATCCATGGCACTATTTGAAGAGGAGCAGGGGAGTTCTCCCTGGTGTCATGGTCCAATATTTATCCCTCAACCAACATCACTATAAACAGATGAACACATTAATGTTTGTGGGAGCTTGCTGTGCGCGAATTGGCTGCTGCATTTCCTACATTACAACAGTGACCACACTTCAAAAAGTACTTCATTGGCTGTGAAGTGCTTTGGGACGTCCTGAGATTGTGAAAGGCGCTATAGAAATGCAAGTCTTTCTGTTTTTTCCTCCTGAAATGCATGCTGATGCCCTTTGATCAGCTCGATCGTGAACAAATGCTGAGTCGTCTGTCTCTGCTGATAGCGTCCAGCAACTTCCCCACACGACTGCTGGCCGGATTTTAACTCGGGGCGGACGGGGGTTTTTGTTCAAAGGCCGCGGTCAGGACAGAGCAAATACCGCAGCGCTGACTCACCGTGTGCTCCGAGGTCCCGGCTTCCCCTTGGAGAGCGAGTGTCAGTAGTCTGCTGGGAGGCGGCATGTCTTCGGGGAGCAGGGATGGGTCTCCAACTCCCTGGGTGTGAAACACAACTCGGCATTAACACAAGAACACTTTCTTTCTGCCTCCCTCAAGCGGACCGCGCTGAATCTTCCGAGAGGCCATTTTATCGGTGAATAGCGAGCTTGGCCAAACAGGAGCCATCCTCCTTCTATAAAAACACCAGCGCCGGCGTTATATCAAAATTATATCAAAATTGCAGTAAAGAGAATTGGGCGAAACAGAGTGATGACAGGAATTTACTGAGAGTGGAAATTCAGTGCAGAAAGGGAGGAGGTGCTCAATGCTTTCAACCAAATGGTTCTGTAAATAACTAAATAAACGAATAATCAGAGTAATTAATTAGATCTAAGGGGATAAAATTAAAATGAACTAAGTAGAAGATACCACAGGTTAGGATCTGGAATGCACTGCCTGAAAGGGTGGTGGAGGCAGACTCAATCGTGGTTTTCAAAAGGGAGCTGGATAAGTACCTGAAGGAAAAACATTTGCAGGGCTACGGGGAAAGGGCGGGGGAGTGGGACTAGCTGAAGTGTTCTTGCAGAGAGCCGGCACTGGCTCGACGGGCCGAATGGCCTCCTTCTGTGCTGTAACCATTCTATGATTCTATACCAACATTAAAGGGATCCGAATTGCATTAAATAAAAATCTGCTTTGTGTAAATAATTAAATAACAAATGGGAGTAAGGGCATATTAAATTAAACATACATATGATGCAAGTGGATACAATTTTAAGCACAATGATGGGACAGCTGAGACCCTGTGCCGTGTGGGAACGCCCGGATACTCCACATCTCCTGGATAACCACGTGTGCAGGAAGAGCCTCCGGTTCCTCAAGCTCGCCTTCGGGTTATTTTTTATTCGTTCATGGGATGTGGGCATCGCCGGCAAGGCCGGCATTTATTGCCCATTCCTAGTTGCCCTCAAGAAGGTGGTGGTGAGCCGCCTTCTTGAACCGCTGCAGTCCGTGTGGTGAAGGTACTCCCACAGTGCTGTTAGGGAGGGAGTTCCAGGATTTTGACCCAGCGACAATGAAGGATCGGCGATATACT
Source organism: Somniosus microcephalus (assembly GCF_052327205.1). Classification (NCBI taxonomy): domain Eukaryota; kingdom Metazoa; phylum Chordata; class Chondrichthyes; order Squaliformes; family Somniosidae; genus Somniosus; species Somniosus microcephalus. Next base: position 383,999,553 of record NC_140988.1, on the reverse strand, counting down.
TCCAAGTCAGGATGGTGTGTGACTTGGAGGGGAACTTGGAGGTGGTGGTGTTCCCATGCGCCTGCTGCCCTTGTCCTTCTCGGTGGTAGAGGTCGCGGGTTTGGGAGGTGCTGCCGAAGAAGCCTTGGCGAGTTGCTGCAGTGCATCTTGTAGATGGTTAACACTGCAGCCACGGTGCGCCGGTGGTGGAGGGAGTGAATGTATAAGGGGGTGGATGGGGTGCCAATCAAGGGGGCTGCTTTGTCCTGGATGGTGTCGAGCTTCTTGAGTGTTGTTGGAGCTGCACTCATCCAGGCAAGTGGAGAGTATTCCATCACACTCCTGCCTTGTGACTTGTAGATGGTGGAAAGACTTTGGGGAGTCAGGAGGTGAGACACTCGCCACAGGAAACCGAGCCTCTGACCTGCTCTTGCTTGTTGGAGATAGTCATTGTCTGGCACTTGTGTGGCGCGAATGTTACCTGCCACTTATCAGCCCAAACCTGAATGTCGTCCAGGTCTTGCTGCATGCGGGCATGGACTGCTTCATTATCTGAGCTGTTACGAATGGAATGGAACACTGTGCAGTCATCAGCGAATATCCCCACTTCTGACCTTATGTTGGAGGGAGGGTCATTGATGAAGCAGCTGAAGATGGTTGGGCCTAGGACACTGCCCTGAGGAACTCCTGCAGCGATGTCCTGGGGCTGTGATGATTGGCCTCCAACAACCACAGCCATTTTCCTTTCTACTAGGTATGACTCCAGCCAGTGGAGAGCTTTCCCCCCGATTCCCATTGACTTCAGTTTTACTAGGGCTCCTTGATGCCACACTCGGTCAAATGCTGCATTGATGTTAAGGGCAGAAACCCTCACCTCATCTCTGGAAATCAACTCTTTTGTCCATGTTTGGACCAAGACTGTAATGAGGTCTGGAGCCGAGTGGTCCTGGCGGAACCCAAACTGGGCATCAGTGAGCAGGTTATTGGTGAGTACATGCCACTTCATTGCACTGTCGAAGACATATCTAACCCGTGCTGTACCTGCCCTGAGATTCTTTGATGGGACAGTGTAGAGGGAGCTTTACTCTGTATCTAACCCGTGCAGTACCTGCCCTGGGAGTGTTTGATGGGACAGTGTAGAGGGAGCTTTGCCCTGTATCTAACCCGTGCTGTACCTGCCCTGGGAGTGTCTGATGGGACAGTGTAGAGGGAGCTTTACTCTGTATCTAACCCATGCTGTACCTGCCCTGAGATTGTTTGATGGGACAGTGTAGAGGGAGCTTTACTCTGTATCTAACCCGTGCAGTACCTGCCCTGGGAGTGTTTGATGGGACAGTGTAGAGGGAGCTTTACTCTGTATCTAACCCGTGCTGTACCTGCCCTGGGAGTGTTTGATGGGGCAGTGCAGAGGGAGCCTTACTCTGTATATAACCCATGCTGTACCTGCCCTGGGAGTGTTTGATGGGACAGTGTAGATTGAGCTTTACTCTGTATCTAATCCGTGCTGTACCTGCCCTAGGAGTTTTTGATGCGAGAGCGTAGAGGGAGCTTTACTCTGTATCTAACCACGTACTGTACCTGTCCTGGGAGTGTTTGATGGGACAGTGTAGAGGGAGCTTTACTCTGTATCTAACCCATGCTGTACCTGCCCTGGGAGTGTTTGATGGGACAGTGTAGAGGGAGCTTTACTCTGTATCTAACCCGTGCTGTACCTGCGCTGGGAGTGTTTGATGGGACAGTGTAGAGGGAGCTTTACTCTGTATCTAGCTCATGCTGTACCTGCGCCGGGAGTGTTTCATGGGGCAGTGTAGAGGGAGCTTTAATCTGTATTTAACCCGTGCTGTACCTGCCCTGGGAGTGTTTGATGGGACAGCGTAGAGGGAGCTTTACTCTGTATTTAACCCGTGCTGTACCTGCCCTGGGAGTGTTTGATGGGACAGTGTGGTGGGAGCTTTAATCTGTATTTAACCTGTGCTGTACCTGCCCTGGGAGTGTTTGATGGGACAGTGTAGAGGGAGCTTTACTCTGTATCTAACCCATGCTGTACCTGCCCTGGGAGTGTTTGATGGGACAGTGTAGATTGAGCTTTACTCTGTATCTAATCCGTGCTGTACCTGCCCTAGGAGTTTTTGATGGGAGAGTGTAGAGGGAGCTTTACTCTGTATCTAACCCCGTGCTGTACCTGCCCTGGGAGTGTTTGATGGGACAGTGTGGTGGGAGCTTTAATCTGTATTTAACCTGTGCTGTACCTGCCCTGGGAGTGTTTGATGGGACAGTGTAGAGGGAGCTTTACTCTGTATCTAACCCGTGCTGTACCTGCCCTGGGAGTGTTTGATGGGACAGTGTAGAGGGAGCTTCACTCTGTATCTAACCCGTGCTGTACCTGCCCTGGGAGTGTTTGACGGGACAGTGTAGAGGGAGCTTTACTCTGTATCTAGCTCATGCTGTACCTGCCCTGGGAGTGTTTGATGGGACAGTGTAGAGGGAGCTTTGCTCTGTATCTAACCTGTGCTGTACCTGCCCTGGGAGTGTTTGATGGGACAGTGTAGAGGGAGCTTTACTCTGTATCTAACCCGTACTGTACCTGCCCTGGGAGTGTTTGATGGGACAGTGTAGAGGGAGCTTTACTCTGTATCTAACCCGTGCAGTACCTGCCCTGGGAGTGTTTGATGGGACAGTGTAGAGGGAGATTTACTCTGTATCTAACCCGTGCTGTACCTGCGCTGGGAGTGTTTGATGGGACAGTGTAGAGGGAGCTTTATTCTGTATCTAACCCATGCTGTACCTGCCCTGGGAGTGTTTGATGGGACAGTGGAGAGGGAGCTTTACTCTGTATCTAACCCGTGCTGTACCTGCCCTGGGAGTGTTTGATGGGACAGTGCAGAGGGAGCTTTACTCTTTTTCTAACCCGTGCAGTACCTTCCCTGGGAGTGTTTGATGGGACAGTGTAGAGGGAGCTTTACTCTGTATCTAACCTGTGCAGTACCTGCCCTGGGAGTGTTTGATGGGACAGTGTAGAGGGAGCTTTACTCTGTATCTAACCCGTGCTGTACCTGCCCTGGGAGTGTTTGACGGGACAGTGTAGAGGGAGCTTTACTCTGTATCTAACCCGTGCTGTACCTGCCCTGGGAGTGTTTGATGGGAGAGTGTAGAGGGAGCTTTACTCTGTATCTAACCCGTGCTGTACCTGCCCTGGGAGTGTTTGATGGGACAGTGTAGAGGGAGCTTTACTCTGTATCTAACCCGTGCTGTACCTGCCCTGGGAGTGTTTGATGAGACAGTGTAGAGGGAGCTTTACTCTGTATATAACCCGTGCTGTACCTGCCTGGGAGTGTTTGATGGGACAGTGTAGAGGGAGCTTTACTCTGTATCTAACCCCGTGCTGTACCTGCCCTGGGAGTGTTTGATGGGACAGTGTAGAGGGAGCTATACTCTGTATCTAACCCGTGCTGTACCTGCCCTGGGAGTGTTTGATGGGACAGTGTAGAGGGAGCTTTACTCTGTATCTAACCCGTGCTGTACCTGCCCTGGGAGTGTTTGATGGGACAGTGTAGAGGGAGCTTTACTCTGTATCTAACCCGTGCTGTACCTGCCCTGGGAGTGTTTGATGGGACAGTGTAGAGGGAGCTTTACTCTGTATCTAACCCATGCTGTACCTGCCCTGGGAGTGTTTGATGGGACAGTGTAGAGGGAGCTTTACTCTGTATCTAACCCATGCTGTACTTGCCCTGGGAGTGTTTGATGGGACAGTGTAGAGGGAGCTTTACTCTGTATCTAACCCATGCTGTACTTGCGCTGGGAGTGATCCGTTCCTTCGCACTACCCTCACTCAGAATGGTGAGATGAGATGAGGCCGGCAGGGACCACGAGTCTGATGAAATTTCTGTTGATGTAAAGAAGCTGAAGTAAACAGACAGTAAAGCAGGAATAATTTTTAAAAAACCATATTTATAATGGTGTAGATCAGGAGTGCAACACTTTTTCACGTGTGATGTTTCATTTTGAATTGGTAGAGAGACCATTACTGGGGGAGGGTCACACGACGGGGAGACGGTGCCGTATGATGGACGGGGACAGCCCCTCCTGAGGCAGAGCCAGTGATCCCGAAACTGACTGACAGCAGCTTGAAGAAGGAGGCCTAACCCTCGGAATAGAATTCAGCCATCAGTTTGGTCATCCTACCTTTTGCAGCAGCAGGAGTGTGTTCCTGCAGAGGGCTGCTCTCTCCAGTCAGGCTGTGAAGAGTCGATCGAGCAGATCTCCTGGGAGCAGGAGTTGGTCGCTGCCATTCTGCGTGGGAATGAAAGCCCATCAGTGGATTCAACACAGCGTCACTGTCCTGCATTCCTGCCGCGACTGCCCTCTTCCACTCCCCGCTTTATAAGTAATTAGCTTGAGAATTAACGATGGACTGCCGGGTATTCAAAGAATTTCCAATTTCCCGGGGCTGACTGCTTTTTAAACATTTCAGTGGTGAGGGATGGCCTAGAAACAAGCACTAATATTACAGTAATAAAGCTGCTGAAACATCAGGGATGATTTTATTACTGGGAGATTAATGGTGTACTATTGAAACAGACACTAATATTACAGTAATAAATTTACTCAAACATCAGGAGGGGAATCGTAACTTTGAGTGAGGAAAATAAAGGCGAGTCAGCTTGGCTCGATTGGTAGCTCTCCCCTGCCTTAGTCAGACAGTCACTGGGTTCAGCCCAGTGCTGGAATGGAGCGCATGATCCAGGCTGACTCTCCAGTGTAGCGCTGAGGGAGTGCTGCACTGTCAGAGGTGCCGTCTTTTAGATCAGACTTTAAAATTGTAATGCCATCTGTACAGGTGCATGTCACAGAGCCCGTGGCATATTACGGGGAGCATACTTGAATTACACTGGTTCTACTGCTATTATCAGCCTGTGGGAGTGTCAATTTATTGACTGTGGTAAAGGCCTCAGGACATGCTCAATCAGGTCAGCTGCCTGAAGCACGTCAGTGCAAGATGTGACGGCCGTCACAATGTCAAAACCCACATCATTCTCAGGGTCCAAAGATTGATTTCTAACAACTTCACTGATCTGCATCAAACATAAAACTTGACCAACACATAGGAACAAATGCATTAGCAGGTTAGAGGGAGCTTTACTCTGTATCTAAC